>NC_040097.1:6254714-6567450 GCF_003369695.1 Bos indicus x Bos taurus
CTGGGAGTGGAGTGATCCCTGGAGCGGGGAGGCCGTGTGCCAGGTGGCCACGTGACTGGGTTCTGAAATCAGGCTGCCTGGGCTCAAACCTTGGTTCCGCAACTTCCAGACGTGAAACCGCAGCAAACCCCCTCAGCCTCCCTGTGCCTCGGTTTCTTCCTCTATAAACCAGGGCCTCTTCCTGAAGCCTCCGTGTCCAGCAGCCGAGAGGCTCCATGGGAGGGCGCGTGTACATGTTTTCTTGCTCAGTAGACATGGAGCTCACAGTCTGATGGGGGAGACCGACAGATACACCCCGACCGTGGGTCCGCAGGATGAGCGCTGGACCGGATGGACCAGCCAGGGCCTGTGTGAGCAGAGAATTTAATCTGGGAGGTCAGGGAAGGCCTCCCGGCAGAAGTGACATTGGATTTTGGGGAGACAGTTTCCTTGAGAGAATATTTTTGAGTCAGCAGCCACTGGCCCGTGAACAAGGGAGGAGGGGGTGGGTTCTGGCTCCTCAGCTCCCAAAATAACCCGGATCCGAGGGCGGACAGCCCGGCAAGCCCCGGGAGCCGCTACCAGCCCTCTCCTGGCTGGGCTCCGGCGACCTTGGAGCAGTCCTTGCCCTGCCCTGGGCCCCCAGCTGGCCAAGGGCTGGAGGGAGGGATGCTCACGCCAGAGACGGGGGCCCCCGGCCGAGGGGGCTGGGGAGTTAGTGCGGGCACATGGCCCAGGCCCCCTCTCTCCGATACAGGACCCGGAGCCGCACCGTGAGAGCGGACATGTCTGCGTTTCGCCTTCTGGGCCGGCCGCTCAGCCACCGGGGCGGAGAGGACGCAGGCCCGCTCCTCCGTCTCCTTCCGCGCTGTGTCACCCGGCGTCTCAGTTTCTCTGTGTCTCTGCGTCGGTCCTTTTGGCTCCGTGTCCGTCTGTCCGTGTCCTTCCCTCCCTCTCTCTCTCTCCTTCTCTTCCTTCCTCCTCCTGGCCACCTCCCGGCCCCCTCCTTCCTCTCTCTCTTACTCTCTCTCCTTATCTGCTCTTAAGTCCACCTCTGTTCCTTCCCCTCCTCCCCTCCTCCCCCTCCTCCCCCTCCTCCCCTCCTCCCCCACCTCCCCTCCTCCCCCTCCTCCCCTCCCACCCCAGCCTCTCAAGTTCCTCTCTGCCTTACAGCTTCTCTTTCTCCCCTTTCTTCCCCCTCCACGCCCCTCCTCCCCCTCCAGTGGGAGGCATCCTGGAACATACACACACACGCACACGCACATGCACACACACACCCACTTGCACACGCACACGCACTTGTACACATGCTCTTGAGCCCAGCATTCTCCCGCAGTCTCCCACGCTGGCCAAGCCTGGTGCAGCACACAGAGATGGGGCAGGGCTGCCCAGACGTGTGGGTGTCGAGGCTAACGGAGGCAGTAGGGGAGAGGTCCCGGCCTCCTCCACTTCCCTCAGCCCTGCACTCAGAGCTGGGGGCCGGAGGTGGGGTAGTGGGGTGGAGAGGTTCCTGAGCTGTTTCCTCCCCTCTGTGCAGCTGTGGGCTTCCCGGCCCTTGGACGGCGGGTCAAGTCATTGGGCCCATTCAGCAGAATTATAAATAGCAGCGTGTGCCGGGACTGGCCCACAGAGCAGCCCCGGCCGCCACAGGGCCCCCGGGCCCCCCGTCGTCCTCCGCCCTCCAGCCATCCCTCTGAGGCCAGGCCTCCCCCTCCCGTGCGCTGCCGGCGGGTCCCCAGGTCAGTATCCGATGTGCTGTCGCCATGGCAACCCGCCTGTCTCCATCCAGCCCAGGCTCAGGTTGCTGGAGGTGGGGGGTATGGGCCACTGAAAAAAGAGGTCTGCTGGAATCAAAGGTCATGGCTCAGTGCTGGGGCTTGCTGGCTCTCTTGCGGGCTGGAAAATGGGGTCCTGTCCCCCAGAAATCTCACGCTGCCGGGGAGGGGTGGGGCAGAGATGGCTGAGGCTGGGAGGCCTGGAAGCAGGGTGCTGCCAGTGAACTGGGCAAAGTAGGTCAGCCGAGGCCTTGAAGCCAGAGAGACGTGGGTTCAAATCCTGCATGTCTGCCTACTACTTAGGTCACCTGGGGACCATCACTTAATCCTCTGGGTTCAGCATCCTCAGAGTTGGGTCGGGAAGACTGTTACGCCTCTCTCTCCGGGGTCTGCTGCAGAGATCAGAGACCACCCTCTGGAGGCGGGTCCCTCAGTCCTTACCTGTCCTCTCCTTCGTCCTCCTCAGCACCAGTGGGAGCAGAGCCTGCAGGCTTCAGAGTCACTCTGACTGGCCTCTGTCATTCACCAGCTTGACGGTTTCCAGCAGGCTGCACAGTCTCTCTGAGCCTCGTTTTCTCCATCTGCAAAATGGGCATGAAAACAAGCATCTGCCCCTCACTGTTGTGTTGAGGTTGAGTTGGGCTGCGGCGGGAGAAGCCACTGGCATGGTGCCAGGTGCACAGCCAGTGCCCTGCACACGGCAGCTGCATTTGCCATCACTTTCTGAATTGTTACTTGTCTTCCAGTCTTCTCAGCGAGACGATCCTGCCTTCTTCACTAACTCACTGCTCACTTCAGACAACTCCCTTTCCCTCCCAGGGTTCAGTCTCTCCATCTGCAAAATGGCCACAGGACTACCCCAGTCCTGCCCAGGTCTGAGATTTGTGTATCTCAAGCGGCCCCACTGGGCTGGGCCATATCTATTATTACTAACTGACACCCTCACCCGAGCCTTGTCCTCAGCCCCCGAAACCTAAGCTGCCTAGTTGCCTGGCAACCAAGGCGCGAGCCGGGGAGGCTTGGGTGTCAGGGTGTCCAGCTGCAGCCCCCTCCCTGAGGGACTGGAGCCCCGTCACTGTGGTCACTGTGTGTCCGGGAAGCAGGAGGACTCAGGGATGGGAACTTGAACCAGGGCAGTCTGGGAGCGGCCTCCCGTTCCTCTCATACCTGCCCAGGGCCAGCCTGTCTCAGAGCCCACTTTTCTCGGGGTAAAAGGGGCCATGGGCCTGGGATATTTTTATAGGCAGGTCACGTGGTCAGACTCAGAGAGGGAGAAATCGGAGCTTCCTTGCTCTGCTAACTGATACGGCGGCTGTCACTGTCACCCTCTGCTTGGAAGCCTGCAGCCCAAGTTTGCCCAAAAGCACAGTTGATTCCCTGACCTGCTCCGAGCCCCGCCCTCAGGAGGCCTGATGCTGCTTCCTGGAGCTCTGAGGGCACTTTGCAGGGTCACGTTTAGCCAAGCACATCGCCCGTCTGTCGTCAGGCCTCCCGCATGGCCTCCCCTGTGTCTTCGTTCATTCACCCACCAAACATTTCACTGAACTTGCATCCCAGCTCCGCTGTGTTCTGCCCGAGTGACCTTGGGCAGGTTACTCTACCTCTCTTTGCTTCAGTTTTCTTTTCTGCAAAATGGGATAATGAGAGTACCTGCCTCAGAGTTGTGATGGGGATCCAATGAGATGTTGCTGTTCAGTCGCTAAGGTGTGTCCAACTTTGCGACCTCATGGACGGCACCATACCAGACCTCCCTGTCCTTCACTGTCTTCCAGAGTTTGCTCAAACTCATGTCCGTTGAGTCAATGATACCATCCAACTATCTTATCCTCTGTCGTCCCCTTCTCCTCCTGCCCTTAATCTTTCCCAGCATCAGGTCTATTCCAATGAGTAGGCTCTTCGCATCAGGGGGACAAAGTATTGGAACTTCTGCTTCAGCATCAGTCCTTCCAATAAATATTCAGGGCTAATTTCCTTTAGTATTGGCTGGTTTCATCTCTTTGCTATCCAAGGAACTCTCAAGAGTCTTCTCCAGCACCACGATTCAAAAGCATCATTTCTTTGGTGCTCAGCTTTCTTTATGGTCCAACTCTTACATCCGTACATGACTACTGGAAAAACCATAGCTTTGATTATACGGACCTTTTTTGGTCAGCAAACTGATGTCTCTGCTTTTTGATACACTGTCTAGGTTTGTCATAGCTTTGCTTCCAAGGAGTAAGTGTCTTTTAATTTCGTGGATGCAGTCACCATCCACAGTGATTTTGGAGCCCAATGAGATGATGTGTATAGAATACTTAGCACAGAGCTTGGCACATAGAAAATGCTGCATAAATGCTAATTTATCATGATTATTTGTAAGAAATTGTGCAGGCACCATGCTGCACAGGGGGAGAACACCACCAACTTTTCTGAGAACAGGGCTGTGTCCTATTCCTCACCATCCACGTCACATCTCACAGGTCCAGGCACATAGCGGACCCAGAGCAAAAGTTTGCTAAATGAGTGGAAGTGAGAAATGAACTGTTTGCCCCCAAATCCCCTGCTGCTCAGCAAACTGATTGCTGCGACATCGGCTTTAAACTTCTTCTATAATTCTGGGTGCTTCTTAGAATCTGTTATGTTTGGCTGCATCATCCGCAAAGTTGCCAAAGTGGGTTTGAAGTCCCTCTGTGGATTTCAGTCTCTGCCCTGTGTTTGCTGTGGGGGTAGGGCAGGGAGATGCATGGCTAATTCAGGTGGACTTGAACTGCAGGGCAGACAGCTAGCAGAGCAGTGGGAACCTGAGAGCAAGCACGGCCTTGCACTTTGTACCCTGGGGGCCTCCCCTGCCTCACCACCACCCCAGCACTGTGTCTTAGGGGCCTGTGTAAGAACTTGCTTGTCTTCTTGAGCCTCAGTCTCCTCATCTTTAAAATGGGCAGCCTGCTTCCTCTGCCCCAGGGTCATGGGTGAGACCAAGGGGGTTGTACGATGAAGAACTCCTTCCAGCAACAGTCCTGAATTATAAAATAGTGATGCTATGCATGGAAAAGGGCTGGGCTGGTGCCTCCCCAGGCCTCCCATTTGTCAGCAGACCCACATTGGGTGGCCGCCAGCCCCCAGGCCCGGGGGCGGTTTCTAACAGCAGGTGACGCGGCCAGGCTGGCGGCTCCAGGATTTCACCCTTGACTTCTTCCAAACACAGGAAGGGACTGCCATCTGCTTACCAGCCCCTCATACTCAGCCTGCCGGGTCAGCCAAAGACCCTGCCTTGCACCTGTCAGCAATGGAATGGACCAGAATCCCACTGGGGATTTCCTTACAGATGCTGAAGTTGGCCAAGCCTAGGGGCCTCCTCCCAGCCCTCAGCCCGCAGCCCACCTGGAGGCCAGGCACTGTATCCTCCTCCTTGAGGCAGGGGAACAGGGTGGTCCTGGCTTTCTCTCTCCTGCAGAACAACACATTCCACTCCTGTGACATCCACTGGGTCCAGGTCTGGGAATCTGTTGCATGCCAAGGTCAAGAGTATAGCCTTGGGAGTCAGACCCTAGTGCAAAACCCAGTGTGACCTTGGCCAGACACCCCACCATCTGAACCTCAGTGTCCTCCTCTGTAGAGGAAAGAAAATCAGAATTCTGACCTTGGGGGCTGTTGTGGGTGTGAACAAGGTTGTGCATAGAAAAAATTAAATATAAAGAGCAGCACTCACTTGTAATAAAATTAGGCTTCCCTGGTGGCTCAGATGGTAAAGAATCCACCTGCAGTGCAGGAGACCCACGTTCAATCCCTGGGTCAGGAAGATCCCCTAAAGGAAGAAATGGCCACCCGATCCAGTATTCTTGCCTGGAGAATCCCATGGATGGGCTGTAGGCCATGGGGTCACAAAGAGTCAGACATGACTGGCACACACATGATTCCTTCCATTGCTGTTACTGCTGCTCTGATGCCATGATTACTGTGACCACCTCCCCACCAGGGAGGTGATCTCATTTCCTCTAGTTGGGCTGCAGGAGCCATCCTTCCTGGAGGCACCATCCAGGGCCAGGCACACAGTAGGTTCTCAGTGCATGCTCTCTGCCTTTGTGTTCAAAAGCAAGCCCCTGTGGAAGGAGTGGATGAGCCCAGGTCCCAGGCACTCTGGTTCTCTGTTTCTGAGGTCAAGCTGCGGGTTTCTGTGGTCAGTCAGCAAGCCTCTGTTAGACACTGACCCTGTCAGATACCCTGGGGACCCGGAGAGGGGTGGACATAGTCCCCTGGTGTGAACGGTCAAGCCTGGTGGAGGGATCAACTGATTCTGCCTGGAGAGTGGGCTCAGCATAGTGTTCACTGAGGAGGGGGCTCTCTTGAGTGGGGCCCTGCAGGGTGAATAGGAGTCTAGCAGACGGAGAAGAAGCAAGTGGGAGGGAAGAGCTTGTGCTAAACCAGGATGGATTTTTCACACGGCAGCATTGAGTTGATTTTTTTTATTTTTTAAAGCAGAAAGTTTCCCCACCCCCATAGATGTCCCAGGGTCCAGAGATGACTCTGGCCAAGCTGAAGGCAAACATGCCCCTTGGGGAGCGGATTCCAGAACCACAGAGGGCCCCCTCCCTGGGCCTGATCCAGTGTCCAAGACTTAGCACAAGCCGGCACGCGAGGGTCTCTTAGACGCCGTCTAGTCTGACCTCCTCATTTTACAGATGGAGAAACTCAGCTTCAAAGAGGTAAGACCAGTGGCACAGTTTCAGCTAAGGGCAGACCTCCCGCGGCCCATCCACCATGGCTGGGGTGACCAGCCCTGGAGCTGTATGTTCTGTGCAGGATTCTGAGCCCCTAGGTTCCCCCCAGAGACGTCACTCTCTGCCGGGCCCCCCACCACAGGCCCCTGTGTCTTTCTCCTCTTTATTCGTGAAATATAAATAATTGGTGGATCCTTTGTGAACTTCAAGCTGGAAAGCATTTTACGACCGCTCTTATATAAATGGCATTTTGTGGTCACTGTCATTTTGTTCAGGGCAAGCCCTAATGGCAGAGTTCCCTGAGAGGTAAAGTCATCTGGTGACGTGCTGTGGGGTTCAGAGGTTCAGGGCCACCTTGCAGTTGGCCGTTGAGGCAGTGACAAGGCCTCTGCTACAGCCTGGCCTTCTGTTCTGTTCTGGAGCCTTTGTGGGTGCCCCCTCTCACCACCCACCCATCTCCCAAGCTGGGAGGCTAAGGTAATCTCAAGGTAGTAATAAAACTCTTTGCCATGACTCATGACTCCCTAACAGCCCCTTATACCTAAAGTCTTGTTTTTTCCAAAATGCACACATTTCTGCACGTCCCAGCACAGCCCGCACTCAGACATGTTAAAGCAAGTTTATACATACCGAGATGCAGCCCACATGTGTGCTCCCCCTCCCTGACATACATGGACACACGCCTGTGTGTACATTCAGGATTGCATGGCCAGTCACACAGTCTGCCCTGGCACACACACAGGTACGCGCCCACAGTTATGAATATCCAAAGGAGAAGAGGGAGCGGGGTTACTGTGTGTGAGTCCATTAACCGTGAAACAGACAAACAAAGAATGTTAGCAAGATTTCAGCTCGACCGAAAGAATTTAGGAATTACCAGCATTGGTGGTGTTGCGTCACTAAATCGAATCAGTCTCTGTGACCCCCACGGACTGTAGTCCATTGGCTCCTCTGTCCATGGGATTTCCCAGATAAGAATACTGGAATGGGTTGCCATTTCCTCCTGCGGGGAATTTTTCCCGACCCAAGGATCGAACCTGGGTCTCCTGGTTGGCAGGTGGGTTCTTTCCTACTGAGCCATGCGGGAAGCCCCAGCTGGAAGGAGAGAGTGAAACCCCTGTCGAGGGAGGCACGCGAGCACAAGCAGGACTTTACATAGGTGATATGGAGGGGCTTGGGTGTCACAGGGATTTTGACCGCTGAGGGCCCTCTGGTCTCTGGACTCAAGTAAGCCTGGGGAATCAGAGCCTCTTCCGGCTTTCCCTCGAGGTTTACAAACAGTGGCTTCCCAGGTGGCTCGGTGGTAAGGAATCTGCCTGCAAGGCAGGAGACACGGGTTTTGCAGGTTTGATCCCTGGGTTAGGAAGAGCCCCTGGAGAAGGAAATGGCAACCCATTCCAGTACTCTTGTCTGGGAAATCGCATGGACAGAGGAGCCTGGCAGACTGCAGTCCATGGGGTCACAAAGAGTCAGACACGACTGAGCTGCTGAACAACAACCTCTTCTGGGGAGCGGCTTCCTGGAGTGGGGAGTCCAGGATGTGGTGGACAAGAACCGGCTCTGAGCAGGTCTGATGTCATTGGGGTCTGTGAACCCCCTCTAAAGATGCACACGTAGAAGCCCCCCCAAAAAACCCGGCACCTGTTTCATGCCAGGCCTGACCCTGGAGAGGGAGAGAGAGGCGGCAGCTCTGGGCTGGTCAGTCGGTTGTAACAAGGAGTCTGGGGAAAGGAAGGCCCTGATTAGCAGTAGGTGGCAGGGACTGAAGTGTCTAGAGAGGCAGGGAGTCAGTGAGGGGGCCTGGAGAAAGCTTCCGGGACTTGGAGTTGTACGCGATTTGAACATGAGTTTTGACTGCATCTGAGACCCCAAACGTAAACTGCCCTGCGGTACACCCCACAGAAAGCAGGCCCTAGAGGCAGTGTGACATGAGGCCTGGAATCTAGGAGACATTAGTACCTCCAGGAGTCCCTGTATCCCTCCTTTTCTGGGAGGCTTCCAGAGCCATGGGGAACCCCAGCAGAGAGGGGAAGGGCAGCCATGGCTGGAGGAGGACCTTTGGAAAGCAGATTCATGGTGATGGGAGTGCTGGGCCATGCCCAGGGAAAAGGAAGTAGACAGAGCCCCTCACCCCCACCACTGCCAGGTAGCCTCATCACCAGACTTGGGAGGAGGAGGAGAGCCCCTGCAAGGCTGGGAAATCAGAGGGGGCAGAGCCATCGGGGGCCGTCGTGAGAAGTCTGCCTAGGTGGGTACTTCCAGGGTCCAAGGATTGGGGTCTCCTGGGGCCTTGGGAGCACTTTAGATTTTGAGCTCTTAAACTTTCTGGCAGGACTTGAACTTCCTTGAGAAGCTGGAAGGGTCAGGCTGCGGTTCAGGGCTGGTTCTTTGCAAGATATGGGGAGGAGGTGTTTTCAAGGAGTCCCTTAGGCCTCCTGGCCAGCTCCTGGGACTGGAGATGGACTAGCACTCAGGGAAAATCCTGCACAAACATGAAGGTGAGGCACATCCCTGGAACATTAGAGAGGGCTGTTTCAGGGGGTGAAAGCCCTGGCAGAGGCCTTGGGCCTGAACCTGGCTCTGCCAACACCTGCTCTGTGGCCTTGGGCCAGTGTCTTCCATTCAGGGTTTCTGTTTCCTCATCTAGAAATCGCTATCATTCCTGTTGATTGTGTGTCTCTCGCTGGCCAGGCCCTGGCCTGAACCCTGTACCCGGTATCAACTCATGCTATCTCCTTAGCCACCCTGCAAGGTAGGGACGATTATTGTGTCCATTTTACAGATGTGGCAACTGAGGCCAGAGAGCTGCCCTGATTTACCCATGATCACTCAGGGCTGGCAGATTGAGGGTGCTCACCCAGATCTCTCTTACTCTCTTGTTTAGTGACAAGGGGCTGGGAAAAGAGTAGTTGTTCAGTTGCTGAGTCGTGTCCGACTCTGAAACCCCCTGGACTGCACCACACCAGGCTTCCCTGTCCTTCACTATCTCCCAGAGTTTGCTCAAACTCATGTGCATCGAGTCAGTGATGCCATCCAACCATCTCATCCTCTGTCACCCCCTTCTCCTCCTGCCCTCAGTCTTTCCCAGCATCAAGGTGTTTGCCATTGAGTCAGCTCTTTGGATCACGTGGCCAAAGTATTGTAGCTTCAGCTTCCATCAGTTCTTCCAACGAATATTCAGGGTTGAGTTCCTTTAGCATTGACCAGTTGGATCTTCTTGCAGTCCAAAGGACTCTCAAGAATCTTTTCCAGCACCACAGTTCGAAAGAATCAATTATTTGGTGCTCAGCCTCAAACAAAGGGGTTCTGACCCGGCTAGGTTGTGAGTCCAGTGAAAAGTGGTTAAAGACTCTATGGATGGAAGGAGAAGCTTCCTGGGAGTGGAAGGAAATTCCCTAGAGAAGATGGCACTAGGGATTGTGGGCATAGGGACCGAGACATGGGGTCGAAGGTGACAGGCGAAGAAGAGCGGTGTTCCGAGTGGGAATGCCAGGCGGCACACCCCCGCCTAGCCTCCTTGCGTTCACTTCAGGGCCGCACCTCGGCAGCAGGCCCGAGGCTCTGCAACAGCTTCCATGAGGCTGGGGTCCCCCGGGCCCGCGTCCCTGGGGAGGCTGCATTCGCATCTGTCTCTGTGCAGATGGCTGGTGAGCGCAACTCGCGCCCCCCACCCCCACCCGCACCCCCTTCTGTCGCCGGGACCGGCTGCGCAGGGGAGCGTTATTTTTAGAAGCAGCACCATCTGTTCAAGGTGCCGGGCAGATTCTGTTTGTCTCCGCAGTGGCCGGGACAGCCATGCTGTGTCAGGGGAAGGGCTGCAGAGCCAACCTGCCCTGTGCGGGAGCCAAAGAGAGGCCGCGGGCGCACGAGGCACGGGATTCTGGGGTCTGGGGTCTGGACCGCCAGGGCCATGGCTCTGGGGCCAGGGCAGTCAGCGTGGAGGACAGGCTAGGTGTGGGGGTGCCCTGTGTTCCCAGCACCCCACCAGGTCCCTGGGCCTGAGCCTGGATCTACCTCCTGACGGATTCTGAGTGCCCTGCCCTGACCTTACCCCTGCCCTCCAGCTTTGGGTAGAGAACAGAGACGCGTGGGGGTGGAGGACAGTATGAGGGCCAGACCGCGAGGATCCCTGGTGGGATGTAACACTGGGCGTGGCCGAAGACGCGGACCTGACCGTGTGCTCCACACGGGCGGAGGCGTCTCCCCACTGGACCCGGGACACCCCAGCGTGTCCCGCTGCCTTTGCCACCACCTGCCCAGCTTCTGAGTCATCGCAGAAGGGACTTAGGCAAGGCTTCTGATGGCACATTGCTTGGGCTCAAATCCAACGGTGATGTGACCCTAGACAACTTCCTTAACCTGGCAAAGCCTCCATTTGCCCGTCTGTGAAATGGGATACTGGAGTATCTGCTTCCCAAGTCTTAGGTGCCAATTTGCCAGCTTGCTGGCTGTAACGCTTCCCCCCTTCCCCCGACTGCATTCAGCATCCACTTGTGCGACCACTCAGCCGACCAGTTTCCACTTTCCAAATGCAGACTGCACCCCAGATCTGTTGTCTTTCCAGGCAGGTTGTTTCCTCAGCCACGGAACCAGCACTGGTGGAAACAGGTCTTGTGCTGGGTGCTAGGGAAGCTCTGTTCTCAGGGAGTTTAATCTAGTAGGGGAGGCAAGCTGGCAGAACCCACCCCAAGACTGAGGGTGGAGGGTGCAAAATCAAGGAATGAGCCACATGTGATGGGCTGGAAGAGGGAAGGGGGGTTCAAATGTTTAACAGAGGCATTAGAGAATGCCTGACAATGCGGGAGCCTCAGAAAACGTGGTTTGATCTCTGGGTTGGGAAGATCTCTTGGAGAAGGAAATGGCAACCCACTCTGTATTCTTGCCTGGGAAATCCCATGGACAAAGGAGCCTGGCGGGCTACAGTCAGTGGGGTTGCAGAGAGTCAGACACGACTGAGCAACTGAACAAGTGATACATCACAGCGAAGTTAGCGTTAAGGCTGGACCTTAGAGAGGAAGGGATGTTTTTGTTATTGTTGTCCTTTTTAAAAAACTGGCTTTTGATGTGGACCATTTTTTAAGTCTTTATTGAATTTGTTACACTATTGCTTCTGTTTTATGTGTGGGGTGTTTTGGCCACAAGACATGTGGGATCTTAACTCCCTGACCAGGGATGGAACCCACACCCCCTGCGTTGGAAGGCAGAGTCTTAACCACCAGACTGCCAGAGAAGTCCCTGCAAGGAAGGTTTTGAATAGTGGCGAAGTGGGTGTAGACAATCCTGGAGAGAGGAGACAGTGTGTACAGAGGGTGGTGGGGGGAAGGAGGAGGAGCACATGTTTGTTGTTTAGGAAACGCAAGGAGTTCACTCACACCAGAGCCCAGGGAAGTTGGCTCTGAGCCAGTGAAGCAGGATCTTGGATGCAGTGGTCGTGAAAATGTTTTGTTTTGTTTTTTTTAAACAGGCACCAAGGAGCCAGTGATGTTTTTAATGCAAAGCATGGCATGCTCAAATCTGAAAGGTTTTAGAGTCAGACAGGTCCCAACTCTACTCCTGGCTCAGCCGCTCATTAACTATGTGACCTGGACATGGTGTTATTTCACCTCTTTGAGTCTTGGTTTCCTCATCTGTAAACTAGGCATAAGAATGCCTCCGTCATGGGCTTATTGTGGAATCAGATGTTTTCAGAGCCGTTCAGTAAGTAGGAGTCCCTCCCAGCATCACACTGGGGACTGTGAAGGGGGTGAGGAGCCAGTCAAGAGGCTGTGAATGAGGAACCCGAGCAGGGTCAGGAGCCCAGGCCAGGGAGGAAGATGATGAAGCCTGAGCTCTTACCCCACCGCCCCCTGGCTCGGGCACCTGATTGAGTACAAAGAGGGAACAGAGTCAAGAGCAACCCTAATGGTCCAACTCCTGACTCGATGGACATGAGTTTGAGCCAGCTTCGGGAGTTGGTGATGGACAGGGAAGCCTGGCGTGCTGCAGTCCATGGGGTAGCAAATAGTCGGACACGACTGAGCAACTGAATGGAGTGAACTGAATGGTCCAACCCTGGGGGGATGCTTTTTATTGACACAGAGGTCACAGAAGGATGGGGACATTTGGGAGAGTCTGAGAGCCTGGACGACCTTCAGAGGTGACATTTGGTAGTCATGGGGAGTTTGGTTCTAGAGCTTAGGAGAAAGGGCCGGGTGGAAATGTCAGTTTGGGAACCACTCACGTTAGGATGCAAGTTGATGTCAGTTGGGTGGCTTTGCCAGGGAGAGGTGAGGCATTAAGGGGGTCAAGGGCAGGACTGTGGGAAAAGCCCAGAGTTCGCCCAGAACAGAGAAGCGGTATGGACCCCTGGGCAGAATTGTTCAGAGAAGCTATCATAGAGTGGGAAGAAGGGATCGGGTCATCAGGTGTGAGCAAGAGTGTAGAGACAGAAGGACCCTGGAGTGGCTGGTGGGAGTCATTCCCAGAAGATCCTACCGCCTAACCCAGTAGAATGTGACATTTGAGAAAGCAGGAGCTGGAGGTGATTTTGAGCCATAGACTGGGTTACAAGAGCAAGACAGGAGTCTAGAACCCAGAACCAGTGGAATGTTGGCTACAAGAGGAAGAAAGCCCCAAAGAAGGACTGCAATGGAATCCCCTCGAACTCTAGGGCAGTGGTTCTGCCTGTTTAAAAATTCCCAGCCCCAGTACCAGAGGTTGACTCATTTCTGCAGGCCTGAGCCTGGAACTCTATGTTTCAGCCAATCCCCAGGTGATGCCTGGGCAACCACACTTTGAGCAGCCCTGCCCTGGGGTCCTGAGCTCCACTCAGAGAAGCGTTTATCAAGAGAGGAAGGAGAGGAAACTCCTGCTCCTACTCTCGGCTCCTCCTCTGGCTTCCAGGCCTTCTGATCCATTGCCTTTAGGTCTGAGGCCAAGTCAGCGTCCAGACAGAGATCGCTAGCTATCCACCAAGGAGTCACGGAGGGAGGTGACCTGGGGTGGAGCATGAAAGGCAATGGGTGCACAGCCACCAACCAGGGATAGTTCTTCTTGAGCCCAGAAGACTCACTTCAGTAGTGAGAAATAAAATCTGAAAAACATTTTCAACACATACAAATACCAACACATACAAATACCACCTCCTGCCAGTGCCCGCATCAGCCTGACTCCCCTCCTCCTCTGAATCTGGGTATCCTGCTTTTCTGCCTTTCCCTATTTTCTATTTAGTTCTATTTCTTGGCCTCTGTGTGCTCAGGCTGCATAGAATGACTTTTCCTCAAGCCTTATCTGCCTGCTTCCCTGATTTGGACCCCAAAGAACTTAGCGATTCAAAAGTAGTCTCCCAACTTAAACTAATTCTTTGGCACTTCTGTGGGTGAATTTTCCTTCCCCATCCCATGGAGGAATGAATTTTATAAACTCAGACACACTGAGTTGCAGCCACGTAAATACAGCAGGAACCAGAGGGAAAGGATAAAGCACAGAACAAGAGAATGGATCAGTAAAGGTGGGGTTTCTGGCATTGGTGACAGATGGCACTGATGGGTCAAAGTGAGTCTTCTCTATAATCATGCAGTTGGCCCCAAACGACTTTTGCTTAGTCCCATTTTCTTGGCTCAAGCCTACTCACAGGGACACCCCATTGCCTGACAACCTGGCTTTGAGCGACAGCACCAAATACCTGGGGTCAGCTACCCATGCTTGATCACAGAACTCATGAAAAATGCCCTGTGCCCTCCCTACTCCACCCACACCCAGCTCCTCAGACTTCCCAAGCCTGTGCTCTGTCAGTCAGCACTGCTATCCTGGATAGCTCTAGGGGCACTTATAACCCTTTGCCCTATGTCAGCACCACAGAACACGGACAGCTCCTTGACACGCGGTCCCTATACACACCCCAGATCCCAAATCAGTACTGTGGCCTTGGGGACAGCTCCCAGTGGAGACAGTTCCCCAGTGCCTGTTTCTTTGTCCTCCCCAGGGGGGCTGTCAGCACCACAACCACATGGACAGCACTCACGCCCAGCCTCTGCTGGTCAGCCGGCAAGGGGAGAGAGGGGGCCCTACGGTTATCAGGTTCCCTGGCCTTAGCTACCCAATCCCTCCCTAGCACCCACCTGCATCCATCCATCAGCACGTCATCCCTGGAGACGGTTCCCTGAGCCCCAAGGACCCAGTGACCTGTTGTTTATGGTCAGAGCACTGACATGGCAGAACCCCGTGTATCATTACAGAGATCAGAAAAACAGGCAGGAGCCTGGTCTGGTGGAAAGAAGGATGTAACTGGGCCCTTAAGAGTTTCTGTGTGCATGTGTCTGAGAACTGACTGCCTCCCGCCCCCAAACCAAAGACCTCATGCAGTCCCTGCAGTCTTCCTGTTTCCTCCTCTGTAAAATAAGAGTGTGGCAGTACCTGTGTCATAGGGTTGTCGTGAAGGATTAAATGAGATAACAAAGGTGGAGTGGATGCAATGGTGCTGGACACATGTGATCCAAGTGTCCCCCTTATTGTTTGTTTGTTTGTTCTTGTCCTTTCAGCCCTCCGCTTGTAATCTGTGAGGACAAAGCTGGGGGCAGGAGAGAGGGAGGCAGATGAAGCCCGAAGGGGATGGTGTCACTCCAGCTAGTTAGGATCTGGAGGCTGGGGACAGCCAGGGAAGTCAGTGCACCTGTAGGGAGAGTTGGGCAGGGTGAGAGATGAGACTGGGGAAGCGGCCAAGACATTTGACTGAAACCAGAGGACACTGTGGGCTTTGCAGGTGGCCCTAGCGGTAAAGAGCTCTCCTGCCAGTGCAGGAGACGTGAGACTCGGGTTCGATCTCTGGGTCAGAAAGCTCCCCTGGAGGAGGGCACAGCAACCCACTCCAGTATTCTTGCCTGGAGAATCCTATGGACAGAGGAGCCTGACAGGCCACAGTCCGTGGGGTCATAACGAGCTGGAAATGACTGAGTGACTTAGTATGCACACACGCACGCAGAGGATGCTGAACAGAGTAGCTGATCCATCTTAGGCCGAGCCCTCGAACTGCATGTACCCTCTCTTGGAGGTAAGATGAGGTCTCTCCCAACACTTTTCTGCCTCAGCTAAGCTTTCTTACCTCTATCTGCTGATGATTTTACTGTTTTTCCTTCATCAGAAAACCCTCCTAAGTTTTTTTTTAAACTTTACTGTTTTTCTTTCATCAGAAAACCCTCCAAGTTTTTTTTTTTTTTAAGGGAAGGTGTATAACAGGGAGCACATAAAGGGTACGAATCTTGGAAGGCAGGCACTTCCATGCAGAGGCCAGTGGGTGTCAAAGGCACCAGGTGAATTCTTGTCTGCTTGTGATCCCTAGGTTCTAGGATGTTTCTCCTTCCTCCAGCCTCCAGCCAAGCAGGACTTGGCTTAGAGCTAGGATGATGTTCCTGCTGGGCACAGCAGGGCAGCAAGAGGCTCAGGAAGTGCCTCTGTCCTGAGCAGCAAGTATCTGGTGATGGGAGAATCCTTGAGGATGGTGCTAAAGTGGCTCTCTGAGACTGAGATCTGTCCAATCCCCCCTCACTTTATAGGGAAGGAAACTGAGGCACAGGGAAGAAGGCAGTGGTCTGAGGCTATTCTGTGAGTTGGTGAAAGGCAATGGGACACAGAGGCTTTGGACTCAAGCAGGCACCCATCTGTAAGGCACTGGCCGTCTGTAACCCTCCGAGCCCAGCTCTCTCTCCTGGAAGGTGGGAACAGTGATACTGAACAGCCCATGCAAGCGTGTGCTAAGCAATCCATGTTAATAGTGGAGGCGAAGACGGGATTGGAGCTCCGCAGATGCAGTTCCCAGGCAAGTGCCATTTGGATTGAAAGTGAAAGGTGCTCAGTCACGTCCGGCTCTTTGTGACCCCCATGGACTATACAATCCATGGAATTCTCCAAGCCAGAATACTGGAGTGGGTAGCCTTCCCCTTCTCCAGTGGATCTTCCCAACCCAGGAATCAAACCGGGGTCTCTTGCATTGCAGGCAGATTCTTTACCAACTGAGGGATGCCATTTGGATTACATTGCCCCAAAACCTGAAGCAAGAGTGGTGCAGGAATCATTCAACTTGGTCAACAGACCCTGACCATGGGGTTTGGGGGGGCTCTCTGTGGCAGAGTAAGCAGACCCTCAGCTAGAAAGGTGGTCTGTGCACCTCCCTTGCTCTCTCCAGAATCCCAGTGCCTGAGGCAGGGCCTGAGATGCAGCTTTTTATTGAGTAGGTAGATGGATGGATGGATGAGTGGGTATGTGAGGCACTTAGAGGACCAGGAATGCGGGGTTTCCCCTACCATCTAACACTGGAAACTCCTGTGGAGAGCAGGGGGCAGTGGAGAGAGTTGACCCTGGTGGTCAGGGGATCCACCCTCCCTCAGTTCAGGCAGGAGGCTGGGAAGCTATGTGAGAAACCCCAAGTCCCTAACAACCCACCCCCGTCCCTGCTTCTGCCATCTGTGCCTTTGAGGCCGATGCGTGGCTGTTTCTGTGGGGTTTTTTTTTTTTTAGATCTTCCTTTTCTGGTTAACAGGATAGGAGTTTTCTAAAAATAGCACTAAACTGGCTTCTGAGGCATTCATTTTCAGTTCCCTTCCTCTTTCCCTGTTCTCTCTCCTTGACTGTGAGAATTCAGAGCCGAGACCGTCATTGTGAGCTTTGATGCGCGCGCACACGCAAACCTAAAGGACAAACCTCTCAGAGAGGGGCGGCTGAGGCGAGAACTACAGCCCCTCCCCTGACTGTCCCGTGAGGCTGTCCCTCTGTCCCCAGCTGCCAGCTGAGTTCCCCTGTCTCACCCTGGTCAGCACCCAGCAGGAGGGTCCCCTTGGCTGGAGTGGAGTGTGGGGAGGGGCTACAGAGAGGCCAGAATTTCCATCCAGGAGAGGGGATGCCTGTGGGGATCAGTCAAGACCAGAGCAGAAGGGAGACTAGCCCTTTGACCTGTGCCTACAAGCGGGGGCCCTCCCCAGCCTTCCGAGCTGTGCTGGGAGGCTTGCGGGCACCGTCAGCCTGAGACCTGTGTTAAGGACAGCAGCGTGGGGACAGTCTGGTTGAGCAGCTAGAGGAGGGGAGTGAGTTAAGTTAGCGTCGTCAGAACAGTCACTGTTTAACGAGTCTCCCTCTCACTGGGCCAAGTTCCATCTCAGTTGAGTCCTCACCCGGCCTTAAGAGGGAGGCTGTGGGGCTGGCTCTGTTCCAGGAAGATGAGACGGATGCACAGGGAGGGGTGAAGAGCCTTGCCCCCACCTCACCCCAAATCTCAGAACCCCCACCTGTCAGCGTCAGGCCTCGTCATCAGGGATCTCCAGATGGGGTCTGTGTCCCCACATGGCTCACTCATTGGTGCCGAGGAAGATTCAAACTAAAGAGTGACTTTATAAATACATATTAAGGTGGCATTTAAATTCAGCACATCTGAAAACAGAAGGATTCGGCATCCGAAAGTTATTTTTAGCGCCTAATTCATTTGCAGTGTCCCAGCTACCATCCTTCAGTTAGGGTTTGAAAAGCTGTTGGTTTAGGTTTGGGAGTGTTTTTTTAAAAAAATAAAATCCTTCATTTGAAAGATGGATTTCTTTTTTGTTAAATTAACTCCAAAAAAAAAAAAAAATTGCTCCTTCCTCTGCCAGTCTCTCCTGGCAAAGATTTTTTATTAAGGTGCCCCTAACCTACTCTTGAGTCATTGAAGTATAACAGTACAGAGTTATTTAAATGCTAAGAAGATGAAACTGAAATGCACAAACCCAATATTGTCAGAACGTTCTCCTGGAGTCCAAAGGGGCTGTTGTATCAGAGCCAGAAGGGACCCCAGAGAACACTGCTCCAGTCTCTTCACTTTCCACATGGGAAACAGGCCCAGGCAGAAAAGAGGCTTGGTCACCCAGCAGGAGCTTGGAAAACGGGGAGGAGCTTTTCAAGGGGCTGTGGCCCCAGTTGGCTGTGTGACCCCTAGTGTGTTGCTTAACCTCTCTGGGCCTAGGACTGGCTCTCTACCCTGCCCAGGCCCATGCCTTAGTTTGGGTTGCTATAGAACAAAATACCATAGACTGAGCAGCTTAGACAACAGAAGTTGTTTTCCTCATAGTGCTGGAGGCTGGGAAGTCCAAGATCAAGTTACCGGCAGATTCAGTTCCTGGTGAGAACCCACTTCCTGACTTACAGATGGCTGTCTCTTCACTGTCCTCACACAGTCCAGAAAGATCGTCTCTCCCAAGTCTCTTTTTATAAGAAGACTAGTCCCATTCATGAGGGCTCCACCCTCATGACCTAATTGCCTCCCAAATGCCCCACCTCCAAACACCATCACACTGGGGATTAGGACCTTCAACACATGAACTTGGGGCAGGGGGACACATTCAGTCCACAGCAGCCTGTGTGCCCATTACTTAGGACAGGGGCACTGTCAGTGTGCTGTTGAGAGCTGGCTGCAAATGAACCTCGTTGCAACCTTGAGGGAGGTACACTTACCAGCAACAGGAGGGGTAGGTAGGAGGGAGGTGGGAGGAGGCACAGAAGCCAGTTTACTGCAGAGCGTCTGCTCCAGGGGCCAGGAGCTGCAGAAAGACCCATACACCGGGTCTCTGTGGGTTCTTACAGCAGCCAGTAAGGCAGATGGGCCAACCTCACCAGGCACATGAGCCCCAGAGAGGTTAGGTGACTTCTCCAAAGTCACACAGCCCATTTTCCTGCAGGGGAAGACTATATTCCCTGCTCATATTAAGAGAAAAATCTTCCCTGATACCCTGGGCCCGATCACATCTTCCTGCTCTAGATATCCACAGCATCTGGGGCTGACTGCCTGCTGTGGCAAACCCATCATGTTATAACAGGTCTTTTGATTGTCTCTCTTGCCCCTTGTCAGCTCCTGGAGGGCAGGACCCATGTCTGGATTATCCACTGCCTGGCACAAAGTAGGTGCCCACAGCACAGTTAATGAATGGATGATTGGATGGATGGATGGATGGATGGGAGGGTGGATGCATAAATGGTTGAAGATCATTGTTCCTCTTCACACAACAGCCATTAAAATCACCAGTCGCCCATTAACTGATGCCTACTGTTGTTGTCACAGATATAATTACTGCTAACGGTTCTCGTAGCTCGTGGTGTCAGAGAGGTAATTATCGGTGCCTGTAAGCCACGCCGCAGGTAGCAAGAGGACAGAGAGAAAACAGCACCTCGGGGTTAGAGAGTCCCTCATGGTTTGCGAAGCACTGTTGTTCACATATGGCACTTCATTTAAGCATCCTAAGTGCCCCGTGAGGGAGATACTACCAGGGAAGGCAGCATCGCCTCCTGATTAAGAATATGTCTCTGGATCCAGATCTCCTGGGTTCAAATCCCAGCTCTGCCACTCACTAACTCTGTGACCTTGGATGAGTGACTTCACCTCTCTTGGTCTCAGTCGCTGTGTGTGTTCTAGGGAATAAGAAGACTATCTGTCGCAAAAAGTGCTTGTGGATAGTTATGATCATTAGTGCTTACCATGTGCTTGTCTTGATTCTAAATATTCTGCATTAAATAATGCATGTAAGCCTCATAATACCTACGAGGTAGATACTATTACCCTCCCTGCTTTTTTTTTTTTTTTTTAAAGATAATGAAACTGAAGTTAATTTGCCTCCCATTCTGCTGAGAGATGGCAGAACTTGAACCCAGAGGCTGTGTCTTCCAGAGCCCCTCCAGTTAACCTCTACAGCATCTCTGCACACAGCCCTGCTTGGTCCTTGCCTCACCTGCTCCTCTCAGAGATGTATCACTGGGGTCCAAACTCATGGGTTTGGGGGCGGGGTGTGCTTGGGTGGCCGAGGACCCTGAGCGCTCCTGCAGGACTGTGGGCGGGAGCCCCAAGCACACACTTGGGTGCCTCGTGCCTCTGCTTAAGGCATCGGCTCCATTGTAAGTTCTACTCCACGTGACACGGGTCAGCCCCAGTGCAAAAACCAGGCTTCCACGGCATCCCTGAGTGAAGGGCCCCCCTCTGAGGCATGACAGGCTTCTCCTGTGGCTCCAGCACCCCCTGCCCCAGGCTGGGAAGCCCTGCACCCCCAGTGGACACGCACTGGATTTGAACAGGGTTCATAATTAGTTTCCAGTACACTGAGAGGTCACAGGGGCCAGGGCAGACTGACTTCTTTTATAGACGAAGAAACCGAGCCTCGCAAAAGTGAAGGGACTCACCCAGGACCCCACAGCCAGGACGTGAGAGAGCCCGGGTTTGAACCCGGATTGCTGTGATTTGGAATCCTGTGTTGCTCCTCCGCCATCGGTCCTGGTCTTCAGCGAGAAAGGAGGGAGCGCCCCCTAGTGGGAGGGGAAAGAGCAACGGGCTGGGAGCCGGGAGATCCAGGCCACCTCTGGGCTACATCCACCTTTGCTCTGTGTCCCTGGACAAGTTCTTTTCCCTTTCTGAGCTTCAGGTTCTTCCCTAGGAAAATGAGAGGAACCCTGAAATCACCTCCAGCTCTAAAATCCTGTGCAACAGGAAAGGACTGTGAAGGAAAGAGAAGGGGCAGGGGAAGGGACACGTTGGGGCTGGGGTTGGGGCCCGGGTGGGGGCTTGGTCCCATCTGCCTGCCGCCACCTCACCCTCATTGTCCTGGGCCTCGGATGGCCAGCTGTCCATCCCTGCTGGGCGGGGCCAGTCCCCGTGCCAGGCCCGGCCGAGCTCAGCAGAGGCCCTTTGTCACCCAACGCTTGCCGGGGCCTTGGCCACCGGTGTTGGGTGTCTGGGTGGATTGGGTTCTCTCCTGGCAGCCTCACAGATGCCACACTCCTGCAAGGGTGGCCGGGCGGGCAGGGAGAAGCCGCCCGTGCTCGGCGCTCCCCGAGGGACGTGGCAGCCGCTGTCCGTGGTGCTGGACTGCGGGGCCCCCAGGTGAGGGTTCTGTGGCGCCCAGCTCATGCTGACGGCCACGGTGACATCCTGTTGAATGTACGTGAGCTGGATCCTCTCACCAGGACACGAGGGCCTTGATCAGTGTGCTTTGCGGACTGCGGGTGGAGGCGGGGGGCTTTCTTCCATCCCCATGCCTATGGGGAGAACAGTGCGTATCAGCAGACACAGGAGACCTGGATGGGGAAAACATCTGTGCTGGGGGAAGGAGCCTGGGAGCTGTGAACTTTGGGGGAAGGGGTTGTGCCCCGATTGTGTGGGCATGGCATGTGTGCAAACAGGGTTGTGAGCACGGGTGTTTCTGAGGGGAGGAGGTGGGGCTAAGATGATGCCTGTAGATGTGACTACGTGTGACAGTGTGCATGTGGGGAGGGGTGTCCACCAGGGTGTGTGCGAAGGGGGGCCCTGTGTTGGGGAGTGTGTGTGGCTTTGGTTAGGTCCTAAAGTAGGCGGGTTGGGTGTTGCACCCTGAGCTGTATGTCGAAGGCTGTGTGTATACCGGGGTTCGTGTCATGAGGTCAGTGTGTGCACAGTGGGCTGTTGGGGGTGTAGAGTGTGTTATGAGGATGCATAAGGCTGTACCTGGGGGAGGGATAGCGTGGAGTGCCCGGTGGGCATCAGTGCGTTTGGGTTACGGTGTGTGCTGGTGCACGGTGGGGTGTTATATGAACATCAGTATCCAGGTGTGTGTACGTGTAGTGGGTGTTAATCTGGGGTAGGGTGTGTGTGTGTGTGTTTGGCACATGAGTACCTTCCTGAGCACCTGTCCCCTGAGGCCTCCAGTGCCTGACCCTCATTACTCTCTGTGCTTGTCCCTGCAGGAGCCCCCACCCCTGACCATGTAGATGCCGGCTCCCGGAAGCAGCATGGGCCCCACTGAATGGAGACTCCTGGGTCTGCAGCCCTGAGCCCCTCCGGCCCCTGGACCTCGCCCCGCGCCTGGGGACGCCCCTCGGAGCCCACCGCCACTGTCGCCAGCCCACCTCGGCCGCCCCCTGGAGCTGGCCGCCCGGAGCCACAGCTGTCCAGTGAGGCTGTGCCGGGGACAGACACGCAGAGCCATCAGCCAGCGGCCTCCTGTGCAGCGCTGACCCTTGGGCCCGCCCCGAGCGGGGACTGCAGCAGACATGGGTGACATGACCAACAGCGACTTTTACTCCAAAAACCAAAGAAACGAGTCGAGCCATGGGGGCGAGTTTGGGTGCACGATGGAGGAGCTGCGCTCCCTCATGGAGCTGCGGGGCACCGAGGCCGTGGTCAAGATCAAGGAGACCTACGGGGACACTGACGCCATCTGCCGACGCCTCAAAACCTCTCCTGTCGAAGGTAGGTGCGGAAGGCTCCCACCTGGGGTTTGGGTTCAGGGGTCAATGAGACCCTGGGCTCCCTGCTTCGGGCCCCAGGAATCTCTGTATCCAGGCTTCAGCATGCAACCAATGAGCCGATTCCAGCTCCCCAGCCCCCCGCCACTGGGCTTGGTCATGTCCGACTCTCGCATGTCCAGACCCTGATTGGGGATCCCTCAGTCTGGGGCAGCCATGAAGCTTCTAGGATGACAGATAGGCAGGAAGTTGGGCCATCATGGGCAAGGTGACGACGCCCGTGTGTGTCATACCTCGAAGATGGCATGGGGCCTTCTTGTGTATGCGTGTTAAGTCGCTTTAGTCGTGGGCAACTCTCTGCAACTCTATGGACTGTAGCCCACCAGGCTCCTCTGTCCATGGGATTTCCCAGGCATGAATACCGGAGCGCGTTGCCTTTTCCTTCTCCAGGGGATCTTCCCAACCCAGGGATCGAACCCCCATCTTTTATGTCTCCTGCATTGGTGAATGGATTCTTTACCACTAGCGCTACCAATGAGCAGGCCTGTGATCTCCAGAGAGCGGAGGTTTCAGCCTCCTGGGGGCTCCCCTGGAGGGGACCAAGGCCAGGTTGTCTGCTGCAGGGCAGAGAGGAAAGACAGCAGCCTAGCCTGGGCACCAGAGCTCTGAGTTTGGGTCCCCTCCCCTCAGTCACCTTCCCCTCACCACGAGAGAGAAGCGTTCGCGACATACACCCCTCAGGCTCAGGTGTGAGGCACTCTGCCCTGGTGCTGCAGTTTTGCACAAAGAGGCTGCCTGAGTTTCTTCCTCTGGAAAATGGGGCTAATGCTTATCTTACAGTGCCTAGTGGAAGCCCGAGCATGCATACAGTAGGTGCTCAATGTGTGGCAGGCATTGTTATTCTAAAGAGAGTGGACGACAATCCTCCTCCAGGGATAGGCCACAATCTGGGAGGCAGGCAGTGTCTGAAATCTCACCCCTACTGACAGGCGACAAATTTGAGGCCGGAGATCACTCCCACACCATCTCCCAACTCCAGCCCCCGTGCCCTGGGCACTGCTGGGCACTAACCCTGAACCCGCTCCCTGCAGAGGCTGCCCGTGGGCCTCGCCGCTCTGCTGGGGCCAGGCGGTCCCTCACTGTACCGGCATCCATGTGCCCAGCGGTGCTGGGGTTCAGTGTCTCTCTTGGTCTGGGGCCCGCCTCTCTCAGGTCAGGAGGCAAAGCTCAGATGAGTCCTTCTTCCCAGGTTGGCTCCTGTCGCTGACGTTTTGCCCATGTTGCTGAGTCTAGGCAGAAGTGTAGAAACACCTTTTTCTTCTTTGATGTTGTTTGGTTTGGTTTTGGTGGGGAGAGTAGAAACAGAGGAAGCATCCTTTCTTCGCTGTGTGACTCTAGCTCAGGGCTTGAGAGTGGGCTTGGCCTGGGGGGCTCCTGGCCCCAGCCTCCTGTGAACACCTACCCATGGCAGAATGGTCTGTGCTGTCCTCCACCATCAGGTTGGCGCAACTAGCCTGCTAGGAGACAGGGTTGTCCCAATGGTTTTGCCTTTTGAGTGGGACCAGGAGATTCTCTTGAGTCAGAAATTCTTAAGTGTCTCTGGACCCCCAGACTCTGTAGAAACCCAATGGAAGCTATGGCCCGTCCCCTGCCCAGAAAAACAGCCAACAGCGTGCCGCAGTGTGGTCTACACTGCCAGCAGGTTCGCAGAGCTCTTCAAAGCCGGGCCCTGGACCCCGGGTTAAGAAACCCAGCCTCCCCTCCCAGCTGACAGGCTCTGGGATGCTGAGTGGCTCACAGCCACACTCCAGGGCGGGGCAGCAGGTGCGTGCCTAAGGACAGGAGCCCCGTCCTGCCCTTTTCTGGACACCCCACTCCCAGCCTGGTGCCTGGCATAGAGAAGGGTGGGTAACTGTCCCTGATAACCCTGAGATGTGGCCACTGAGTCCCCGGCCCACAGAGAGCAGCTCTCAAGTGGCTGAGCAAGCCACAACAGCAAATCCCAGAGCTACTGCAGCCAAGGGCCCCAGGGATCAGAGAAGTGAGGTGGGTGGACTTCCTGGTATTTGAAGGAGGAGGAAAGGAAAGGGAAAGCGCGTGATGTGGCACAGAGCAGCATTTGTTAGGTGGAATTCCCCAGACTGCTGGTGCGCTGCAAGAAGTGAGCCATTATGTGAAAAGAAAAATAAAGGAGACTTCGTTTTCTCATCTGTAAAATGGAAGCGATAATGGCTATAGCTCTGCCACCTGTCATTTGTATGCCTTTGAGACTTATCTGACTTTGCCAGCTTTCCTAATATTTCGTGAGCATCAAGTGAGATGGTTGATGGTTGAAAGGTCCCTGAGGAGGGGGAAAGCCGCCCATAGTGGGATTAACCAGGGCTGCGTCGCTGCCCTGAGGGATCTCCCAGGTTGCAGACGGGGCTGGGGGAGGTTTGAGGAAGGACTAACGCATGTAATGCCACCCTTGGACTTGGATGACGGGGATTCAAATCCCAGCTGGGCCATTTGACAGCTGTGTGTTTCTGGGCAAGTTACCCAGCCTCTCTGTGCCTTAGTTTTCTCGTCTGAAAAAATGGGAAAGTACTAGTGACTACCTCACAGGGCTGTGATGAGGATAAAGTGAAATAGTTTAACACAGCATCCACCAGGCGCAAGGACAGCGCTGTGTTAGGGTTCAGCCCCAGAGACTGAACCCCTCCGTTTCCCCGTCAGTTACACAGATTTTGAACACCGAGTGAGGTCGGGCACACGAGTGAGGCCCAGCGTGTGCGTCCTTCTCAGCCAGCATCAGCTCTCGTTGTTTCCAGTATGATTGTCACTACTTTGGAAGAAGTAGCAGTGATTTCCAGAAAGGCTAGAATCCGACTCTTCCGGGACCCTGGCCCGTGTCCCAGCTGGTGTTACACATGTTTTCCCAGGCTCTTCTGCATCCTTATCACCCACCTTCCTGCATGCAGGTGATGTCACCCATTTCACAGATGGGAAGCAAGAGGGCTGAAGTCATCACCACGGCTCACAGCAGAGCCGACTTTGAACACAACTGTGTGAGGCTCCACGCCCAGCCATGCCTCAGCCCCAAGCCACGCGTGTGTAACCTGGGTACCGTCCTGCAAAGGTGCCCTCTGTCTGCCAGGGGAGCCGCCAGGGCACTTTCCGTCTTCTCTCTCCCCTGCAGCCTTTGTCCTGCCCTGGGTGGCTCTCTTCTGACTCAGAGCAACGCTTGGCCTCCCACCCCAGCCTCTGGCTCCAAAGCCCCGTGATCCGGGGCTGCCCTGGCTCCAGACAGAGGCCCAGGTGGGCCATTCCCGACACCCTCTGTCCTCATCTGCTGACGTCAGCAGGGGGTAGCTTCTGAGTCAAAACCTGGGAAAGTGCCCCAGTCCTCCCGAAAATCGAGCTACTTTTAGACAAAAAGATTGCTGAGGGCGATCGAGGGGATTTGAAACCATAGAGGTCAACTTCCACCCAGGGCACCACCTGCCGCCCACCCTAACCACGAGCTCAGAGCCCACAGCCTGGCAATACTGGATATTTCTCTGGGCCACCGAGCACCCCTGCTCTCCTCTCCCACTGTGGGTCCTCTTCCATCCTGGTGATGCCCCTCCCTTGGTGCCCTCCACCCTCCCCCTCCTTGCACACCCATCCAGCCTAGGGCAGTAAAGCCCCTGATGCTCAGGTTTGACTCCTGGCTGGCTTACTCTTTGAGAGACACTGGGAGAGCTCAGTGAATCCTCTCTGAGCCTCAGTTGTCATGTCTGTGAAATAGGCATAATAACACTACCTTCCTTATGGAATGTGTGAGGATTAAATCAGATCACCTATCTGAAGGGTTTAGCCCTGTGTGTGGCAGCCCCTAGACACAAAATGATGATCACTGTCATTGTTATTATCATACCCAAATAGTCTCTTTTTTAAAAAACAACATGCTCTGGCCCCATCCCTGTGCAAGAATTAGGCAATCAAATGAGATGGTGCCCAGCATCGAGTCAACGTGCTATCAGAGGAGGCTTCCCAGAGGAGGTGGCTTCGAATTATCCAGAAAGTTGGGTAGTGGGTATTGGGGTGGTCTGTGAGCCCTGGGGTGCAGGAGCTGCTTGTCATTCTCCAGTGTCCCCAGCGCCTGCTCCAGCAGTTGGAGGGTCAAAAATATTGGCAGAATGAAGGGAAGGAGGAAGTAGCAGTGGATGTTCTGTGTCCCTCTCTGTGGGGTGTGGAAGGCTGCAGACCGGGGACAGGACCTCCCTGAGGGGACACTCGGCTTCAGTCTGCAGAGCCCCGGGCGGCAGTGCTCGGAGCCACTCAGCTCGCCTGGCGCTGTCCTTCACTCTGGATCCTGCACCACCGGCTGTCAGCTGGGGCGGCCAGAGAGGCCCCGCACGGTGCTCCCCGCGTTGCATATTTCATGGTGGGGGAGAAAGGGGACCGAGGAGACTGGGCAGCCGCGGGGTGCGTTGGGAACTGGATCCGGCGGGGTGCTGTGAGACGGAACCTCCAGTTAATTTTGTATGAATCCTGCGGCCCTGCCCGAGTTGGGGAGAGACAGGGGCTGAGAGAAGGACAGGAGGACAGACGGTGAGGGATGGGACCCCACGTGGACTGAACGCGGTGATGGACAAGACGCCCCTCGGACCCGCTGGGGCCCACATTGCCCACGGGGCCGCCGCCCACTGGGCACGGGGGAGAGCAGGAAGGCAGGGGGGGGGGGTCTCCTGTTTGCCACCGTGACACTCTGTCTCCCCAGGGACCCCAGGGAACCTGAGGCAGACCCAGCTGCAGCAGAGTCCCAGGCAGACACAGGATCCACTCGGGGAATTCACAGCCTGGCCAGAGAGAAGGGGAAACATCTCCCTGCCCCGACCCACTAACACCCCTTCACTCCCCCACCCCCACCCCTGGTCTTCACGCAAAGCTGCCCGGGACTCTGTCAGCTGCAAGGCCTGGAGGAGCAGAGCTCACCCAAGTATGTAAGAGGCTGAGGAAATGTAACCACTTTCTGAATACCTCCAGGGGCAGAGGAGGGGCCGGCATGACACCCTGGGAGGTGTTCTGGCCTCACTGCTATCGTGACTTTAGGCAAGATATTTAGACTCTCCAGACCTGTTTTCTCACCTGTAAAATGGGACTGTGCTACTTCCCTCTCCCACCGTTTGGAGACACTGAGTTGGAAGTGCTTTGAAGGTTTTCTACCAAAGAAGTCATCATCTTTCAGTATTTACTGAGTATTTCTATCTATTAGGATTCGATTTGGGGCTTTCCCAGTGGCTCAGCTGTGAAAGAAGCTGCCTGCAATGCAGGAGACGCAGGAGACCCAGGTTCTATCCCTAGGTTGGGAAGATCCCCTGGAGGAGGGAATGGCAACCCACTCCCCTATTCTTGCCTGGAGAATCCCACGGACAGAGGATTCTATTTGATAGAAATGTGTCTCAAACTGGCTTATGCAAAAAAAGGATTTTTTTCTGGCTTGTGCAACTGAGAAGTCCAGGGATTGTCCCGGCCTCAGGCATGGGTGGACCCAGGGCCTCTGATGCTGAGAAGGGCTTGTTCATCCCTCTCCTGCTGTCTTCTGCCTCCACTGTCCTCTGTGTTGGCTTCCTTCTCAGACAGGCCCTCACCCCATGAGGGCCCCAGCAGCCAAAGTCACCTCTTTCTCAGGGCCCCCCCACCACTCCATGAAGTATCAGAACAGACTCCCTCAAGGGCCACCTGGAGCTGCTCTTGAACCAATCCCTGTGGCTGGAGGTGGGAATAGTCTGATTGGTCAGATCCGGTCACATGCTCACCCCAGAAGGGTGCAGTCCTACTGTGTGCAGGGGAGGTATAGAGGAATGGCAGGCATGCTCCACGCCCTGGAGGATGGGGAGAACAGATAGACTCAAGGAGGCAGCTGAGGAGTGAAGGCAGGATTGGGAGCACCAATTGGGGAGTGATCACAGCCAAACCACACACTGCTAATAATTACACCTGGGAAGCAGGTGGAAGCTGGCTGCATCCAGGCTGGGGGGCGGGAGTCTCTGGCCAGTGTCCCAGAAGTGAAGGGGCTGACTCAGTGTCAGGGTCAAGTCCCAGCTCCATTTTCATCCAGCTGTGGAACACTGGGCCGTTGTCTAACCTCTCTGTACCTTCGTTGCTTCATCTGTGACCGGAGGAAATAACAGGGCCTCTTTCACGGGGTTGCTGGGAGGATCAGAGCATTGTCGTGCAGTTGCTAAGTTGTGTCTGAGTCTGTGACCGCATGGACTGCAGCATGCCAGGCCTCCCTGTCCTTCACTATCTCCCAGAGTCTACTCAAACTCACGTCCATTGAGTCGGTGATGCCATCCAGCCACCTCATCCTCTGCCGCCCGCTTCTGCTTTTGCGTCCAGTCCTTCCCAGCGTCGGGGTAAAGTGTGTCAAGAGCCGAGTGCCTGGCACATGGCAGGTGCGATCTCAGCGTCAGCCTGGGGCTCTGGGTGACTTTAAGGGACAGGTTGGGTTCACATGGGTAGAGAAGAGAGAGGCAGCTTTTCTGGGCAGGTGAGGGGCCTAAGCAACACATGTGAGTCTGTGGGTTTCCAAAAGTGAGCCCTGTATTTGACTTGCAATGCTTCTATCCCCTCCCCTCACTCCCAGTACCATCAGGAAAAACAAATCCCCTAGAAGCACAGTTTTCCGTGAAAGTCTGATGAATCTCCTGTAGACGCCTTCCAGAATGCCACCTGCACATCCTTCTGAATCATCCATGAGATAAACCCATGTGTTGATTAATACGTGGTGCTCTCTGTCTTCCCAGGCTGGGGCAGCAGAGTCGATGCTGGACAGACAGTTGTATAGGCTCAGGGGAGGCCAGGAGAGTGCAGAACAGTTAGAGAAGGGGCCTGACCTGTCACTCCTGGGGGCTCCTGGCTGGGGTGGTGAATGGGGGGGTCGGGGTGGGGTGTGAGGGGGTGGGTTTCCAGGAACTGCATGTTCCTTGACCTTGACCAGTACTGCTTGGCCTGGTCAGTGCTTCGTAATCAGGCAAAGAGAAGGGGCAGGGAGGATACGGGGTAGGGGCCGCATTGCAGGTGGGCCTCTCATCAGGTGGGCCCACCATCCAAAAAGCCTGCGTCCCTAGGCCAACCAGTGGCTGTAATTTACTGGGTGCAGACTTCTCAGGGCCAGTCTTTCTTACTGGGGCCTCCCAGCAGCCCTGTGTGCAGGAAACCACGGCGTACAGAGGAAGGTGGTCCTGATTTGTACTCTGAAGGCACCTTTGATTTATAGAATGAATGTGCCCTAAACACTGAGTGCCTACTCTGTCCTCAGAAAAGAGAAGGAAGGGGAAGAGCTTCACCCGGGGGCCCTTGATCCAGGGCCACAGTTTTCCTGTCTGTAAATGATGTGACAAGAACACCCACCTTCCGGAACCAATGGATACAGGTACTATTCAAGGTTGTCCAATTCTTACCCCGCATCTGTCGTACTGAGCAGAGGTGGAAGCTAACACACAGGCATGCACTGAAAAGATGTGTGCTGTGCACCTACTGTGCGCCAGCGTGGGCCACGTGGCTCCTCTGGGTTCTGTCTGCTGCTCGGGCAGCGTCTCTATCTAAGTCAGGTGGGCAGGGCCGGGGTGGGGCAGCCTTCCATTCCCTATTGGTCCAGGGTCTGGGATGGAGGAGCCCCTTCTTGACCTCCTTCTGCTCCAGAGCTGCCCAAAGAGTTCCTGGAAATGGAGGTGCAGAGCTGGGTTGTTAATCCCTCTGCCTTGAGGACTCTTCCAGTCTAGCTGTGATAAAACTGCCAGCTGATTCCAGGTCCAGCTGGGATTCCAGGTGCAGCTGAGATTCCAGTTCCAGCTGGGATTCCAGGTGCAGCTGTGGTTCCAGGTCCAGCTGTGGTTCCAGGTCCAGCTGTGGTTCCAGTTCCAGCTGTGATCCCAGGTCCAGCTGAGATCCCAGGTCCAGCTGTGATCCCAGGTCCAGTTGTGATACAGCTGTGATTTCAGGTACGGCTGTGGTTCCAGGTCCAGCTGTGATCCCAGTTCCAGCTGGGACTCCAGGTCCAGCTGTGATCCCAGGTCCAGCTGTGACCCCGGGTCCAGCTGTGATAGAGCTGGGATTTCAGGCACAGTTGTAGTCCCAGGTCCAGCTGTGATTCCAGGTGTAGGTGTGGTCATGGGCACAGCTGTGGTTCCAGTTCCAGCTGTGATTCCAGGTACAGCTGTGATTCCAGGTCCAGCTGTGATACATGGTTCAGCTGTGGCCCCAGAGACTCCTTAACGCATATTGACTGCTCATAGAGGGCCAGCCCATCTGCTGAGGCTTTGTGACAGTATATTTGTTAATCCTCTCAAACCCATGTGAAGCAGGAACTACTTATATCCCCAGCTTTCCAATGAGAAAATTGGGGCTCAGGGCCCCACCGCTAGCAAGGGGCCCAGCCAGGATGGGTGCCCAGACAGGCTGGCACCCAAATGTACCCAGGTAGCCCCCTTCATCTTCTGGCTGCTGTTGAGAATAACTCTATGGCAAGAGGGAGGGCACTTCCAGACAAAGGCGGGGGTGATCCCTGCCCGACTGGAGATGAGTGAGGAGAGGCGTCCTTTGAACTGGGTCTCCTCCCAGGCAGGGTGGGGGGAGTTGAGCACGCAGTGACCAGAGAGGGAGCGTGTTCTCAGCGAGAGGGGCCGCTTGAGCAAAGGGCCAGAACGTGCCCAGGGAGAGATGAGGGACTCATCGCGGCTGGGACCTAGCATGTGTCTCAAGGGGAGAGGACCGGTCCACGGACTGGGTTTTAGCCGGTGTGTTCATGCCGTGTGTGCAGAATGTCAGCCTGCTGATCGTGGCTACGTTTGTCTATGCTGTGCTGTCCACATGAATGTGAAGTGGGCCATGAGCTCCATGAGAGAGGCCTGAGAACAGCTCCTCTCCAGGGGCCTGGGAAGCCAAAAAGCCCGCTAAAGGCAGGGGGACTGAGATTTGGGTGAGGCGGTTCTCACACTGGTTTCCCTGGGGTTCCATGGAAGTGCCCCAGGGGACAGGCAGATGCTGAGTGGCTGGGGCTCTGGCCTTCCTGCCCACTGTGTTCCAGAGCAGCTTCTTCTTTTTTTAAAAATCTGTTTTGCATTGTGAAGCATCTAGTAAGTTTTCTTTTAAAAAAAAAAAAAAAGGTGGGGGATACTTTTTTTTAAAAAGAAAAGAAAAAAATTTGAAAACCTCTAATATTATAGAAAGATACTAAACTGTAATATCTTAAAGCCTGGGTGGGAGCTCTGGCTCTATAAACTCTCAGTGCCTTGGTTTTTACATCTGTTAAGTGGAATGGGTAATCTCCAGCCCCCGGAATCCATACTGGTCTCTGGATTGAAAGAGAAAATGCACGGAGAGAGCCTGGCCCACAGTGGGACCTTGGGAGGTTCGTCTTGCACCCGCCCCACTGACCACAGCCTGGGCTCCTGTGTGTAGCCCTCTCACCTGTGTAAGAAACTCACAGGGCTGGAAGGCCTGGAGTGGGGACCAGCCTCACTCTGGCCCCTGTTGACTGAGACTACCAATTGATAAAGCCCGAGTGCCAATGAAGACAGCAAGTCTAGTGGTCTCAGGTTCTTCCAGGTCCTTGGGGCCAACACCTACCCCCAGTGGTGCAGACGTCACACTGGCCAAAGGGTGAGTGGCTCAGAGCCAGTCCCCAGATCCCTCTCCCTTTGACAGACTGTAACGTCCATCCTTAGGGTGTGGCAGGCCCACCATAGCCCTGATGGGGCAGTGCCCTTGGCCCTGCACCAAGCCCGCCCCCAGCGTCTCCACCAGGCAATCTCAGAGTCCTGCTCACACTGGCTCCATGGGTGGTCCCGGGCAGTCTGCCTCTGGCTTCAGAAGCCCAGAGCCCTGGACACCAGTCTCTGGTTACTTTGCCTTCTTGAGCCTCAGTTTCCTCGTCTGTAAAGTGGGCTGAGGGATGAGAGATGCTGCTCAGCAACCACAGGCTGGGCTGTCTTAGCATTAGGGCAATGTCAGGTGTCCACCTGGCCTGGGTCCCACAAAACTCAAGAGGTCTAAAGCCACCTGTCCCTCTGGGCCTGCCTGTCACAAGGGAGGCCTCAGTGGGGCAGGTGAGTTACTTAAACAGCCTCCCCTTCACCTCCACAATGATTATCTTACTCCTCCTGGCACACTGCAAGCCCTGCTGTGGTTTCAGATCTGTAGTTATTATAGTTAGTGGAAATTAGGGCCTCCACAGATGGTTCTCTCATACCCACCTGCCAGCATCAACCTCCACCCCAAAGGGAGGCCCCTTACAAATTTCTGTGGTCCCAGAAAATGTTCCAAGGGACCGTTTCTGAGCAGAGAAGATTCTGCTCTTTCTCTAGGATAGCTTTGGACAAGACGCCAGAGAACGGAGAAGCAGAAGTGAACCCTTCCAGCTGGGGGGATCTTGGAGGGCTGCATGGAGGAGGTGGTATTTGAGCAAGACGTTGAGGGATATGCAAGGTTTGCATTGGAGCAGGGCACTCCATGTGGAGGGAAAAGTGTGGACAGAGGCAGAGCAGAAGGCTATGTAAAACGAAGAGCCAATTATTCTGTTTTGGTTGGGGCTTAGAGAAGGGAACCACAGCAGCAGTGATAATAATTAAGAGGAGCAGAGCAGTGTAGATGCTCCAGACATTCTTCCAGAGCTTTGCACGCGTCGTCACCTCATTTGATCCTCCCAACAACCCTACAGAGTAGGCACTGGTAGTAGTCCCATTTTCATAAGACACCGAAGCACAGAGACAGCAAATCACTTGCCCATGGTCACGCAGCGAACGGGTGGAGGAATCCAAACCAGGCGTGACAGTCAAACCCAGCAATTCGAGAGTCCACGCCAGGACTCCACATATTCAGCCACAACCTCTGTGCTTAAATGAAGAGGCAGGAGGGAGGCCGTGACGGTCCTCAAGCAGAGGAACAGTGCAGCTGGAACAGCTGGCAGCCGTGGGTTTGGGTTGGATGGGGAGATAACCCATGAAATAAAGCCAGCGGGGAGGGAGGAAAAGGCATCTGAAAGAGAGGTGACAGCTGGACCTGGCTGGACCGGTGGCGGAGAGGAGGACCCAGGCTGCACTGGACAGTCAAGGGCAAGAGAGGGTCGTGCAGACTCGGTTTTCAAGACAGAGCTGGCTGCTTGCGGTAGAGACTGTACAGCGAGGAGAGGAACAAGGCTGTGGTGAAATGAGAGGTTTCTGCTGGGCCCTGAGGAATGGGATGGCAGGCCTGGAGGCGGAGCAGCTAGATGACAAAGATGCCTACAGAGAAGCCTGGGACAACAGAGAAGTTTGGGACTCTGCTGCTGCTACTGCTGCTGCTGCTAAGTCACTTCAGTCGTGTCTGACTCTGTGCGACCCCATAGACGGCAGCCTATCAGGCTCCCCTGTCCCTGGGATTCCCCAGGCAAGAACAGTGGAGTGGGTTGCCATTTCCTTCTCCAATGCATGAAAGTGAAAAGTGAAAGGGAAGTCGCTGAGTCGTGTCTGACTCCTAGCGACCCCATGGACTGCAGCCTACCAGGCTCCTCTGTCCATGGGATTTTCCAGGCAAGAGTACTGGAGTGGGGTGCCATTGCCTTCTCCGGGGACTCTGCTAAGAAGTCCCAAAGCTGCATGGGGGAGTGGGGCAGAGGTCTGGGCCTGTGCTGTTCACTGCCGTATTCTAGTGCCTGGAGCAGTGCTGGGCACAGAGTACACTCCATGAGCATACAGGAATGAACTCTCCTGCGGTGCTCATCAAGTGCAGCTGCAGCTGGTAAGGGAGAAGGCAACCAGCAAAGCAGGAGAAGTCAGAGAGGAGAGGAGAGAGTCACCTGCAGGCAGGGTGTGATCAAGGTGTCTGACACTGGAGAGGCAATCAGACATAAAGGCTGCCAGGAAGGGTCCAGAGAGGACAGTGAAGGAGTAACAGCCCGGGGCACAGGCTGCTTCCCGAGCTCTTGGGAAACCTCTGTTGGACAAAACAGCAGAATGGTGTTTTCCCTGGGGCTGCCCCCACACACACCAGCTCAGTCGGGCCAGGGTGGTTGGGACAAGAGCCGGAGGGACTCTCAGACCCGTGGGGACCACAGGTCTGGAGTGGCTCTCAGGGCCCATCTCATCCAGCAATCCCAGAATGCACTGAGGCCCAGGAGGGAAGGGACCTGCCCAGGTGTGCGGTGGGTGAGGTCCTCACCCAGGACCAGGGGCCCCAAGGCATCCCTGCACGTGGTGAAGGGGGCAGATGTTCGTCTTCCCCGCCCCCTGCCTCGTGCAGGCTCCCCACCTCCCCACACAACCTCAGCTCTCATCCATCCCCGCCTTGCTGCATGGATGTGTACATTTCCAGGGTCTGCCATAACCGAGGACCACAAACTGAGTGGCTTAAACAGCAGAAACGTGTTGTCTCACCTTTCTGGAGGCTGGAAGTCTGAGATCGAGATGTCGGCAGAGCCAGTTCCTTCCGAGGGCTGTGAGGGGAGGATCTGTCCCAGGTCTCTCTCCTTCACCTTGTCGGTGAAGAAGGCGTGACAATTGTAAATATCTATGCACCCAACGTAAGAGTGCCTCAATCCACAAGGTAAATGGTAGCAGACAGAGAAGGGGACATCGACAGTAACACAACAGTACTGGGGGGCTTGAGCATCGCTCTTCCACCAGCGGACAGATCACCCGGGTAGAAAAGTAATAAGGAAGCACAGGCTTTAAATGGCACAGTAGACCGGTCAGGCCTCGTTGGTATTCACCTTGTAGGTGGCCGTCCTCCCCGTATCTTCACACCATCTTCCTTCTGTGTGTGTCTGTCTCTGACTGCAGATTTCCTCCACGTAAGGACACAGGTCATCCTCGAACAGGGCCCACCCGCAAGACCTCATCCTAACTGAGCAACTGCTCCCCTCTGTGGTGGCTCTATATGGTCCCACCCTGAGTTTCCAGGCCTTATGACTTGGGCGGGGGCACAATCCACCCAGAACATTCTCACTTGAGACGATCCTTTCTGTGCTTGAAGCCCCAGTTTCTCTCCTGTAAAGTGGGGGTGCACGGGGGGACAGAGGAGGACTGTGGTGAGAGCTGACGAGCTCTCTTCCGTGCGGATGCATGCGTCTCCGAGCGCCCATCCCAGTGGGCGTTAGGAAGCAGTGAGGCAGCCTACGCGTTAAGCAGCGGGCGTCCTGGGTCTGATCCCAGCTGTGCCACTTACTTACTCGCCGTGTTGTGCCAAGCAAATGACTTCACCTCTCAGAACCTGTTTACTCATCTGTGAAATAGTACTTGTTCGTGATCCGTGGTAAGGAATAAATGAGCTGGTGTAAGAACACACAGCTCAGTACAGGAAGCCTGCAGGGAACGGAAACTGCCGTTACTCTTATTACTATCATCATCATTATTTACATATTATAGGTTTAAGATGCTGAGGCACAGAGAGGGAAAGATCTTGCCCCAAACTCACACAGCCTTCTGGCCCAAAACCACATGAGAACTCTTCTCCTGACCCAAAGTCCCAGTTTTTTTTTTTTTTTCTTAACCGTTTCCCTGTGTGATGTTAAGTAATTCCTAAATGCCTAATATTAGGAGAGCAATTAAGCCGCCTTCAGCTTCTCCACATGCCTGATGGAACATCGTGGGAAATTGTTGTTGCAAAGAGCATGAAGCAACGTGTATGGGGCTCGTGATGCGGTGCAGTGTGAAAAAGCCGTGTTCAGCATGGTACATTGCAGCAACTCCGTAGAAACAGATGGGAGGCAAGTGCCAGTGTTGGGGTTATGGGTAAGATTCAGGGTGATGGTTTCTCTCTCCACTTGTCCTTCTGCGTTGGTGGGGACGTTGTCCTAAGGCAGGTCAGCTGAGGCGCGTTGGTGATGAGCAACAGGAGTGGTGGGGCAGATCCGAGGGAAGAACGGGCATGGTCCCCCGAAGTCAGACCAGAGGCTGGAAAACCGAGCTCGGTTTTCTGGAGGGAAATTGGGATGCGTGGGGCTGGATGGCAGGACTGACACCAGGAATATATGCCCCTGGGGGGCACGCAGGCTGGGAGAAATCCACTCCCGCTGTTTCGGGTCCTTGCGTTGTTCCCTATTTCGGGCAGCGCTGGGCTGGTGGGTGGTTAGCACATAGCTCTCTGGGGTGGTAAGGAGTCCTCGTTTGTGGCGCATGCTGATTTCCATGGCGTAAGTGTTCCTACAGCGTCACGAACACGATGGCACAAAATGTGAGACTGGGAGACGACCCACAGTCCACACCATTACGTGGCGTTTCTGTGGGTAGACTCGGTGGGCTCCAGAGAACAGAGCATAGTGACAGGCAGGAAAATAGTTAGGAAGGGGCCACTTGTTCCCCTTTTAAAGCATGGGCCACTTGTTCCCCTTTTAAATATGATTTATAGAAATTGGAACTCTGTATCATTGACTCCTCATGACGGCTGCCTCTAACAGCCAGCTCACAAAAGTGCCTGAATACTTAGCAACAGGGTCTCACAAGAAGATGGGAGCTGATCCCACTGCATTGCTGACTCCGGGTCCAAGGAGAGAGCTTGTGGATGGCCTGGCCTGAAACACGGAGCAACACAGGGGTTGTCGCCCGCCAGGCTCCTCCGCCCATGTGATTTCCCAGGCAGGAGTACCGGAGTGGGCTCCCATTTCCTTCGCCAAGGGATCTTCCCAACCCAGGAGTCGAACCTGCGTCTCCTACGTTGAAGGCAGATTCTTTACCATCTGAGCCACCAGGGAAACCCTGTAAAGAGGATCCAGGGCTTAACTGTGAGAACAGTGAATGAAAGGAACCAGCCACCCTGTATAGGGGCTTAAAACAGTTACACCATGTACACCCTGCCCCAGCTGGCCCCTACCTTCTCCAGGGAGGGAGGGAAATGAACTCAGCTCCCCATCACCCTGCTGAGCCCACCCTAGAGATTCTCCCAAGAGGACAGAAATCCCAGTGGGAGAGTATCTCAGGGCAGAGTCTTCCCAAGCAGCCCTGCAGGTAGAAGAGGCTGCATGGGGACCCTCGGGAGTCTGGAGCGGCCGCCTATGAATGGCTTGCCAAGATTGGCTAAGGTTGAGTTCTGGTAGGCCTCCGGCTCTCTGGAGTTTTCTGATCCCCTATGTTGTTCAGTGGTAAAGAATCCGCCTGCCAATGCAGAGACACAGGAGACGTGGGTTTGATCCCTGGTTTGGGAAGATCCCCTGTAGGAGGAAATGACAACCCATTCCAGTATTCTTACTTGGGAAATCCTATGGGTTGAGGAGCCTGGCGGGCTCCAGTCCATGGGGTTACAAAGAGTCAGACACAGTTTAGCGACTAACCAACAGCAGCGTGGTTGCTTCCCAATGTTGTATTAGTTTCTGCTGTACTGCCAAGTAAATCCACTACACATACATGTATCCTCCCATTTTTGGATTTCCTTCCTGTTTGGGTCAATGCAGAGCATTGAGTAGGGCTCCCTACTGTATACAGTAGGGAGTACTGTATACAGAGCTATACAGTAGGTTCTCATTAGTTATCTAGACTTTTGGATTTTATGCTTCCTGAGGACAAGGGCAGTCTCATGCACCTCTGAAAAGTTAGCACCTAACAAAGATTCTACATAAATGAAAATACGAGTGATGGTGATATGCGTGGGCATGCTGAGGGCTCCCTAGTCCACTTGCCCCAAACGGAACCCACAGCCCGCTCAGCTTAGGACCTGGGGGGAGGGGGCCGGCCCAAGAGGGGCTGCGATCTAACAGAGACACACACCCTGCTGCCCCCTTGCCAGCCTCAAGGACATGTGAGCTGGCATGAAGCCGCCAGCATCCTCTTGAAGTCCTGGGAGATCTAATTACCCAGACAAGGAGAAAGTGTCGAGTGAGTGAATGCCGGGGTTTGGAATAATCCATTTTCTGACTGCCGCAGTTAATATGAGGCCAGGCTGCAAAACCGTCCCTCTGATGTTCTGACAACGGGCTCCCGGGAAAGCTGGCTGTTTGATCTGGAACTGCTAGCTTCTCTGTCTCCCCCAGAGGTTTCCTAAATTGTCCGAACAATTACCATCTTGGGGAGCCAGCTGTGTTTCCGGCCTCAGCACAGTAGCAAAGAAAATGCAGCCGCCATGTGGGAGGCTGATGGAGACCACCCATGGGGCTGCAGTGAGTCCCAGCCCCCAGGTTTAATTCTGAGCAGTGGAGAGTGGTTGGGGGGGACTTGCGGTTTATATGGTATCTCTTTCTAGTATTATCACCGTTTCACAGACAAAGAAACTGAGACACAGTGTCAAGGCCAAGGTCACTCACCAACAGGTTGCAGAAGTAACATCTGAACCCAAGCCAGCCTGGCCCAAGTCCCCTCTCTCCAGTGTGTTCTAGAGGCCGGCAAATCTTAGATGTTATTTCCTCTCCCTGTTTTGTGTATTTAAATTTCAGAGTCCTTCATGACAGGTCCTGAAGTTTTGTCCCTGAAAAGTGCACAGAATGATGATTTCATGCTAGCGTGTTTCTTGGTTAATGGATATCTTTACCTTTTGCTGTAAATATCTAAGAAAGAATTGCCTCCAGTAAATGCAGGGCCAAGCATACAGGGTTTAAGGGTGTCGGCGAACTCCTTTTGTAGAAAAGCCTAAAGTGAAACAAAAGGCAAGAAGGTCCCAAGCACCTACTAAGTGCCAGGCATTGGAACCATTCCTTCATTTGTTCATCGATTCATGCAGCAGACGGTCCTTAAGCACCTATCATGTGCTAGACATAGTTCTGGGCCCCAGGAATTGATGCAGCAGTGAACGGAATAAAAAATGTCACCGCTCTTATGGGGCTTGTGTTTGAGTATGGGTGGCAAGAAAAAAAGCTAAGAAAATGGAGAAATAATTGAGATCGTCCATTGTCATTACGGCTCTGGGGAAACAGGCAAGGGCCGGGGGAGGAAGAACAGAACAGTCACTGGAGATCCTGAGATCAGGAGGCGGAGAGGACCTGCAGAATGAAAGGGAGGCTGCGCCATGGAATGAGGGGGAAGCGTGGACAAAGGCTTGGAGGTGGGGCCTGAGGGGAAGTCAGCGGGGGCTGGACGAGCAGGGGAGCACCAGAACTGTGGGGTTTCCTCCCTAGTGGGGTGGATGCTGGAGAGCTGAGAACAGGCGAAGGACATAGTGTGTTATCTCATCCATTCTCACCATGCCCTGCAGAGCAGGGACCAAATCTGAACTCCAGCAGGTGAGGAGATACCAGGGCACTGACTGGGTATGGCTCAGCCAGTGAGCAGGTGACAGGGCCACTTTTTGAACCTGGACCTGGGTGAGGATCTCGGTATCACCTAGCCAACCAGGGGTCAGCATGGCTGGAAGCCCAGCCCCAGTCTCCTAGCACGGTACTCCATCCCCCAAAGCTGTTGCTGCTTTGTTCTGTTCCTTATGGCTTTGTTGCTGAGCCCCAGGCTGAACAGAACTTAATGATGTGTGATTTGAGGGTTCATCTGGAACATTTTGTTTCTCCATATAATTGTGAGCCAAGGCAGAGATGTGTGTTGCTGGTTGCTAGGCAACCAGGTGTGACCCAGTGAATGCTGGGGGTGATGATTCTTCCCAGACAGAAGTGGCAGGTCCACCCACCCTTCCCTTTCTGCAGTGCCCCCTGAATCCAGACCCTCTCAGCCAGGCAAGTGAACTCCAGGGACTCAATGATGAGGGGGACAGAATGCAAAGTAAGTGTAAACAGGAGAGGGTGAGAATTCCAAACCAACAGTAAATAGGTTCAGGCCTAAAGGAAAACTAAAGTGGAGGACCTATCCCAATATGCAGGAAAGGTCCTTTACATAATAACAGCCCTCACTCTTACCATGTACCAAACACTGTTTTGAGCACATTAGTGTAGTGTTAGACACTCAGTTGTGTCTGACTCTTTGCGACCCCGTGGACTGTAGCCCACTGGGCTCCTCTGTCCATGGAATTCTCCAGGCGAGAATACTGGAGTGGGGTGCCAATCCCCTCTCCTTTCTTGCCATTCTTCCTTCTCTAAGCATATTGTTGCTGTTGTTGTTCAGTCACTCAGATGTGGCCGATCCTTTGCGACCCCATGGACTGCAGCACGCCAGGCTTCCCTGTCCATCACCAGCTCCCAGAGCTTGCTCAAACTCATGTCCATCGAGTCGGTGATGCCATCCAACCATCTCATCCTCTGTCGTCCCCTTCTCCTCATGCCTTCAGTCTTCCTCAGCATCAGGGTCTTTCTATTGAGTTGGCTCTTCGCATCAGGTGGCCAAAGTATTGGAGACTCAGCTTCAACATCGGTCCTTCCAATGAATATTCAGGATTGATTGCCTTTAGGATTGACTGGTTTGATCTCCTTGCAGTTCAATGGACTCTCAAGAGTCTTCTCCAACACCACAGTTCAAAACCATCAATACTTTGGCGCTCAGCCTTCTTTATGGTCCAACTCTCACATCCATACATGACCACTGGAAAAACCATAGCTTTGACTAGATGGACCTTTGTTGGAAAAGTAATGTCTCTACTTTTTAATATACTGTCTAGGTTTGTTATTGTTTTTCTGCCAAGGAGAAAGCATCTTTTAATTTCATGGCTGCAGTCACTATCTGCAGTGATTTTGGAACACAAGAAAATAAAGTCTCTCACTGTTTCCATTGTTTCCCCATCTATTTGCCATGAAGTCATGGGACCAGATGCCGTGTTTAGAATGTTGAGTTTTAAGCCAGCTTTTTCACTCTCCTCTTTTCACTTTCATCAAGAGGCTCTTTAGTTCCTCTTTGCTTTCTGCCATAAGGGTGGTGTCATCTGCATATCTGAGGTTATTGATATTTCTCCTGGAAATCTTGATTCCAGCTTGTGCTTCATCCAGCCCAGCATTTCACATGATGTATTCTGCATATAACTTAAATAACCAGAGTGGCAATATACAACCTTGACGTAAGCACATTAACAAGTATCGACTCATTGTATCTTCACAGCAAGCCTAGGAGGGAGGTACTGTCAAAATTCCCATTTTAGAGACAGGAAAACTGAAGCACCTGGGGGTTGTGTCCAGCCTGTAAGTGGCAGAACCCCTTCATGGATCAGTGCAAAGAGATGACTTGTTGGAAAAGACCCTGATGCTGGGAAAGATTGAAGGCAAGAGGAGAAGAGGGCGGCAGAGGATAAGATGGTTAGATAGCATCACCAACTCAATGGCAAACTCCGGGAGATAGTGAAGGACGGAGGAGCCTGGCATGCTGTGATCCATGGGGTCACAAAGAGTCGGACATGACTTAGCGTGACTCAACAACAGCAACAAAAAGCGTCAGAAGCAGGTGATCTGGCCCCAAGTCCAGCACCAAAACAAATGGGTGGGCCTGAGACCTGACTGGGGGTCAGCAGGGAAAAATGGAACACAGGAGAGATTTACTCAAAAACTGGAGTTGAATCAATTCAGTTCTTATCATGGCCCTACTGTGCACTGGACAGTTTCCCTTATACAGAAATGAGGTGAAGAACTGGAGGAAAAGGAGTGGAGGCAGATAGACCCAAGCCGGCCATCAAACTATTTACTAGAGTGGTGGCTACTGTGAGAGAAGAGAAAGATGCTGGGAGACGATGGTGTTGAGGCAGACCCCAGAGGAAAGGAGACAGACCCAGACCTGGAAAAGGAACCAAAGTTGGAAGGAGAGGCATTTCACCTGGGATTAGAGTGAATTTTTACACATCTCTCTCCACCCTAGACTGCAAGCTCCTCATTAAGGGACGTAATAACCTGGGAAGGGTTGTGAGTTTCACATACCTTGGACTGGACTTATTTCTCAAAGGAAAGCAGGACTGCATCAGCACCCGCAGAATTTGAAGTGGAGGAAAGAATTCACTTCTGTGTCCTTACGAGACAATGCATACCTGACATTTTGGATGCAGCAATCGTGAAATGTTTGTTTAACAAATATGTGAACAGAGAGGAAAAGGGAATCTAAGAATGAATGGATTAGTGAGTGAGAGAAAGGGATTGGTTTTAATTGTTGAAGAGGGGATATTAGACACTGTTGAGCATTTAGAGCCAATGCACTTTCCAGGGTGGGGACATACGGGTCAGAGGGGCACTTAGGAGAGATAAGAGCATCATTCACTGTGAGTCAGAGGATGACGGTTCGGGAAGGGAGATCCACTAAGGAGCCATTGCAGGGACAGCCAAATTAGAGATGCGAGGACCCCAGACTCAGATGGTGATCTCAGGCCTGAAGAAGAAAGGTCAGATCCAGGAAATCCCAGGGCGGCTGGCCAGTATGGTCAGAAGGGGGAATAGATTTCAAGGAAATGACATCCAAGTGGGTCTACCTTGTGGGCCTCTTGACATCCTGAGCCAGGGGTTGAAAGAGAAAGAGGACAGGACAGCAAATTCCTGAAACACAAGCCCCCACTTCCAGACCCAAATCTGGGGCAGATCAGATCAGTCACTCAGTTGTGTCCGACTCTTTGCGACCCCATGAATCGCAGCAAGCCAGGCCTCCCTGTCCATCACCAACTCCCGGAGTTCACTCAGACTCACGTTCATTGAGTCAGTGATGCCATCCAGCCATCTCATCCTCTGTCATCCCCTTCTCCTCTTGCCCCCAATCCCTCCCAGCATCAGAGGCTTTTCCAATGAGCCAACTCTTTGTATGAGGTGGCCAAAGTTCTGGAGTTTCAGCTTTAGCATCATTCCTTCCAAAGAAATCCCAGGGCTGATCTCCTTCAGAATGGACTGGTTGGATCTCCTTGCAGTCCAAGGGACTCTCAAGAGTCTTCTCCAACACCACAGTTCAAAAGCATCAATTCTTTGGCGCTCAGCCTTCTTCACAGTCCAACTCTCACATCCATACATGACCACAGGAAAAACCATAGCCTTGACTAGATGAACCTTTGTTGGCAAAGTAATGTCTCTGCTTTTGAATATGCTATCTAGGTTGGCCATAACTTTCCGTCCAAGGGGTAAGCATCTTTTAATTTCATGGCTGCAGTCACCATCTGTAGTGATTTTGGAGCCCAGAAAAATAAAGTCTGACACTGTTTCCACTGTTTCCCCATCTATTTCCCATGAAGTGATGGGACTGGACGCCATGATCTTCGTTTTCTGAATGTTGAGCTTTAAGCCAACTTTTTCACTCTCCACTTTCACTTTCATCAAGAGGCTTTTTAGTTCCTCTTCACTTTCTGCCATAAGGGTGGTGTCATCTGCATATCTGAGGTTATTGATATTTCTCCCGGCAATCTTGATTCCAGCTTGTGTTTCTTCCAGTCCAGCATTTCTCATGATGTACTCTGCATATAAGTTAAATAAACAGGGTGACAATATACAGCCTTGACGAACTCCTTTTCCTATTTGGAACCAGTCTGTTGTTCCATGTCCAGTTCTAACTGTTGCTTCCTGACCTGCATACAAATTTCTCAAGAGGCAGATCAGGTGTTCTGGTATTCCCATCTCTTGAAGAATTTTCCACAGTTTATTGTGATCCACACCATCAAAGACTTTGGCATAGTCAATAAAGCAGAAATAGATGTTTTTCTGGAACTCTCTTGCTTTTTCCATGATCCAGCGGATCATGGACACATGATCCATGAACACAGCAGATGTTGACAATTTGATCTCTGGTTCCTCTGCCTTTTCTAAAACCAGCTTGAACATCAGGAAGTTCACGGTTCACATATTGCTGAAGCCTGGCTTGGAGAATTTTGAGCATTACTTTACTAGCGTGTGAGATGAGTGCAATTGTGTGGTAGTTTGAGCATTCTTTGGCATTGCCTTTCTTTGGGATTGGAATGAAAACTGACCTTTTCCAGTCCTGTGGCCACTTCTGAGTTTTCCATATTTGCTGGCATATTGAGTGTAGCACTCTCACAGCATCATCTTTCAGGATTTGGAATAGCTCAACTGGAATTCCGTCACCTCCACTAGCTTTGTTCGTAGTGATGCTTTCTAAGGCCCACTTGACTTCACATTCCAGGATGTCTGGCTCTAGGTCAGTGATCACACCATCGTGATTATCTGGGTCATGAAGATCTTTTTTGTACAGTTCTTCTGTGTATTCTTGCCATCTCTTCTTAATATCTTCTGCTTCTGTTAGGTCCATACCATTTCTGTCCTTTATTGAGCTCATCTTTGCATGAAATGTTCCTTTGGTATCTCTGATTTTCTTGAAGAGATCCCTAGTCTTTCCCATTCTGTTGTTTTCCTCTATTTCTTTGCATTGATCGCTGAAGAAGGCTTTCTTATCTCTTCTTGCTATTCTTTGGAACTCTGCATTCAGATGTTTATATCTTTCCTTTTCTCCTTTGCTTTTCACTTCTCTTCTTTTCACAGCTATTTGTAAGGTCTCCCCAGACAGCCATTTTGCTTTTTTGCATTTCTTTTCCATGGGGATGGTCTTGATCCCTGTCTCCTGTACAATGTCATGAACCTCATTCCATAGTTCATCAGGCACTCTATCTATCAGATCTAGGCCCTTAAATCTATTTCTCACTCCCACTGTATAATCATAAGGGATTTGATTTAGGTCATACCTGAATGGTCTAGTGGTTTTCCCTACTTTCTTCAATATAAGTCTGAATTTGGCAATAAGGAGTTCATGGTCTGAGCCACAGTCAGCTCCTGGTCTTGTTTTAGCTGACTGTATAGAGCTTCTCCATCTTTGGCTGCAAAGAATATAATCAATCTGATTTCGGTGTTGACCATCTGGTAATGTCCATGTATAGAGTCTTCTCCATTGGAAGTGGTCAAACAAGAAATGGCAAGAGTGAATGTCGACATTCTAGGAAGCAGCAAACTGAAATGGACTGGAATGGGTGAATTTAACTCAGATGACCATTAAATCTTCTACTGCGGGCAGGAATCCCTCAGAAGAAATGGAGTGGCCATCATTGTCAACAAAAGAGTCCGAAATGCAGTACTTGGATGCAATCTCAAAAACGACAGAATGATCTCTGTTCGTTTCCAAGGCAAACCATTCAGTATCACAGTAATCCAAGTCTATGCCCCAACCAGTAACGCTGAAGAAGCTGAAGTTGAATGGTTCTATGAAGACCTACAAGACCTTTTAGAACACCCAAAAAAGATGTCCTTTTCGTTATAGGGGACTGGAATGCAAAAGTAGGAAGTCAAGAAACACCTGGAGTAACAGGCAAATTTGGCCTTGAAATACAGAATGAAGCAGGGCAAAGACTAATAGAGTTTTGCCAAGAAAATGCACTGGTCATAACAAACACCCTCTTCCAACAAATCTGGGGCAGACATCACTAATCAATCCTGATACGCAGACTCTTCAAACTCAACTCCAGGTAGCCCTTGCTAATAAGTCACAGTTGACTTGCAAGATGAAATTAGTTTGTGGCTCCTGTCTGAGAGGTGGCAAGGATAGCCCTCAGATTTGACTATTCTCTGAAAGCCGAATCAGAAGAGGGAAAGGGGTAATGAGGGAGCAGTGAGGCCTGAAAGTTAAGGTCAGATATAAGCCACCCGAGGTCCAGGTAAGAATCATGACATTTTCCCTCTGTAAGAAGGACTCTGAAGGCTTACAGAGTTTAAACAGTTAAACTCTCGAAGAGGTTTTCGTTTTTAAAGAACTTTGTTTTGCTTTTTGTATTTAGTTATTTTTGATTGATTGATGATTGCATTACAATATTGGTTTCATTTCTTCCATACGTCAATATAAATTAGCCACAGGTGTCCCCTATGTCCCCTCCCTCCCCGCTAGGTTGTCACAGTGCCCCGGCTTGAGTTCCCTGAGTCATGCAGCAGATTTCCATTGGCGATCTATTTTACATATGGCAGTGTGTATGCTTCCATGCTACTCTCTCCATTCATCTCACCCTCCCCTTCCTCTCCCCCACCCTTGTTCATAAATCTGTTCTCTATGTCTGTATCTCCACCGCTGCCCTGCAAATAGGCTCATCAGTACCATCTTTCTAGATTCCACATATATGCATTAATACACGATATTTGTCTTTCTCTTTCTGACTTACCTCAGTCTGTATAATAGGCTCTCAGTTCACCTACCTCACTAGACCTGACTCAGGTGCGTTCCTTTTCATGGCTGAGTGGTATTGCATTGCATATGTGTGCCATCATTTCTGTATCCATCCATCTGTCGATGGGCATCTAGGCTGCTTCCATGTCCTGGCTGCTGTAACTAGAACCGCGGCAAACGATGGGGCACATGTGTCTTCTTCAGTTTGGGTTTCCTCAGAGTATGTGCCTAGAAGTGGGATTGCTGGGTTGAATGGTGGTTTTGCAAAGGAGTCAGGCACGGCTGGGCGACTGAACAGCACCAATGTTTTATTATTGTTCCTAGTTTTTTAAAGAGTCTCCATACTGTCTTCCATAGTGGTTATATCGATTTACATTCCCACCCGCAGCGCAGGAGGGTTCCCTTTTCTCCACTCCCTCTCCAGCACTTCTTTGTGGAGTTTTTGATGATGACCATTCTGACCAGTGTGAGGCGGTATCTCACTGTAGTTTTGATTTGCATTTCTCTAACAATGAGCGATGTTGAGCATCTTTTCATGTGTTTATTACCATCTGTATTAAAGGAACTCTTTTTTTAAGCAAAATCACCCAGCTCTTGGGCTTCCCAGGTGGAGCTAGTGGTAAAGAACCCTCCTGCCAATGCAGGCGACTTAAGAGACATGGGTTCAATCCCTGGGTTGGGAAGATCTCCTGAAGGGCAGCATGGCAACCCACTCCAGTATTCTTACCTGGAGAATCCCATGGACAGAGGAGCTTAGCAGGCTATAGTCCATGGGTCACAGAGTTGGATATGATTGAAACATCTTAGCACGCATCACACACCCAGCTATTATTATTCATTTGTCCCAAGTAATGACAATGCATCCATTCTTATGAAGAATAATATTCTGAAGGTACAGTTTGACAGCTTTCCTGAGAAGCCTGACTAGTCTCAACCGACTTCAGTTTTGTTGTTTGGTAAAGGTCCTAAGGAACATACTTTTCTCCTACCGTGGACTCTGTAGCCTGCCAGCCTTTCATGCCGCACCTGCTTCGTGAGCACCTACTATGTGTTGGGCTCTATTCTAGGTAACAGGACAGTCTTCACCATGGAGCTCCCAGCAAATTAGGGCAAGAGCCAGCCTCAGAGCCAGCTATGGTCTCACCAGTGACCAGCCCCGGTGACCCTTCCTCTTTCACAGCCAGCTTAACAGCTGGAAAAAGAGTGTGTTCTGTTATCTTCCAAGAAAGCATTGTAGTCAACCTGCCAGCATGCCTGCTCCCGACTCTGCATGGCTGGTCAGCAGAGCAACTGCCCCTTCTCCCCCAGAGGAGGGCGGACTCACCCCCCAGCAGGACTGGCATGGCAGGGCTGGCCGAGGACCTGGCCGCCCTCAAGCATCACAGGAATGAGGTTCCCAAAAGCAGACACAAGTGACTTCTCCCGGGCTTGGGGTTAGCACAACTGCAGAAAGGCTTGCTAAGGGAAGCACACGCTCCCAAAACAACACACTTCTAAATAAGAACGCACTTCATAGAGAACATGGCGCATGTCTAGAGAGAAACTTCACTGGGTTTTGCCAGGACTCAGTAAATGGTGTGACGATCACTATGGCTGCTCCAGTTGGAGTCACTGGGTGTGTTTTCACAGCTGTCCCCTTGCTCTCAGTATTAGCTTGAGCCTTGGTCAGTCCAGCATGGGCTTTCCTGGTAGCTCAGATGGTAAAGAATCTGCCTGTAGTGCGGGAGACCCAGGTTCAATTCCTGGGTCAGGAAGATCTGTTGGAGAAAGGAATGGCAACCCACTGCAGTATTCTTGCCTGGAGAATCCCACGGACAGAGGAGCCTGACGGGCCACAATCCATGGGATTGCAAAGTCAGACACAACCAAGCAACTAACACTTGGTCAGTCCAGCATCTTTATCCAGCTCGAGGCTGCAGCCGGCACCACACCAGTCCCCTGAGCAAAGGGACAGGAAGTACCCGGCCCCCGAAACAACAGTGATGCTGACCCTTCTTCTGTTGCGCGGGCAGTGACAGAGGTGGCCTTTGTCAAGTTATTGGAGAGACACACAGAACATTTAAAGTATAAAAGAATGCGCGACAGTGTGGGGAAGCAACAGCATCAATGATAGGTTCCTGGTGCAAATGCTTAGGCTGTCCTGAAGAAGCCTGTGTCGCAGAGCAACAGGGGCGTGGGGTCTTGGCATCTCCAGACTGGGGTTCCAGTCCTACTGTCCTATTCATGCCTCTGATGGCTGCATGCACTCAGTCAGGCCTCTTCATCATCTCCCTCCTCCATGGGGTGTTACAAGGCTATCAGCTTCTGCAGCTGAAGTCCTTTAACCCGTACACGTGTGTGTGTGTGTGTGTGTGTTTGGTCTTGTCTGACTGTAAGCCAGAACTGTAGCCCGCCAGGCTCCTCTGTCCATGGAATTTTCCAGGCAAGAATACTGGAGTGCGTTGCCGTTTACTACCCAAGAGGATCTTCTGACCCAGGGACCAGGCCCATGTCTTTTGTGCCTCCTGCATTGGCAGGCGGATTCTTTACCACTATGTCACCAGTGCCTACTCTATGCCAAGCACTGTGGGCCAGGCACCGCCTTAGATAGCCCTCTCCTCTGGTCTCTGGGGGCCTGCAGGATCTCCCTGTTTTATAGCCCAAGTGGCCCAGAGAAGGTGTGTGACTTGTCCCAGGTCACACAGCTGCGGAAAGGGGAACAGCTGGAGCCACCGTTAGTCATTGGAGGCCGTGACCACACAACTCAGTGCCTAGAGGGTCAAAATGAATAAGTGCATGTCTCACCCACTGCCAGAAGAGCTTGAGTCTGTGTGTGGCAACAGCATTGCACGGTTAGACGACCACGTGGGTGTAGAAGAGCCAGGGAGGGTGGGAGTGCCATTCCTGCTCCACTAGTGTGTGACTGGTGCTTGCTGAGATGCCGGTGCGGGCGGGTGCACAGCCACCGTTCAGCGAGCGAAGGAACCGGCAAGCGAATGAAGGAAGGAGTCAGGCCACACACGCTCTAGTTCAGGACGGGACTCGGGCCAGCTTCCCTGGGGTCCCTTCCCACTCTGCCGCTTCCTACCTGTGTGTAAGATGGGATGATAATAGTGTCCCCTTCAAGGGGCCACGCTGGGGATTAAGTGAGTCTGCACACATGAACACTGTTAGCCTAGAGCCTGGCATGGAGTAAGCACTAAGTGTGGCCTGTGAGGATGGCGAGGACCAGTGGTTTAGCCAGAGGGTTTCGTGTCTGTGTTATTTAGCATTAGAGTTGTTGCTCCGTGCTGTTTGCTGTCTGCTAGTACCAAGTGTGGGTCCAGCTGGGACCCCCGCCCCTCCCCCTCTTCCCCCCTCTCCCTCCTCCCCCCTCTCCCTCCTTCCCCCTTTCCCTCCTCCCCCGCTCCCTCCTCCACGGGCACACGGTGAGTGGTTCCTGCCTGCCAGCCATAACCAAGGACACAAAATGAACTGACGCAGATCTTGCCTTTCAGGAGCTCAAAATTAAGTAATCCCAGGAGTCAGTTGAAATACCACTTAATAACTTCCGTAAGGAGGGTGGTGGGGGAGGTAAGCTGCATGGAAGGGCCATTAGATGAGAGTAAGGCCAGCCAGGGGCAGCTTCCTGAGGAAGGTGCTGTGACCCGTCCCAGGAGGGTGAGGCCGGAAAGGCAGCCAGGCATGCAGACGGCCAGGCCGAGGGAGCGCAGGCACGCTGGAGGCAGCGAGATGAGATGAGAGGCTTGCCGTCAAAGTGGCCTCCTCAGTTGGCTGCCCTGTAGCTGTCCTGCCCCCTCACGCAGGGCAGGCTCGCCCCCTCCGACAGTGGGCAGCACCTCTGTCGGGCCACAGGCTCACCCGGCAGGCTTAGAAGGCCCCTCATGGAAGCTTAATGGCTTTATGAATGAATGATACAATTACAGGAGAAGTGGATCTCAGAATTTCTGAGCAACAAGGGCCCTTAGAGGACTAGTCCAAGCTCCTTGGTCGAGAGGAAGGAGAGGCCCAGCGGGGTCACATGGCCAGTGAGTGATTAGAGGAAGATCAAGATGGGACGCCAGGCCCCAGCCTCACATACTCACTCCTCACGACCTGTTTTTGTGTGTATTAATCGCTCAGTCAGGTCCAACTCTTTACGACCCCGTGAACTGTGGCCCACCTGGCTCCTCTGTCCATGGGGATTCTCCAGGCAAGGATACTGGAGTGGGTTGCCATGCCCTTCTCCAGGGGATCTTTCCAACCCAGGGAGCGAACCCAGGTCTCCCACATCACAGGTGGATTCTTTGCCATCTGAGCCACCAGGGAAAGTTTTTAGTTTGGGTTCCCCAAAAGCAGAGTGTGAGCCAAGGGTGGGATGCAGGTGGTATGTTTAGGAGTCATCTCGGGAGTGAGAGAGCAAGAAAGCAGGGAAGAGAGAAATGCCATTGGGGGTGTGCTGGTGACCTGATTACGCTGCAGGGGACCAGGGCTATGGCCCACTTGACCTTGGCAGGGAGCATGTGGGAAGCACCTGAGAACTGTCCCTCCAAGGGTACAGGAGCATCTATCCTGACTCCCAGTCCCACTGGAGTCTGGGGTAATTCTCGTCACTTCTGGGCCCCCTGCTTAGTGGCACCCGATGAACCCCCAGCTGCAGGAAGAGCCCTGAAGCTGAAGACAGATTTGGAGGACACGTGAAGGGTGTGGCCAGCGTGCTCCGGAGCTGCCTGCCATTGGCTGCAGTGTGGAGTCATAGAGGACCAAGGGGCTGGGGCACAAAAACTCTTGCCACAGTTCCTTATGAGATAATAATAGTGCCAGCAATGGTTTTCATTCCTCGAGATGTTCCCTGCACCAAGTGCAATGCTGCATCCATTATGTTCATCACCTGAGGAAATAGGGACCAGTTATCCCCTTGGAGGATTCCCAGGGGGCTCAGTGGCAAAGAATCTGCCTGCAATGCAGGAGACGCAGGTTTGATCCCTGGATCAGAAAGATTCCCTGGAGGAGGGAATGGCAACTTACTCCAGTATTCTTGCCTGGAGAATACTATGGACAGAGGAGCCCAGCGGGCTATAGTCCATAGGGTTGCAAAGGTCAGACACAATTGAAGTGACTTAGCACTCAATTACACTATTAATGGGGCTTCCCTGATAGCTGAGTTGGTAAAGAATCCGCCTGCAATGCAGGAGACCCCAGTTCAATTCCTGGGTCAGGAAGATCCACTGGAGAAGGGTTAGGCTACCCACTCCAGTATTCTTGGGCTTCCCTTGTGGCTCAGCTGGTAAAGAATCTGCCTGCAATGTGGGAGACCTGGGTTTGATCCCTGGGTTGGGAAGATCCCCGAAGAAGGGAAAAGCTACCCACTCCAGTATTCTGGCCTAGAGAATTCTTTTGATTGTATAGTTCATGGGGTCGCAGAGTCAGACATGACTTAGCAACTTTCACTTTCACACTATTAATGATTAAAGTAATAAAAATGAAAGGGATGTTCGGTGAGCTATGAGAACATTCAGAAACAGGTTCAATCTGAAGGGGACAGAGAGACAGGTTTAGCTGAGTTCAATGTGAATGAGAGGGAAGCGCAGTCCAGGCAGCAGGAACAGCATGTGTGAAGGCCCTGAGGCAGGAGAGCACCTGTATTGAAGCTGTACTAGAGAGGCTGGTGGCGCTGGGGTGTGTTGGCAGGGTGAGGGAATAAGACTTAAGAAGAAATAAGGGGTCACACTGTCCAGGGCCTTCCAGATCTTGGCAAGGAGAGTAGATGTCTGTCTGTGCAACGGAAGCCCCTGGAGCATCTTCAACAAGGGCCTGACATTCACACAGTGCACTTCATGCTTTTAAAACATCCCTCTGACCACTAGGTGGAGAATCGGTTGAAGGTGCCTAACCGAAGTCCTCCTGGACTGATGTGCAGGCAGTGAAGGGGAGTGGTCGGATCAGAGTTAAGTATTCCTTTGAGTGGAGGGACACACAGGTAGTAGTGATGAAGCCAAGTTTTTAACCCAGGAATATTTGTCTCCAAGCTCATATCTAAAAGGAGGGCCATTTCCTCTCCAGGGGATCTTCAAACTCTGTCTCCTGCTTTGCAGGCATATTCTTTACCACGAGCACCACCTGGAAAGCCCCTCATATCAAAAGGTTGTGTGGAAATAAGTGTACATTTTCTTATAGTACGTATTGATTTCTCCCTGTAAATTAAACTTTGAATTGTTCAAATAAAACATGAATACATTCTCCTGGGTTAAAATAAAAATATTTTAGTCCAAGTTAGAGTCCCAGCCACTGCAACCAATCAGATTGCCCTTTTCTTCCCCAGAAGTTCCACCATCATAAGTTTGGAGCAGATCCTTAAAGAACCTTTGCTACATATTTACATATATGTGTACCTATAGGAAATATAAACTATGGCTTTACTGAGTTTTCTGTTTCGCATAAATGGAATCAAACTGTACACATTGCTCTGCAACTTGCCTTTTTCACTCAGTTTTGCTATATTAGTGCATATAAATGGATTGTGTTTTCTAATTGTTGCATAATATTTAATGGACTGGATGCACCACAGTGGATTTAGCCCACTCACTTTCCAAAGACGGAAATGCATTTTTCTATAAATGTTATAGCTTTTGAAGGACTCGTGTTTTTTTTTTTTTCCTTTCAAAATGTAAGACTTTTATTTATGCTAATGGAGGTACCCACACTGCAGTGACAACACAAATATTTAACAACTCCGAGCCTGGTGACTAAATTTTCCCATTTTCTTCAGGTGCCTGGAATCCCTGGGAGTTAGCTCTTGTCTGTTTGCCAAGTCTGTGTTTATAGCTCAAGGCTGTGTCCAGAACAGGGGAAATGGTGGAGTTGTTGACTTTTAGCTGCTGGGCCCTGAAATAGGCGCCCTGGCATGACATAGAAATAGCCCAGCTGTGGATTCTCAAAGACCTGGGGTCCAGTCCCGGCTGAGCTGTGTGGCCTTGAGCAAGTCACTTGAGCTCTCTGAGCCTCAGTGTTCCCATCCACAAAATGGAGTTTGTAATCCTTGTCTTACAGACTGGCCAGAGGTGAATGCAAGCTCCACGTGCTAAGTGATGATCCCCGAGAGCACAGATGTGTGCACTTAGCCCCCCTCTGTCTGCAGCCCCAGCATACTGGAGGGAATGGGGTGATGGTGTGGGGTGGGGCAGACGAGTTCGTCCTGCATCTCTAAAGGGGTCACTCGAGGTCACAGACAATGAAAAGACGTGAATACTCTGTCGCTGCTGTCGGTGTCGTGTGAGGGTGCATTTGAGCTCAGAGGCTTTCTGCCCAGATTCTGGGCCCCTTGGTGTGCCAGGCACTTCTCGTATAGTTGTGCGCCTTTCATTTGCACCCCAGCAGGCAGAAACAGCGAGTCTCCCCTCTGCCCCAACTTACAGCTGAAGAGACTGAGGTTCTGAGGGAGTGTCACTTGCCCAAGTGGCAGGTTGAGGCTAGAATTTGGTCCCTCTGCTTCTGGAAGCTTCCCTGAGGCTGCAGGCAGCTGCTCAGCAGAGCGCCCCGTCCTGGACCAACAGGGATGTCGCACCTCTCGTGATGACATCGCGGATGTCTGCGTTCAACCATCAAGACCCCTTCACAGACGGACAGAACAGCGGCTTTTCTGGCCTCCTTTTTTCCAAAAGGATGCTGCTGCTGCTGCTGCTAAGTCGCTTCAGTCGTGTCCGGCTCTGTGCAACCCCATAGACGACAGCCCATCAGGCTCCCCCGTCCCTGGGATACTCCAGGCAGAAACACTGGAGCAGGTTGCCATTTCCTTCTCCAATGCGTGAAAGTGAAGTCGCTCAGTCGTGTCCGACTCTTAGCGACCCCATGGACTGCAGCCTACCAGGCTCCTCCGTCCATGGGATTTTCCAGGCAAGAGGACTGGAGTGGGGAGCCTTTGTCTTCTCTGCCAAAAGGATGAGATAAAGGCTACTCGGAGGTCACCAAAGGACAGTTTGAATCAAATCTCTTAAACGATGCTGATGGAGAGAGAATGTGAAATGTCCATAATTTTGTGTGTACATTAAGGCTCAGTTTTTTTTTTTTTTTAAGCTAATGAGCAAGATGAGAACCTTTTGGTGAAAAGGGCCTGGGCCAGGAGTCAGGAGTCCAACCCCAGCTTTGCAGCTGAATCACTGTATCTGAGTCAAGATACTTCCCCATCCCTGGGCCTCACTTTTCCACCTGCCAAATGGAAGAATGAGACTGGCTGACCACAGGACTTGTCCTGCTCCAGCAAAGGGGGAACCTGGGGCAGGGGATGGAGAGGGTGGAGTGCTTTTGGTATAGGGTTGCCAGATTTAACAAAGAAAAGTATAGGATATCCAGTGAAATTTGAATTCCAGATAAAAAAATAATTTTTATTAGCGTGTCCCCAATATTATAGGAGACATAACTTAAAAGTTATTTGCTATTTATCTGAAATTCAAATTTAACTGGTCATCCTGTATTTTGTCTGGCAACACCATTCAGCACCTTGACCTCCACCGGACCCCTCAATTCTTTGATGCAGATAATTGATATCTTCACAGCTACTAGATCAACTCCTGGCCACCCACCTTCCCACCAGATCCTCACCACCCAATCCCAACCTTCCCACCAACACCCACTTTCCTGTTCACATAGAAATTCTAGAGCCGTGAGCTGAGAGGTTTCATGGGTCTAGGAATTCCTACAGCAGAGATAGGGGTGGAGATGCAGCTGAACTCAGGGACTTAAATCCGTGGAGAGATGTATGTCCGTGTGTATCACGAAGGCTGGAGGGACACCGTGTCTGTGGGTGCTCACGAGCGGCTGATCTCATCGTGGGCCATGTCTACATGTGCGCACACACGCTAGGGGCACTGCTTCCGCATGTGACCAAGAACCTGGCCAGGGCAAAGCCTCAGAGCCTGGGGGAAAAGCCAGTGTGTGTCCAGTACAGCTGGACAGAGATGCACTTTGGGGGCAAAGCTTCCTCAGGTAGCCAATGACACAAGCGGCCGTTACAACAAATCATTCCTGTTCAGCGCAAGAACCCACGTTCTGCACTCAGCTCTCTTCTTGTACATAATTAATAGAATACAAATTCTGACTCCAGCAAAAGACTTGAGCCACATGCTGGGGCATTTTTTAATTTCTTCACCGTGAGGACACACTTCCCTCACCTATACTGTTCACAGAGAGCTTCCACGCCCCTTCCTCTGTGGAGTACAGCTTACCATAGCCTCGGGCTTATTTTGCTCCCATTTTAATGATGAGAACACTGAGTTTCCAGGGGATGAAACAACCAACCCAAGTTCATCCGCAAACCTGACTCCTCACCCTTGTACAAAGAGAAACTCAGGTTCGAAAATCTATGGTTCCACACAGTGTCTGCTATCAACTGCATTTGGGTCTCTGAATTTTCAAGGCCTTCCTGGCTTTGTCCCGTGGATATTTGACACAGTATTTTAATTTTTAATATACTAAATGGTGAGATGCCCTTTAATCTAAATTGAATCTCCAGCACCATTCATCTCTCACACCAGCCTGGTAGTTTTCCTCCCAAAATAGGCACTGTTAATTTTCAGCCTGAGGGTGAGGAGACTTTAAATTTCTGCTCCTGGGGAGGGCATGACCAGTGGCCTGGGCCAGGTGGACTTTCCTACCTGTAGGTCTCCATAACAACTGTCTTTGGATATAAGGTTGCCACAGCCACCAGTCCCCACTTTCAGCCCTTCAGCCAAGTCCATCCTTCATGTTGTATATGAGGAAACTGAGGTCCAGAGAGAAGTGGGTTGTCTGCAGTCACACAGCCCTTCCGCTGTGCCTGTCCTCTCCTTGACCAGCCTCCTCTCCTTCTCACTGAAAACTCATCTCTTCAGTCTTACTCCTCCAGGATGTCGTGATTAATGACACCACTGTCTTAACTGAACAACAATGACCCAATATCCTCACCTGAGGGCTTCCCTGGGGGCTCAGTGGTGAAGAACCCACCTGCAGTGCAGGAGATGCAGCTTCGATCCCTGGGTCGGGAAGATCCTCTAGAGAAGGAAATGGCAAACCACTCCAGTATTCATGCCTGGAGAATCCATGGACAGGCTACAGTCCATGGGGTCGCAAAAGAGTTGGACGTGCCTGACAGACCAATGCTTTTCACTGTGAACACATATTAGCCATTCCAGCATGGGAGGCTGGGGGCAACTTTTCCATGTGCTTAGAACAGGGCCAGCCTGGGTCCTCCGGTCCCAAGAGTGTGCCATGGCTGGGTCTCATGAAGGCCTCCATCTCCCCATCTATGAAAGAAGCATAACCCAGCTCAAGCTCCCTTCCTCCCACTGCACAGGCAGGACAGTGGATCTTCAGCACTTCCTGTACTGATAGGCAAGGCCAGTGGGATGGGGGAAGGTCTCCTTGGGAACAGGACACCCTCAGGCTCTTCTGCAGCTCTCAGCCAGTCTGGCTCTTGGAGGCAGTAGGTGGGTGTCTTACTATGAACATCAGAAGAGGCTCAGCACCCAGAACCCCATTTCGGAGGCATGTCCATCTCCTGTACCCCTGAACCACAGACTGTAGGATCCCAGGACCACCAAGCTCCTATATTCCTGAGCAAGGGGCTCTTCCCTTCGCAGGACTCCCCCAGCACCCGCATGGGGCAGGTGTGCAGAGAAACACGGGTTGAATGAATAACAGGATGAACAAAAAACTATTGGAGTCCTAGGCCCTGTGATGTGATAGCTTGTCTATGATGGTAGATATTGGACCCTGGGGCCCCTGCAACTTGAACAGCAGAATGCCCCAGTCCTCCAACTCCAGCACGCTGTGATTCCGTTCAGGAGATCTTCTGGGTGGAAGCTAGCATTGGGCGCCGGCTCCTGGTGGGTTCCTGCTGGTTTCCTGCCTTGTTTTTGCCTCTCTCCCCCTGCCACGTGGCCGCCCCCCTCGGAGTGATTCCTGGGCATGTGTGTCTCTCCAGGACCCCCAGGCCAACCTCTCTGCACTCTGTCCTCAGGTTTGCCGGGCACTGCTCCAGACCTGGAGAAGAGAAAGCAAATTTTTGGGCAAAACTTTATACCTCCAAAGAAGCCAAAAACCTTCCTGCAGCTCGTGTGGGAGGCCCTGCAGGACGTGACGCTGATCATTCTGGAAATCGCCGCCATCATCTCCCTGGGGCTCTCCTTCTACCACCCGCCCGGCGAGAGCAACGAAGGTAAGACGGCACCTGGGACCTCCCGCTCCTGGCCTGCAGCACGCATGCCCGGCCACACCTCGGGGCACCTGGGGGCTCAAGGCCACCGTTCCCTCCAGGCTGGGAAACTGAGGCCAAGGGGCAGTGGGTGGCTGAGCTGGACCGGGGCTGAGAGTGCCTGGCCCCCCTTCTCCCATGTGGGAAACACAGAGGTTGGTCAACCACGGTCACGTCAGGGTGAGCGTTTGTCGAGCACTTAGTGTGCCGAACTCCAGGCCGAGATACCGTCCTCCTAACAACCCCATGACATAGGGGCCATGATTACGCCCATTTTAAAGATGTGCCTTGGGCACAGGGAAGTGCATTAACTTGCTCCAGGTCACCCAGCTAAGAAAGAGCCCCGAGATTTTGCGGTGGGGCTTGTTAAAGACACCACTGCCCAGACCACGCTCTTGTTGTTCAGTCGTTCAGTCGTGTCCCATTCCTTGCCCTTGCGGCCCGTGGCTGCAGCACCCCGGGCTTCCCCGTCCTTCACCATCCCCCAGAGCTTGCTCAGACTCATGTCCATCGAGTCAGTGATGCCATCCAACCATCTCATCCTCTGTCGTCCCCTTCTCCTCCTGCCTTCAATCTTTCCCAGCATCAGGGTCTTTTCCAATGAGTCAGCTCTTCACATCAGGTGGTTAAAGTATTGGAGCTTCAGCTTCAGTCCTTCCAGTGAATATTCAGGGTTGATTTCCTTTAGGACTGTCTGGTTTGATCTCTTTACTGTCCAAGGGACTCTCAAGAGTCTTCCCCAGCACCACAGTTCTGAAAGCATCAATTCTTTGGCGCTCAGCCTTTCTTTATGGCCACTCTCTGGTTATGTTGAATGGAATCCAAGGAAGAGTGACCCCAAACTTCTATCCAGCTGCTCTCTGTGGGCTCCTCACTCTCACAGCTGACGACAGACCCTCCGAATCGCCCACCTATGGGCAGCATCCATGCTCCATCGGACACGGTGTCAGCCTCGGGCCCCTTGCCCTCTGGGTGCTCTAGCTTCTGAGTGATCCTGTTTCAGCTCCGACACTGGGCTCCCAGAGGCCCCCAACTGTGAGAAAAGCCATGATGACGTCAGAGCCCTGTGCAGCTGATATTCTGGAACAGGGATCGCAAACTTCAGAGCACGGCCACATCCTGTTTGTGTGTGGCCCTTAAGCAAGTCACTTTCCTTCTGTGAATCTCAGTTTCCCCATCTGCTAAACAGGGCAACAGACCTCACCTGGAGGGGCTCTAACAAGGAGGTGATGGAGGGGCATGTGGACAGCCTGGCACACAGAGGGCGCCCAAAGATGCTGGGCCTGCTGCCGCTGTCGGGGGACCACCCTGGGCTTCCTTCCCTGCAAGTGTGAGGCGGGGATCTCACACTCGGTGCCTTGCAGGAGGAGGACTCTCAGCCACGATCCTTTGCTTGGTTCAGGGCCAGCACACCCTGGTGGGGCTGATGCTGAGCACGCTTGGCCACGTGACGCATCTCGGGCTTGAGAGGACATCCTGAAATGTGCCCTGGGTTCTGAATGGGGCCATTGCTTGGTGGGTGGAAGAAGTACTGCCCCACTCACCCAGGGAGGGTTCTGGAGTAAACCTACTTTCTCAGTCAGGACTTGGGAGCCCTAATGGAAAACCTCATAAATAAGTGAGGAGGTTGGGATTAATATATACACACTAATAGACATTAAAATAGATAACCAACCAGGACCTGCTGTACAGCACAGGGAACGCCACTCAATATTTTGTAATAACATATAAGGAAACAGAATCTGAAAAAGAATAGATATGTACATATAACTGAATCACCGGGCTATACACCGGAAACTAACATGACATTGTAAATCAACTAGACTTCTATTTTAAGAAAAGAAAACCTCAGCCTCCATTCTTCCTTTCATTCCAAATACTGAGCACCTGCCAAGGGCTAGACTTCACCAACTCCATGCAGCTTCCCTTTATCATGGCGAAGGTTTTTAAGCCTGAATCCCTCTACACATCTATACGTAAATAGAAAGACAGGCAGACTGATAAATATATACACATAAGCCACGGGCTATGTAGGATTACATAAGATATATTGTTTTGCTGTTAGATTTTTATAATCTGATTTGCATTAGTAGAAAAGTACAAATACTTTGTTATTAATTATTATTAGGCATCTTAATGTGCTTCATAAATAGATGATCCTTCTAGGTTCACTGCTTCAGGCAAGCAAATAAAAAGTGAGAACTAAATATAGGAAATAGTCTTTATGGGCCTCATTTGCCCAAACGAGGAGGTGGTCCCTGAGGTTCCTTGTACAGCTGCTACCCCACTCTCTCCCATGCCAAAATTTCCTGAAAAACTGGATAACCAAGTCTATCTGGTCAGCTGCCTTTAATTTTTTTTTTTTACCTAATATTACTAGTTGCAGCCATGAAATTAAAAGATGCTTACTCCTTGGAAGGAAAGTTATGACCAACCTAGACAGCATATTCAAAAGCAGAGACGTTACTTGCCAACAAAGGTCCGTCTAGTTAAGGCTATGGTTTTTCCTGTGGTCATGTATGGATGTGAGAGTTGGACTGTGAAGAAGGCTGAGCGCCGAAGAATTGATGCTTTTGAACTGTGGTGTTGGAGAAGACTCTTGAGAGTCCCTTGGACTGCAAGGAGATCCAACCAGTCCGTTCTGAAGGAGATCAGCCCTGGGATTTCTTTGGAGGGAATGATGCTGAAGCTGAAACTCCAGTACTCTGGCCACCTCATACAAAGAGTTGACTCATTGGAAAAGACTCTGATGCTGGGAGGGATTGGGGGCAGGAGGAGAAGGGGACAACAGAGGATGAGATGGCTGGATGGCATCACCAACTCGATGGACATGAGTTTGAGTGAACTCCAGGAGTTGGTGATGGACAGGGAGGCCTGGCGTGCTGCAATTCATGGGGTCACAAAGAGTCAGACATGATTGAGCAACTGAACTGAACTGAACTGAACTGAATATTACTAGTTGATTCCTTTTTTCTGCATCACCTCTTTCCAAAGAGGATTTAAAGCAAATAAGTTTGCTCCCTTGATTGAGATATAAATTTGACTTTGAACTGCCTGGCAACCAAAGCAGAAAGTGAATTGGGGTGATTTGCATAGCTCAAGTTATCAGTTAGGAGGAAAGGTAGTTCTTTGAGAAGATAGTACACCCCCTGACAATGAACTGTGGGATGAACTTACACACAGGACCTTATGTGCGAGCGTGCTGTGTTGTTTCAGTCGTGTCCGACTCTTTGCGACCCCATGGACTGTAGCCCACCAGGCTCCTCTGTCCATGGGATTGTCCAGGCGAGAATACTGGAGTGGGTTGCCACGTCCTCCTCCAGGGGATCTTCCCCCATCCAGGGGATTGAACCGGTGTCTCCTACATCTCCTGAATTGGCAGGTGGATTCTTTACCACGTGCCACCTGGGAAGCCCAGGCCATTATGAGAGATGCATAATGGGCAGCATTCTTTGCAGAAATTTTGTAGAAAATAGAGAAGAAGATGGTACACTGCTTCTTGCATAAGGTTCGAACAAAGCTAAGGGCGCAACACAAAAGCATGATAAGGAGGGTAATTCTTACTGTTTTTAGAGCCACCTCTAGTTGGGAGCTTTTAGGGTAAAAGTTCATTTGATACTCACTTGACCCTCACAACAGCCCTGTGGGCAGATACTCTTATTACCCAGGAAACCAAGGCCCCGAGATGCTAAATGACTTGCGAGGGCAGACTCCGGGAACCGGCAGAACCGTGACTCAGACCAAGGCGTTCTGGCCCCCGAGCCCGCGTGCCTGTCCGTCGGCTGCCTTTCCTCAGAAAGGGACCAGGTTGAGTCAGTGCCACCCGGATAAGTGACCTCAGGTGACCCTGTGTAGTGCAAGCTTAGAACTCAGCGGGCAGCGGGGAGAGGGGGTCAGTGGGAACACAGATCAGGCTCCCGGAGTGGTGCCCCACAACCCTGCTCTCAGATGCCTGGAGTCGCCTCCATCCTAGCGAGATGGGAACCAAGGCCCAGAGAGGGGAAGGACTTGCCTAAGGTCACACAGATTGGTGGCAGGAGGGCTGGGTTTGGAACGCCAAGCTTCTGGTTGTTTCTACTGCCCTTCACTTCTTCTAGCTGAGACACCAGCTTAGGCCACAGTGGGTTGACAAGGGCAGCTGAATACACTCTTCTCCTACAGAACGGAGTTCTTGAACTTTGTGACTCACTCCTCCCTGACACCCAGGCCCCAGCCTGCGCTCTGAACCTTCCATGGTGCCTGGACCACCCCCACCATGGCAGACGTAGGCTGCATCAGTTACGTGTAAAGTGATGCTGTGTACTAAGTTGCTCAGTCATGTCCAGCTCTGTGCAACCCTATGAACTGCAGCACCCCCCCAGGCTCCTCTGTCCATGGGATTCTTCAGGCAAGAATACTGGAGTGGGTTGCCATGCCCTTCTCCAGGGGACCTTCCCAACCCAGGAGTCAAACCCGCATCTCTTATGTCTCCTGCATTAGCAGGCAGGTTCCTGACCCCTAGTGCCACCTGGGAAGCCGTAAAACAGTGCTGGTGACGGACTAACACTAGACTGCCCTGCAGTACCCAGAACCCCTCCCTGTCTGCTTTCTTGGCTCAGAGACCTCTAGACACTTGTTGGAGGTCACAAAGCACTTTCATGGCAGGGCTAGGATAGGCATAACCCCTGCTCCCAGCTCCCTGCCGTGACAGCTCCCTTAGTGCCAGAGAGCCAGCAGAGTGCCCAGCACATAATAGGTGCTTAGAAAATGTTTGTGACTTGACCAGTTTTGAGAGTCCGTATTTGATGCCAGGCCCTGGTAACCACCTCAGAAGTAGTTTCTCCAGTTTACTGATCAACAGTTAGAGGGAAGGCCAAGTGGGTTCCCCAAAGTCACACAGACAGTGAGCAGACACACCTTAGAAAGCCCTGGGTCTGAGGAGGGCAGTTGCAGTTTCCCCAGATCCTGTGGTCACAATCCCCAGATCCTGTCCCTGCCCCAGTCCAAGGGAGCCCAGAGGTGACCTCAGCAGGACCCACCCACACCTCTCTTTCTTCCCCTTCCTCTTCTCTTTCCCCTGATTGCCCCAGAGCAGCAGGAGGTGTTCTCAGGGTCTGGTGGCTCCGAGTGGTGAAAGGAACCCACACCTCTACTTTCTTGCCCTTGTAGGTACCATGTAGTCATCAGACTGTAGGTCACACAAGTGGCTCAGGGTATCAGTATCCTCACTGTGTATTGGAGGCTCAGATCCAGTAAGACCCTCCTGTGTGCCGAGCGCTGCCTGGAGGTTTACCTTCCTCCCCTGGAGCCTGGCCTCAGTGACTCCCGCTTTGCAGACGAGCACACTGCAGCTCAGGGAGGGCAGGGACTTACCCAGGACCAGAAAGGGGCAGCAGCAGGGTTCGGACCCAGCTTGTTGGAGAGCAGGTCCCGCCCCAGCCTAGAGGCCTGCCTCACAGTTGCTGGAAGAATGGAAGGAAAGGATGTCAGCAAAGCTGCCTTTTAGACCCTAAAGCACTTGCACTGTAGATTACCATGAGGCCCCTTCTGCCTGGCTCACCCGCCCTGCCTGCTTCCTTCCGCTCTGTGCAGGATGTGCGACGGCCCAGGGCGGGGCAGAGGATGAAGGGGAGGCAGAGGCGGGCTGGATCGAGGGGGCTGCCATCCTCCTGTCGGTCATCTGCGTGGTCCTGGTCACCGCCTTCAATGACTGGAGCAAAGAGAAGCAGTTCCGGGGCCTGCAGAGCCGCATTGAGCAGGAGCAGAAGTTCACTGTGGTCCGGGCCGGCCAGGTGGTCCAGATCCCTGTGGCTGAGATCGTGGTTGGGGACATCGCCCAGGTAAAATATGGTAAGTGACCCCACTGTTGAGCTGGGTGCTAGAACTGGAGTCCAGGCAGGGGTGGGAATGGGCCAGGCAGACCCAGAGAAGCAGGCCCAGGGCAGAGGGTGGATTCCTGAAGGCTGACCCCAAGCTAAAATATTTTCTGAGCTTCTTGGAGAGGTGGAAGGCTCATTTCTGGAGGAGGTAGGATTCCAGAATGTATTTAAACCATAAAATGGCAAATGCATGACACATGTACCACCACTCTCCAAACGGCTACCCTTAGCAGACATTACTAGTTGATCTCAGCTCAAAGCTGAGATAACATCATCAGATGACTTCTCAGCCCAGCACTCCAAGGAACACTAACACTCAGAGTGGGTTGATGAAGGGAACTCCCTTTCCCTTCTCTGATTTGGCTGTTGGTGGATGGTTGTTGTGCTAGAGAAGGTGTTATAAGGAGTGGACACGAATGAGCAAACATTCTAGGCCCGTGATGCTGCCATGGAGAAAGTGAGCAGGCTGGTGCCAAAGGGGATTTAGCTGAGATATGTCCTAGGTAAGTAGAGGTAAGAGAAGGGGGAAAGGTTGGAGGACCCCTTCTCACCAGCCGTATTATCCTCCGATAATATTCCTGTCTTGGGGTCTATTCAGCCTAGTCAAGACAGGCCCTTCCCAAAGAATTTCCCCAAACCATAGTTGAGGCCAAAGAAGAATGAGTCATTGAGAAAACTGGGCCCCAAATCCATGCCATGCCAAGAGAAGCACCTTAGAAACTGAGGGACATGCCCACTTGAGCTCAGATAGAGGCAGGACCCGACCTCAGCGCTCCAGGCCCCCTGCCCTTCACCCAGGCCCCAGGCTTCAGCTGCCCATTGGCCTGTGATGGATGCCACCTTGGTTCCTGCACCCTGGGAGCGCCAGGCAGCCTGTTCCAGAAGGCGACTCCTCCTTGCAATCCTGCTTGAAGGGAATATTCCAGCCTCTCCAGCCCTTGAGACCCTGCTGACGGCCCCCCTTGCCCTTCCTCCCACCAGGCGACCTCCTCCCTGCTGACGGCCTCTTCATCCAGGGCAACGACCTCAAGATCGATGAGAGCTCCCTGACGGGGGAGTCTGACCAGGTGCGCAAGTCGGTGGACAAGGACCCCATGCTGCTGTCAGGTGAGCTGCGGCCGCCGTGGGTCACTCCCGTCGCCGCTTCCTGCCCCCGTTCCCCGGGGGCGCCCGTATCCCCTTGATGAGGCTGGAGGGTCTCAGAGCCTTTGGTCTTTGGCTCCAAATCTCTGGCCAGCTCGGCCCCAATCAAGAATTCCCTCCTTTTCCCCAGAACACATACATTAAGTCTACTGTGTACTCAGTACTTCTCCAGGCCCTGGGGTGAGCCCAGTGAATAAAACTGACAATGAATTCCTGCCCTCCCCGCCACCATGGAACTTACCTTCTAGCGAATTGGTTTTCTGAAAGTTGAACATGGAAGTCTATTCCCATTAGGGACAAGAAAGAACCAGTCTGGTGACCATTGTTTTAGAGGCATACTGTGTGCCAGGCACTGGTCTGGGGGCTGGGACCTAAGACAGATGAGGCCCCGGCCTTGAGGAGCTTGTGGTATCGTTAGGAGTCAGACAGTGTGAAAATTCCAGAGAGTAATAGATATACTCTTGAGAGTCCCTTGGACAGCAAGGATAGCCAACCAGTCAATCCTAAAGGAAATCAACCCTGAACAGTCATCGGAAGGACTGATGCTGAAGCTGACGCTCCAGTACTTTGGCCACCTGATGTGAAGAGCCAACTCATTGGAATAGACCCTGATGCTGGAAAAGATTGAGGGCAGAAGAAGGAGATGACAGAGGATGAGATAGTTGGATGGCATCACCAACTCAATGACATCACTTTGAGCAAACTCTGGGAGATGGTGAAGAACAGGGAAGCCTGGCGTGCTGCAGTACATGGAGTAGCAAAGAGTCAGACATGACTGAACAACTGAATAACAGCAACGATAGATACTTGATGAAAATAAAACAGGACAATGGAGTACAGCTGGCTGGGGAGGTCGAGGAGGCCTGTAAGCTGAGGTGTGAATGATGACACAGAGCTGGTCTTCCAACTTTCCAGAGGATGAGTATACCGGCAGCAGGAATGGGAAGTGGAGAGGCCCTGAGGCAGGACTGGGAGCAAGATGGAGGGGTCAGATGTCAGGCCTGGTGTGCCATGCTCAAGAGTTCATAAATGTTCTGAATGTTATGAGTGCTCTCTAGAATTAGCAGTAAGCTGATCCCGTTTACATTTTTAAGATCTTGGTCTGACTGCTGCAATGGGGATGGCAAGAGAGGAGGGGTGACCCTGCAGAGGCGAGGTACCAGTCAGGTGAAATACCTTCTCCGAACAGGACACCAAAAAGGCATTCCTGTCCAGCAGTGCTCAGCACACATCATCTGAGCAGCTGCTCTGAGCCAGGCTGAGCAGTGAGATACCTCCCTCCCTGACCCCACGATGATCCAGACTCACCCTCCACCCTTGGAGGCCTCCAACCTGAGTAAGCAGGAGCATGGAGGCAGGGAGTAGACTTGCAAACAGCTAAGTCCATAGAAGAGGAGTGAGGAAGGTGTGAGGAAACCAAGGGAACAGAACCATCTAGAAGAGGTAGAATTGAGCGGGGTTTTAAAGGATCAGTAGGAGCCCACCAAGCAGAGTTGTGGAGAAAGGGTCCTCCTAGCAGAGGCACAGCGGTCTAAAGGAGGGTGGAATTTCCTAGAAATATTACAAAGAGGAAGAGGAGCATGTCTACAGGGTATGATGGTGAAAAGAACTGAGAATCGGGTCTGGGGCATTTATTTATCAAGAACTTATTCAATTATTCACTTATGGAGCACCTATTGTGTGCCAGTGGTTCATGGAACAAGCAAGGTGCCTGCCCTCCTGAAGCTTAGAATCTGGTAAAAGAGACTGACAAGAAAGGAACAAACAAGCAGATATGTACCACAGTTTCGGATAGGGATAAGTCAGGTGAAGACATTACATCATTGTAGTGAGAAAGAGACCCTGAGGAAGGGGATGGGAATCTTAGTTGATCAGGGAAAAGCGTGTGTGAAGAGGTTGCATTTGAGCTAAAGGCAGAGCAGTGAGAGAAAGAGCATTCCAGAAAGAGGGACAGTAAGTGCAAAGGGCCGGGGGTCTGGCCGAGTGATCATGGAAAGCCATAAATGCCCTCTGGGAACTCAGGGCCACGTGGGAGCTCAGTAAATGGTCATCGCCCTATGGCCTTGGTTCTGACCTCTGAGCTGAAGTGATTGTCAGAGAGGTGGTTACCCTTGAGAGAAGTGACTCCGTGGGTTATGAGGCTCAGTGCAAGTCGAAGGGAGGTGCTGGGCATGAGTGGATGGGAAATGAAGGTTCCAGACAGTTTGGAGGAGAGGAGAGGTAGTTCCCTGGCAGGAGGCTGGGGAGAGAAAATGTTCAGGATCACTGACCTGAACGAAGCATCAGCACGCAGCCATGAGGGTGGGCACAGATGTGGAGACCCTGGAAAAGAGCAATAGGGTAGAGGTGGATGGGAAGTCGGCTGGCCAGCCCAAGTAGGGTCAGCCACTCTAGTCTCAATCTATCCACCTGGAGGGAAGTCAAGACAAATGGAGGAGACCCTGGGCCTCTGGGTGTCAGGAAACAGGAGCCAGGGTCTCCTGTGATGTCTTTTGTGGGCAGAACAGAGAGGGTGTGCCGAGGCCAGGGGATCTCGGTCGGTTTGTGCTGACACTTCGTTGCTGGCAATCTGATGGGAGGTTTCTAGCAGGCTTCCTGGAGCTCTGTCCTGTTGCAGTACGGAAAGTGTGCCCATCAAGTTTGCAGAGCCCACACACCCAGGGAGGGTCAGGACCCATGAAAGGTGGCCAGAGTGCAGGGCGAACTAGACTCGAGAAAATGCAATGGACTCTGAGCTGCAGCCGACACCCTGAAATGTGAGGGGGAGGGAGGGCGGCGGCTCAGCCCAAGTTCCGGGGGAAAGACGGTGAGAGAGGGGCGTAGTCAGCCCGATGGAAAGCAAGCTTATTGGGGAGAGAATTCTGTGACAGTCAGAACCATTCTAGGAACAAAAGAGGCTGCCTGTGTGGTAGTGAGTTCCCCGCCACTGATTGTATGTATGTAGGGCCTGGACAGACTGGGGGTGGGGTGGTTGTAGAGGAGGCCAGAGCCCTGAGCAGACACTGCCTTCAATGCCCCTCCCTGTGGTGAGAGTCACAGATTCAGTGCACCCGTCCTCACCCGCACCTCTGCTACAGACCCGCCTTACTTCCTTTCCTCTGCCCTGCCTCTACTGGGGCCGTTTGCTCCTCCCAGGTGGCCCTTTTCCTTTCTCGTTGCACATTTAACTCCTGCCCATCTGCTCAGTGCCCCCTCCTCCACGAAGTCTGCACCTTTGGCCTGCACCCCAGCACCGCCTGGGACCCTTGTGTTGGCCCGCGACATCACACAACACTCGGCCATTTGGGCACAGGCTGTCATGCTGATTGAGTTTTGTGCTGCGCAGAGCATCTCAGATAAACAGCGAGACTATCCACAGTCCCGCCACCCAAACAAATCTAACAGGTCTCACATTTATGGGCTCTTCCATCCTTGGCCGGTCCAAGTGTGTGGGAGCCCAGGCCTGAGGCTGCCAGGAGGTCTGCCCAGCTCCACCCCAGGCCCTGCACCCCTTAGGGTTCAGGCAGTGTGTGTGAGAGTGAAGAGGGAGGCTGCACTGCGTAATAGAAAGAGCAGAGTTCAGCCAGGCTGAGCCAGATCTGGGCTCTGGAGTGAACTCACTCTGTGGCCTTGGGCACGTCGCTTCACTTCTCTGAGCCTCGGTTTACCTGTGAGGACAATAGCGATATCCTGGTGTGTGACGTAGGTGAGGCCCTTACCTAGCATGGTGCAGCCAGAGGGATGCCCATGGTGGGCTGGGTCCCTTCCCTGCTCCTCCCAAGGAGCCTGGACTTGGGAGTGACTTAGGCCTGGGTTCAAATCCCAACTCTGCCCTTCACTGGCTGGGAGACCCTGGACAAGCTTCTTTCTGAGCCTGTGTTCCCTCACTTGTAAAATGGGAGAACAACTCCAGCTTATGTGTCCTTTTCCCACCTCTTCCTTCATCTTGAATGTGTCACCGTTCCCCCTCTCTGGGCTGGCCCTGTCTCTCCATCGTGTAACCCCTCCCCACCTACAGCCTGCATGAGCCTGCCTTCTCCAGGGAGTCCCCCTGGCTTGCTGTCTTCCCCAATGCTCTCAACTCTGCATAACTGTCCTTTGGGCACTCTTTTTTGGGGAGTGGGAACATGACTAGACTTCTCACACCCTTCCCCTGTGCTAGAGGCTTTGCTGGGCCTTCTGGTCAGATGACCCTCAGAAAATACAGAGAGACCAGCCTGGGGGCACCTGCAGGGTCCTCATGGTAGTTGAGGAACCACCCCCACCCCACACACACACACATCGCATCGAGCACATTGGCTCAGCCTGCTGCTGCTAAGTTGCTTCAGTCGTGTCCGACTCTGTGCAACCCCATAGACGGCAGCCCACCAGGCTCATCTGTCTCTGGGATTCTCCAGGCAAGAACACTGGAGTGGGTTACCATTTCCTTCTCCAATGCATGCATGCATGCTAAGTCACTTCAGTCATGGCCGACTCCGTGCAACCCCGTGGACAGCAGCCCACCAGGCTCCTCTGTCCACGGGACTCTCCGGGCAAGAATACTGGAGTGGGTTGCCATTTCCTCCTCCCGGCTCAGCCTTGAGGAAGGCAAATAATGCTTGGTTCTGGGTCCAGTGGCCCAGCCCGTGACCCTGGCCAGGTTGCTTTGTCTCTGAGCCTCCAGGTCCACGTCTGTGTAGTCACCGGGCCCCCCCACATCTGCCTAGGCACAGGGCTGTTTTGGGGACCACATGCCTAAACCAGTGGGACTATCCTTTGTGAATGGTGTGCTTGTGAGACGCTGTGTGATGTGGATCAGACACAGAGGCAGAACCCCCCAGTTCCTGCTCTGCATCAGCTCCCGCTATGACCTCGGCCCCTTGGGGCCTCAGTCTCCCCATCTGACAAATGGGGGCAGACCAGCCTTCAGGAAGATTCAGCTGTATCTCTAGCACTCAGGGCACAAAGGAAATCCTAAAGCCCCGAGCACAGACAGGAGGACGCAGGCCTGTGTCTGCAGTGTCTTCTACCTGGGCAGAGCAGACGAGCAGGAATCTCAGGGCGATCCTCTGTCCACGGGGCCGGGTGGGGGTGGTGGTGGGCAACAAACCCAGTGTCACCTTCTCCCCCTACTGCCCGCCCACATGCCACCAGTGTGGCTGTGATGTCCACTCTGCAAGGTGACCCAGAGTTTCAGACACTTCACGTACAATTGGTTAAGATGTTGGGGGGAAATTTCAATTCTTTAAAAGTCTGTGTGGGTCAGACAGCATGCAAATGGGCCCTGGAGTGCAGGGGCCCATGAACTCAGCCTATTTTTTTTTTCTAGTTTTGTATTTTAAAATAATTTCAAACTTTCAGAAAAGTTGCAGGAGTAGCATAATGAACGCCTGCATGCCCTCCCTCTGATAAAACTGCTATGGCCTTCCGCTGCCCTCGCTCTCAGGAGCCATACGCTGTCCTTGTCAGGACCCCTTCCTCCTTCAGGTGTGTCTCCCGAGAAAAGGTATTTTCATGAGTAACAACAGCACAGTTGTCAACTCAGAAAGCACACCAGACATACCATCCTCGTTCACGTGTACTGCCAGTACCCACAGCATCCCCCAGGCTGGGGCCCGGCGCAGATGCCCTGCAGCCTTTAGACATCCTGCTTCTTCAGACTCCCTTAACACCGAGCAGATCCGCAGCCTTTCCTGGAAAGCCAGTGGTTTTTAGCCCTTCTGGGTCATGAACCCCCATGAAAGCAGTGATCCCTCCTATTAGAAATAAATGCCCAGACTTGCCTCTTTGCAGCCTGGCTTTCCACGTGGCGCTAGAGGTAAAGAACCCACCTGCCAGTGTAAGAGATGTAAGAGGCGCAGGTTCAGTCTCTGGGTCGGGAAGATGCCCTTTAGAAGGAAATGGGAACCCGCTCCAGTATCCTTCCCAGGAAAATTCCATGGACTGAAGAACCTGGTGGGCTACAGTCCATGGAGTCACAAAGAGTCAGAAAGGACTGATGAACACACCGACACACACACCCACAAGCGCGCGCGCGCACACACACACACACACACACAGTGAATGCCACAGGAAACCGAAGACTAGGCAGGACCAGCACGCTGTCCTCAAAAGCCGCGACGCCCACCCCCAGCAGACCCTCGGCTCAGCCCCCTGCAGGACCCCCCTCTCCCTCCTCCCTTACCCTGGAACCAGAGCCCGAACGGCACGAGGTAACCCAGGACCTCGACAACCCTCTGGGGCCCGCTGCCCACCCTGCCCGCCGAGCGCAAGGCCAGGCACGGGGAGCCGGACCTGCCGCCACTGCCGCCGCCGGGGAGCCTAGGACGACACCGTGACCGCAGGGAGGCCCCGTCTGCCACGCGGCCCGCGCTCTCTCCATTACACTACCCTGCCTCTTCTCCACGAGAGGCAGCGGGGTGTAGTGGATAGAGCACGGGTTCAAGTCCCGGCTCACCTCTCACAGCTGTGACCCTGGGCCATCGCTCAACCTCTCTGAGCCAGGGAGGCCACAGGTGGGCGGAGGGGCCGGGGCTGGCACTCGCACCAAGGCCTGCCTCACTGGGTTGTTGTGAGGGGGACGGGCTCGTGGGTGCTGCAATGCTCTGCCGACTTGGAGTGCTCGTGGGCCTGAGTTATTGCTGTTGTTAACCGCGTCGGTAACAGTAACGACGACAGCACCACATCTGGGCTGGGAACCGCATGGGCTTGGCCTGGTGCTCTGCTGGAGGCAGGTGATAACTCCCAGACAGGGCCTCCGTCCTTCTTCACGTCTCTACTCTCAGGAAAAGGCCTCTGAGACGGCCTGGCCTCTCCACTCTCCCTGTCTGGAGAGAGGCTTCGGAAGTCAAAGCCTGGAGGGTGAGGAGCTCTGTGCCTCGTGTGCTGTGCAGCCTCTCAGCCATTTGACCTCTATGTGCTCAGAAGCTTCATTTCATAAAGCCAGGCTTCACTAGGCCTGCCCGCAGGGCCTCAGTGCACCCCACTTGTCATCTCCAGAGCCTGTGCCCTGAGATGCCATCTGGACCAGGTCTGGGGCAAGTCTGAGGCAGAGGTGGGCTTTGAGCCTGCAGTCGGGTAGGTTCTGGCCTATACTCTGCTGCCAGCTCAGAAATCACCTCCAGGGGGACGAGATGAAGGTTCAGGTGGGGGGCCTGGATAGGCCATCCTGTTGGCTGGAGCCTGCAGAGTTCTCGGGGTCCAGGCTCCTTTCTGACTCACCGATGGACGGACAGACGGGTGCTGACACGGCTCCCCCTGACTCACCTGCTTCCCTCTCACTCCTCGGGGCCGTGTCCCCAAAGAGCCCTGCCTCGGATTTTGTGCACAAGCCCCACCCCCCACCACCCCCAGCAAGGGGGAGAGAATAGGAGCCTGAGCCTCCCAGCTGCCCAAGCAATGTGCTTTGAAATGCGGGTGACGATGGTGACCTCACCAGGGTCCATGGCCACCGAGAGGGAAGAGCAGGCCACAGAGTGTGGGGCACAGAGAGACCCTCTGTGCATATTGGTTCTCTTCTTCCCTCCCTCAGCACACCTCCAGTGGCTCCCCAGTGAACCCCAAACAGACACCCAACCCTGCAGCCCTCCTCTGCTCAGGCCGCCGCTCCCTTCATGAGCCCTGAGCTTCAGCCCAGCTGATCCGTGGCCGTCTCCTGCCTTTGCCTGAGCGGGGCCCCAGCCCTCCCTGCTCCCGCTGGTCTAGAGGCCCTTGGGTCTCTGTTGTCTTGTGTTGTTGCTCATCTGTGTGCCTGTCTGCTCCCCCAACTACACTGTGAGCCAGTGGAGGACAGGGACCACCGGGAGCCCCTTGGCACAGAGCGGGACCCCACCACACCCGTCCATCGAGTGAACAAGCGCAGCCCGGACAGGGAGCGACTCGTGGTCAGTCTGTCCGCTCAGCCTCCGCCCGCCCCTCCAGAGTCCCCGAGATGCTGCCTTTAATAGAGGCTGCCCTCCTCCAGCCGGGAGGGACCCTCATCTCCAGGAGACCTGGGTTCCCAGACTTCACTGCTGAGAGGCGATGACTGAAGCCAGACCTCTAACAGAGGACAAAACTGAGGTCCACCAAGGAGAGGGCTGGCCTCAGGCCGCTCAGCAAACCAGAAGCAGACCCAGACTGATTCCCAGGGCCCTCCCTCCTCAGCCCAGGGCCTCTCCATCGACCATCTCCTGAGCAGTGTATTCTGGGGGGCTCCTTGGGGACTTAGAGGAGGTGGGGGCCACAGGATGGTGTCCAGAGGACCGTGGACATGGGAGCTTGGTGCACAGCCTAGTCAGGATGCCCCTCCCTAAAAGGGTCTCTGTCCACACCCACAGACCTGTGGCTTATATGCCTCTGGTTCTACTGTTGGAGCTTCGGCCCTTGGGCTTAAACCTCGTCCCCTGCAGGGGATCCTGGAGCTGGGTGGCCCGGTCCACTTGGTTCTTCCTCTGGCAGGAAGGGGCAGCCAGGCTCTGAGGTCCTCGCAGGGGAGGCGGGTGGGCAGTCCAGGGAGCTGTGGGGAGGAGGGCTGGGCTGGATGAAGTTGACCCTTTGTAAAACCATGAAGTGGCTTATGGAGGGGCTGTGGGTCCTCCGTTGTGAATGTAACATGTGCCCACCAAGAAAAATACAGAAAATGAGGCAGCAGTGGCAACAGAGCTGTGGGAGGCAGAGGAAATGCGCTCGATCCTGCCCCCAGGGGCTCAGGGGCCAGGAGGCAGCCCCTGGGGAGACTGCCGGCAGAGGAGACCAGAGAGGTGACATCCTTCTGTGGGGGTCAAGGAAGTCACCTGAGAGGAGGGGCGTTTGTCCTGAGCCTTGAAGAGGAGGTTTTGGACAAGAAGTGGAAGAAGGGCATTCAGGCGGTGATAACTGTGTGAGCAGAGATGGGCGTGGGGCTGGGGTCGGCGGCGGGACGGAAGGGCCGCTCCCAGTGCTGCTCCCAGGGAGGGGGCGCGTGGCTGGAGTCGGTGGTCCAGGGCTCAGAGAAGGGTGAGAGCTGACCCAAGGGTTGCTAATGAAGGCGTCTGGACTTTGGGGAGCTGTGGAGGGTGTCTGAGCTGGGGGACGGTAGTCAGAGCTGAGGCTGGGCGTGCTGCTGAGGTGTGGAGGGAGGGGGGACCAGAGGGGGAGGTGAGGCCCCCGACTCCTCTGGCCCCTCCAATGCGGAGGCCTGGAGGACCCCCGGGGCTCCTCGGTGCTGGGTGGGAGGTGGCCAGCCCTTCTCCCCGACCTCCCTGTGTCCCCGTGTCCCCGTGTCCAGAGGCCGCCTCTCTGGCTTCCTCTTCCTTCCCCCCCTCCTCCCTGCCTCCTGGTGCAGAGCTGCCAGCTCCCTGCTGAGCTGGGAGTGATTAGATCAGAAGGTGATTTGGGGTCTGATTATCTTGGGTGGAAATTGGCCCCCTGTGTCTTTTTCCATCCCGCCCAGGGCCGGGGAGGTGGGGAGCGGCTTCTCTGTCGACACCCAGGCCGAGCCAACTTTTTCACGAACGTGTTTGGGACCAGTGTATGGCCTTGTTTCTGAGGAAGTGCAGCATCTGACCAACCCGGCAGGGGGCTCTGTCCCTCACCAGCCAGGGACCCTGGACGGGCCACTCCTCCCAGAGCCCCGGGTTTCTCCTCTGCCAGCTGAGGGCCAGCGTGAGAGCTGACGAGATGATTGCACGTGAAGGGTCAGGGTTAAGGTTGGGGTTAGGATCGGGGTGAGGGCACGAGGCCTGGCGTGGAGTAGGTGTCCTGCAGAAGGTCGTGCTGATTCCGTCCCTGCCGTCTACGCCCTGTGAGTGCACTGAAGTGTGCTCACCCCTCCCCTTTAAAGATCTGCAGTGACCTCACACCACCCACAGGTGACCTCTCTGCGCCTTAGTTCCTCATCTAATATAGCTGATACGTAATAGTCCATCCTGCCAGCCCCCACACAAGCTGAGCCCGCGCTTGAGAAAGCTTTTTGTCAGCAAGTCACTGTAGTTCCCAAAGCCCCATAATTGGGCCCAGGTCGTGCGTGTGCCCCTCGTGAGGAGAGTGCGCTCCGGCGTCTGCCTGTGATGGGAAGACACCAGGCCTGGGCCTTCCAGCTGGAGTCAGTGTTCGAGAGCTTTCTGTGGTCCCCACTGTTCCCTGCCTGGCAATGGGCGTGGAGCCTGGGGATGGGCGCAGAGCCTGGGGATGGGCACGGAGCCTGGGGATGGGTGTGGAGCCTGGGGATGGGCATGGAGCCAGTCGCAGAGGGCATCACCTGAGAGCCTGGATTCTGGTACGGCTTGCTAAGCTCCAGGCTGCCTCTGGGAGTCTTCATGACTTCGTTTGCCCTTCATGGATGGACAAACCAACTTTTACCACCTCAAAGGAACTTACTGGAGGATATCTGTCTGTCTGTAAAGCACTTTAAGATCCTGACATCCTAGAGGCCAAATGGCTGGAGCCCCACAAACACGCACACACACACACACAACCAGACATGTGTGCAAACATATACACGCACAGACACCATCTCAAAACATGGCTCAGGTCCTAGGAGAAAAAGGAAAGGAGTGGACAAAACCTCTTGAAACGTGAAAATAGATTCCTTGCTTTAAGGAAAGTGCTTTCTGCCCCGACTTAGAACCTGTTGACTCTTATTTTACATGCAATTCTAATGAGTCTGTCCACCTAGACTTCAAGTCTGAAGCAAATTGGGAGAACAAGGAGAAGGCCTTTAGTGACAAGTGACCCTGAAAACAGGAAGAAACGACCATTGATCGTAAGTGGAAACAAGGAAAATCTGAAAACAGCAGAAGGAGTTTGAGAAACAAGTATTCAGGGGTGTTTGGTGTCTGGGCTTGGTGGTCATGGCCGCCTGTCTGATAGACCAGATATAATTCTTCCTGTGCGGCCTGAGGACGGCTGGAGACCCTATACCATGCAGGACTGGATTCTTACCTCTCTGCTGGAGGAGGAGCTACATGCTCGTATGGAGGATTTTCTAGCCAGAGCAGTAAAAAGGAAAAATCACAAAAAGACAAGCGCTTGACAGGCCAAACTTCACTTCCCTAGGTTCTTTACTAAGCAGAGTGCCCACTTGTCAAGAAGAAGTTGACAACAAAGACCCCGAAGATGAGTAAAAGTGGAGCTACTCTGCTCAAAGGCCTCCCTCCCTCCTTCCCCACAGCTCCCCTCAGGCCCCTGGAAGAATTCCAGGACCCTTTGGAACCCAGTTTGAAAAATCTAAAATTCTAGGAAGGGAGTTTGTAACTTTTCTTGTACCATGGACTCCTGGGAAGGTCCGGGGTCATCATCAGTTCAGTTCAGTCGCTCAGTCGTGTCCGACTCTTTGCGACCCCATGAATCGCAGCACGCCAGGCCTCCCTGTCCATCACAAACTCCTGGAGTTCACTCAGACTCATGTCCATTGAGTCAGTGATGCCATCCAGCCATCTCATCCTCTGTCGTCCCCTTCTCCTCCTGCCCCCAATCCCTCCCAGCATCAGGGTCTTTTCCAATGAGTCAACTCTTTGCATGAGGTGGCCAAAGTACTGGAGTTTCAGCTTTAGCATCATTCCTTCCAAAGAAATCCCAGGGCTGATCTCCTTCAGAATGGACTGGTTGGATCTCCTTGCAGTCCAAGGGACTCTCAAGAGTCTTCTCCAACACCACAGTTCAAAAGCATCAATTCTTCGGCGCTCAGCCTTCTTCACAGTCCAACTCTCACATCCATACATGACCACAGGAAAAACCACAGCCTTGACTAGACGGACCTTTGTTGGCAAAGTAATGTCTCTGCTTTTGAATATGCTATCTAGGTTGGTCATAACTTTCCTTCCAAGGAGTAAGCGTCTTTTAATTTCATGGCTGCAGTCACCATCTGCAGTGATTTTGGAGCCCAGAAAAATAAAGTCTGACACTGCTTCCACTGTTTCCCCATCTATTTTCCATGAAGTGATGGGACCAGATGCCATGATCTTCTTTTTCTGAATGTTGAGCTTTAAGCCAACTTTTTCACTCTCCACTTTCACTTTCATCAAGAGGCTTTTGAGTTCCTCTTCACTTTCTGCCATAAGGGTGGTGTCATCTGCATATCTGAGGTTATTGATATTTCTCCTGGCTATCTTGACTCCAGCTTGTGTTTCTTCCAGTCCAGCGTTTCTCATGATGTACTCTGCATATAAGTTAAATAAACAGGGTGACAATATACAGCCTTGACATACTCCTTTTCCTATTTGGAACCAGTCTGTTGTTCCATGTCCACTTCTAACTGTTGCTTCCTGACCTGCATACAAATTTCTCAAGAGGCAGATCAGGTGGTCTGGTATTCCCATCTCTTTCAGAATTTTCCACAGTTGATTGTGATCCACACAGTCAAAGGCTTTGGCATAGTCAATAAAGCAGAAATAGATGTCTTTCTGGAACTCTCTTGCTTTTTCCATGATCCAGCGGATGTTGGCAATTTGATCTCTGGTTCCTCTGAGATGAAGCCAGGGGTCGGCCACCCCTATTCAGAATAAAGCTTTGAAATACATGAAATACCTTGGATCACAAAGGAAGTCAATTATATTGAAATAGCTAAAGTAATTTTAAAAGAATAAATGTGTGCTATAGTAACATATGTGTTTCTTTATTAGTATACTGAATAACGAGATCCAGCAATCAATATAATAACAGCCTTAGTTATAAAATAAGCATAAGCCTAAAAAGTATCTTATCTTGCTGGCACCTCTGATAGCTCAGCTGGTAATGAATCCACTTGCAATGCAGGAGACCCCAGTTCGATCCCTGGGTTGGGAAGATCCACTGGAGAAGGGAAAGGCTACCCACTCCAGTATTTTGGCCTGGAGAATTCCATGGACTGTATAGTCCATGGGGTCACAAAGAGTTGGACATGACTGAGCAACTTCCACTTTCACTTTCAAAAAGTAAGAGATATTTTTCTTTATTTCAAAAATAAAGAGATATTTTTAAAAACTGTGATTTTTGTAACATGTGTAATGGTGTTGTGGGCACCACTGACACTCCTGGAGTTTATTGCCTTTGTTCTTAATGGAGGAAAAATGCTAAATTTCAGTTTGATGTCTGTGAAAATAAAGATTTCATTGTTTCCTCATCCAAGTTCTCGGAGCGCTGAATTCTTTCCTCAGATCTTTGGGGAGGAAGTGGACTTCATTTTAGGCAGTCCTGCCCAGGGCTTAATTGGCATTTTTCTTGCCAGTTGCAGAATTAAGTAGAATGAGGTATGGTTCTAGATATATCAATAAAGGAAAAGACAAGGGTGGTCCCTGCTTGACCTGTAAGGCAGGGAGAGGAGGAATGGGGAGAGAGAAGAGAGAGGAAGGAACTCACCAGGAATGGGTAGGAGAGAATAAGCCTGAGCTTTCCAGGGGCCTAAGAGCTGAGTACAGCAGTGTTTGAGAACCTGGCTGATCATAGCACTGTCCCAAGGTATAGTCATCTTTAAAGGACCCACTACGATGATACACATTAAAACTTCACTGCAGGTGGTGCCCCAGGACCTCAACAGGCAGATTGCCAGGAGCAGACTGGGACCAGATTCCTCCCACTCCTTGGGGGAGGGGGTCTGGGCTGTGCAATGGTAACTTGGCTTTCATCCCCATCCCTAGGTACCCACGTGATGGAGGGCTCTGGACGGATGGTGGTGACTGCCGTGGGTGTGAACTCTCAGACTGGCATTATCTTTACCCTGCTGGGGGCCGGTGGTGAAGAGGAAGAGAAGAAAGACAAGAAAGGTAAGCCCAGCCCCCTCATGGACCAGGAGAGGAGCTCTTAAGGCCACATTTTTTTTTGTTGATTCTTTCACTCAACAAGTGAGTTATTGAGTGCCTTTTATGTCCACACCCTGTGCCAACAGTCGCCTCCTGCATCCTCGAGGCCCTGCTTGGGCCAGGAGGCTCTGTCTGTTCCATCTCCAGGGTCTTGTCCCAGTCTCTGTCTTGTCGAGTCATGTCATGGGGGGGCTCCCCTTCCCCTCCGAGCCAGGCCAAGGGTGCGGAGCCTTTTCTTCAGTCTCCAGCCTCAAGTGTGACCTGGTCCCATCATCAGCCCTGATATTGAGTAGAAAACCCCACCTGGGCACATTCCTTCACTACTCTCAATTCCACTGGGCAGAGCTGCACACTCAGTGGAGACTCTATCCAGAAATGATAGGGGAGCTTCTGGGGAAGGTGCCTCCAAACCATCTGTTGTGAGCCCCTCTCTGATGCCCCTGGAGCTGCCATCTCAGCTGAGTTCTGTCTCCTCCTCTCCCAGAAGCAAATGTCCTCACTCCATGGGCTCCCCTTGGTGCAGCAGGTTGGCATCTTGGGCTAGAAGTGCCTCTCAGAGCATAGGAGGGCTGGTTGGGAGACGTGAGCCCCAATCCCATCAGACCAGGCCCAAATCTAACATCCAGCCTCTGGTCCAAAACAGCTAGCTACTTACCCGACATTCACACTCGGTCTTGGGGACCCTCCCCCTCTCACAAAGTCTTCAGTCCTTTGTCTCCTTCCCCAAGCCCCAGAGGAGGGTCCCCAACATCCAGACCTTCTGGAACCCAGGGGAAGGAGATGAGATAGTAGAAGACCCCGCTTTTGGTTTTAGGGACAACAGGACTAACCTCCAGCTCTCAGAGGTCAGCCAGTCTTGGCCTGGGACACAATCAAAGGTTACTTGTTCCCAGGGCCAAAACCTGTTTCCTACTGGGGTCCTCCTAAGATTATGGCTGCCGCAGCAGCAGGAACAATGGCAGTAAGCTGTGATCTGTGCGAGCTGAGGTTGAAACTGAGGACAAGTCTTGGCCCTGAGGCACAGAGCGCGTCAGGACAGCGTCCACACAGTGAGGTAGCAGCTGTGGCCACCAGCGGCCCCCGGTACAGGCAGTTGGGCAGGATGTAGCAGTTGTGCCCACTCCCTTGGCCTCGCTGGGGCCCGGGTGAGGGGCAGAAATGCCCAGAAGCTCCCACAGGCCAGACTGGTGTTTTTTAAAATGCCGATAAGAAAACAGGCCTCTTCTGCCCATCATGGGTCAGAGTCCCTCGCTGAATGTTGCCCCATCGACGAGATGCGGACAGCAGTGCAGAAGGAAGAGGTGGGATATGGAGGGGACACGGCAGAGGAAGATGAGGGGCAGCCCAGCCTCTCAGGCCCCTGAGAGCAGACCCAGGGGGTTCCCAGGGCTGGACCCCCTTAGCACTTCCATCCCATCACCCCCACCAGGGACACTGCTTACAGCCCTCCATTTCAGGATGACTCTGGGCATGTCAGAGTGTGTGTGTGTGTGTGTGTGTGTGTGTGTGCATGTGTGGGCGGGCGTGTATGTGGCTGTACATGCTTCTCCTTCATTAACATGTCTCAAAAATCATCACACAGGTGTGAAGAAGGGGGATGGCCTTCAGCTACCAGGTACAGTAAGACACCCCCCAGGGTAGAAGGGGCTTTTAGAAGTAGCAGCAGCCATTGACCCCTGAGCCCTGGCCCCAGACCCCCAGCACACAGCTAGAAGGGTACCCGATGGCTGGGGGCTCTGCCCCCAACCCCAAAACTCCTCTGTGGCCCCATGTGCTGCCAGCCCCACAGGACAGGCCAGCACCCCACGCTGCCCTTCCAGTGCTTCCAGGGCAGATGGTGCCCCCACTGCCTCCAAATCCCAGACAGCCGCACGCCATGTGCGCTCAGCCCCACGTGACCCCACAGAGCCCCTCGCCCCACAGCACGGCCAACTCACCCAGCATCTGTTCCCTCTCCTTCCCACAGAACCCGTCTCCCCCCACCCCAAGAGCAAACAGCCAGAGCGAATTTGAGCATCTCATATCATTTTTGATTTCTAAATTAAGGAAATCTCACTAGTACCCTTTCTGTCTCGTGCACAAGATGCAACATGCCTGATGTCATATTTTAAGTGGTGGGACATCTCCTATGGGCAAGACCAAGGCAGCCTTTTGAGCATCAGTCAGGAAAGGAGGAGTTGGCCACGGGCAGTGGCCTGAGTCAGACGCACGCATCCGAGGTCACTGCAGTGAAAGATGTCCTTCCAGGACACAGCAACCATCACAACAAATGCCCATTCGGAACGGTCAGTGCTATTACTGCACCCGTGCCGAATCGACTCCTGGCCATGGGTCCCTCTGGCCGTGATGGTCAGCCAGTGCCCTCCCGCACCTTCATAGAACCCTCACTGACAGAGAGACCTGCCCTGTTGGTTGGGCCAACGGGACGCCTGGGTCCAGACCTCACACCGACCATCCCACCTACCCACATTGATCATCCTCCATATTTTATTTCAAAGACCCTCCATGTCTGAGTTTCTCCCCACCGACTTGTGTGTCATCTCCACGGGAACGTTTCACCCACCCACCACCCACCCCCACATTTGAGTTTCTTGATTTCCGGCAGAGATGTGTGTTTCTGACCACAGTCACGTCACTCCCCGCACGTTGGTTCGCGTCTACTGTTGCTGCTGTCTGCACTGCTGCTCTCCTCCATTTTGACCGCTGCATTTTTCATCCCTCCCACCCCCACAGCGGCCGATGGTGCGGCAGGTTCAAATGCTGCAGATAGTGCAAATACCAGCCTAGTCAATGGTACGTCTCCCACCCCGCCCCCGGGGAGCTCTCGGTCTTGGGCGATGGGCGCCTCCCCACCCTCAGCTCTGGGCTTTGCTCTCCCTGTTCGGGATGGCCCAGACTTGGATGTGCATGGGCAGCTCGGGGACGGTCGTCCTCTCACACACAGGGCAGGTGCTTAAGAGAGAAGCCACCCCCGGGCAACCAGCTCGGCTCCCACCAGCAGTGGTCACCGTTGGGGCCTTGATCCCCGGTGAGCCCGGAAGAGGGACGTGACCTTGGCTTCAGATCTGGTCCCCTCTCCCTCCCTGGAAGCAGCGTCCCTCCCTGCGTGGCCCTCTCCTAAGCACATTCCTGGTCCCGGCTTGGGGGAAGAAGGCCCGGGGTCAGGACCCGGGCTGAGGCTGGCCTCTGGGTCCCCAGTGCAGGCTCCCATCCTCGACTCTAACCATTCCCTCGAGGCAGGGGGACCCAGGCCTGCGTTCAGCTCCTGGGCCCCGCCCTGTAGCATGGCTGAGCCACTAGGACACGTTCTTCTCTTCTTTCGTGGAGTGAACGGGCAGGGGGTTCGCTTGGGCTTGGGCCCAGTTCTGTCCCTCGGGTGTGGACTGGTATTTCTTGCTGTTGCCTGCGCTGGAGCATCTGTCCTGAGTCTCTGCATTCTTACCGGCCCTCTCGGGGATGGGCAATGGGGGTAAGGGCTGCCCCTGTAGCTTGGGTCTGCATCTCACCCTCCTTACACACAGGCAGGAAGGAACTCCTTTCACTGGCCTCCGCACCTTTGGAAGATTTCACACCTCTATACCCTCCCATCTTCTCTGGTCATCCCCGTCCCCAAGTCAGGTGGCATAAAGTTACCTGGTCTGCTCCTAAGAGCTTTTAGGGCTCGGTCATGAAACCATTGCCCCCGAGAATTGAAGGGAAGGGAAAGCTCTTTCTTTCCCCAGTGTCGCTCATCCCAGGAACTGAGCATCCATCATGTCATTTACTCCTCACCACTCCCAGAAAACATGGAGCTGTGGTTCTGCCTCCCCTGTCCCACGCCTCTGGCCGAGCCACTCGGATTCAAAGTGACCCAAGCTGGAAGCAGCTAGCAGATGTCAGGGGCTGGGCAACACCCCTCTGTGAGCAGCACCTGGCCAGGAAGGGCTAATTCGGGTGTGGGTCTGTTTCAGGCACAGGAAGAGAAAAGAGGACAGCCTGGGGCGTGGGAGGTGTCACTTGTGAGGGAGGGGCGGTGCTGGTGCTTTAGCTGCTAAGTCTTCTCCGACTCTTGCCGCCCCATGGACTGTAGCCTGCCAGGCTCCTCTGTCCGTGAGATTTTCCCGGCAAGAGTACTGGAGTGGGTTGCCATTCCCCTCTCCAGGGGATCTTTTCAACCCAGGGATAAAACCCGGGTCTCCCGCATTGAAGACTGAGCCACCAGAGAAGCCCTAACAGGGAGAAATAATATAGGCAAATCCATGTGGGGGAGGGAGAGGGGAAGGAGGAAACTGGAAGTGACGTCCTGCTTCCCCCCACCCCTCCTGGGTGATGAATCTGCTGGGACCACATCCAGACTGGTGGGTCTCAAAAAGGCAGGAGCCTCACTTCCAGTTCAAGCCAAAAACGTCCATATATTCCCAAGAAAAACTGTAGGAAAAGATGGGGAAACATCATTTCTTACCCACTTTCTGTGCACCAGGCACTTGCAAGTGTCTCATTTAATCCTCATGATAACCCTATGGGTCAGTGTTTTGTCCCCACTTTAAAATGAGGAAACTGAGTCTCATGGAGATCAAGACACTAGTCCAAGTTCACAGAGCTAGGCAGTGGCAAAGCTGCGACGTGAAGCCAGGCCTACCTGGCTCTAAAGTGTGTGCCGCTCTTCCTGGTGTAAATTTCACATGATGTAGGGACTTTCCCTGGCGGTCCCGGGGTTAAGACTTCAGCTTCCAATGCAGGGGGTGCGAGTCCAATTCCCGGTCAGAGAGCTAAGATTCCCATGTGCCTCGCGCCCAGAAAAACCAAAACATAAGCAGTACTGTTCCAGATTCAATAAGGACTTTTAAAATGGTCCACATCCTCAAAAACAGAAAAGCTTTAAAAAATAAATAAATAAACTTCACAAGCACATTAAGAAGTCTCCCCTGCAAGGAAAGGATCCTGTGGTCAAAACTGTTTTGAGAACCACTGGGTAGAATTGGTTTCCTTCTTGTTGCAGAAAGACAGCCTCTATCGTGCTGTGGGATAGAGTTAGAGTCACACAGGGCTTCCCAGACTGACGTGGCTGCAGGACCCTTCCTGGCTGAGTGTCATGGGATTGGTAGACCCCCCCAAAATACTTTGCAGCCGGTGCTCTAAGCTGTTGTTACTCGAATTGTGACCGGAGGCCCGCATGCTCCTGGGCATCTCCCAGGAGCTCGTTAGAAATGCAGACTCTCAGGCCCCACCCAGACCTAGCGAATGAGAACCTGCCTTCTGACGCACCCTCCAGGCTCCAGGTAGAGGGCACTGAAGGCTGAGGGGGCTAAGCTGAGCTTTGTGAGTGAGAGAATGGACCATTCCTTTCCACTCTTTGATCTGAGCCCAGTCAGGATGCCCTGGATGTGGAAGACACACTCAGCTGGCAGGATGCCCCCTCCTCGCTCCACTCCCCCCAAGCCCCTCCCAACTGAGCACTAAGGGGTGTCCCATTCATTTTGGAGGCATTATAATTGCCATTTTAATTTTATTATTTATTTTATATTTATTGACATGCGTGCGTGCGTGCTAAGTCGCTTCAGTCATGTCTGACTCTTTGCAACCCCATGGACTACAGCCCATCAGGCTCCTCTGTCCATGGGATTCTCCAGGCAAAAACACTGGAGTGGTTTGCCATGCCCTCCTCCAAGGGATCTTCCTGACCCAGGGATAGAATGAGCATCTCTTGTGTCTCCTGCATTGGCAGGCGGGTCCTTTACCACTAACGCCAGCTGGGAAACCCATTTATTGATATATCACTATTGAATACATCACTTTTAATCATGATTTTAAGTGACACGTTGCTCTTAACACTGGACACTTACAGGGTACTTTGCAGTGCTTTTCATAAGCATCACCTTGGTTGAAATTTTTGCATTTCACAGGGGCACAAATGTAGGCACAGGTAAGAGAAGTGACGCCTCCCAGTTCTCCTAGTTAGCAGTCTGTCTCCTCAAAGCTTGTTTATGGGATCTCCATGGACCCTCCACGTCGAGGCTTTCTGCGCCCATGACCCTCACAGTGCACAGAGAGGACCGATCCATTTGGTAGAAATGTATCTGGCATCTGATGCAGAGAGGCCTCTGGGTCTCCACCCTGGTCCCCCATCCTGGGTCCTGTCCTCCATCCCAACTCCTCTGAATCAGCCCATCTTCCAGGTCCCATGGGGGGCCAGAGCAGCACCCCACCACCGTTCCAGGGCCAGGCAAGCACCGATTTGGCTAAGGAGAGCCCCCAAATGAGCCCTTGCTTCTAAGAAACCGGGCCAGCTGCGCCCAAGTGCCCCCAGGACACGGCTCCCTCCCTCAAACATATGCATTGTTGATTATTTTTCTGGCCACATGATCGCTATGGAAATAAAAGAGGAAATTGCTAGCTTGGTTAATGGGCGCACGTGGGCTATTGCATCTGATAATGTGCAGTGCAAACAAAGGTCCCTCTGTGCCCTCGCACACCAGCTACTGAAGCCGAGTCCTCTGGTGCCTTTTAGCCCAGTTAGTAAAATTACGTTTAAAAATAAAAACAACTGTTGTAGTTCATTCCAATCGGCTCCGAGAAGCCTTCTTCTGTGTTGTTTCTTAATCTGGTAGAAAGGATTTTAGAATAGAGGGATGAGGGCCTTTCTCTTTCAACCCCAGGGCAGGTCACTGACCCTTTGCTAGCAGGCTCAATGGGAACAGCCCAGCACTGTTGCAGAGACCGTATGGAGCTGGCACCCAGCAAGCTGCTGCTTCCCTCTGAGGCAGTCGGTGTAACGTGGATGTGGTGTAGGGACCACAGTGTTTAGAGGGTCGTCAGGATGCTCTGTAAATGACAGCTGCCTCTGAACCTCCCTCAGCCCCAGTTTCCTCGTTGTAAAATGAGAGGGATGAAAGCCCCTCCCGCCCCACCCTACAGGGTACCAGGAAAACTGACAAGACGTGAGACACTTGCAAACGGCCAAACACTGCTGGGCGGGTGGTTCTCACTAAAAGGTAACTTTTAGGTGCTCCGGGAGGCAAGATGACAGCCCCTTGTCACGGAGGTGGAAGCCAAGCTGGGAGCAGTGAAGTCACAGGGCTAGCTGCTCCTGAAACAGCAGCTTCAGGAGCCCAGTCCCACCAGTGCCACGTCAGTGCCCACCCTACCTCAGGCTCAGGGGATGGTGGGTAGCTGCTTTCTCCCAAGGGGGGGCAAAAATGTGCATACACTTTGGGGCCAGCTGTCCGCTCACCTGCAGAGAGCTGGCAGAGCCCCCGCTGAGCGTCCCTCCCCGAGCCGCAGCTTTTTATCTGTGGGTATGATCCGGAGCGCCCCAGTAGGCATGTGGTGAGGACCAGCTGAAATCACGGAGGTCATGTATGGGCCTGGCCCACGAACTGTGAGGACGTCCTTCACGGTGATTATCCAGGAGTGGTGAGGGGTTCAGTGACCTTCTCTGAGTCCTCCTGAGGTGGCCAGCCATCGGGCGAAGCCCAGGGTGAGCCAGGGGACAGGAGGATGCCCCCATCCTTGCAGGACCAGCAGGTGCGGGTAGGTGTCTCATTACCAGGTAGCAGTCACCAATACCTCCCGCCCTGTGAATGCAGCCCACATGCTCTGGGCTGACTTGGGGAGGCAGTCTCCCACGTGGCCCGTTTACAGGGTGGGGAGCCCCAGACTCAGCACTAGACACCATCTGACTGATGGAGCTGAGGGTAGGGGGCACCCAGGGGTTCCCACCAAGCCAACTTCACCTCTCTGCTGTGGCCCGAACTAGGCAACCTCGAGTGACGAGCACACACTTTAGTGGAGGGGTGTGGTGGGGTAGCTTCCCCTCGGGCGCTACGGCATGGCCCCAAACACCTGTGGGTGCCTCCGAGCCCACTGCTGGGAGCCTCTGCACACCCTTTGCCTGAATCACTCTCAGTGAGGCTGAGGGTCGGGGGGAGGGTTGTCCATGTCGTGGCTTCGTCCTCCACCACCAGGAGGAAGAGGAGCTGGAATCATCTCTCCCGGAGCCAGAAGCTAAGGAGCACATTGACCAAACGCCTCCCTGTTCTAGAATCAACCTCTCTCTCTCTCTCTGTTTCCTTTTGCCTCTTCTCAGCCCGCATAAAGCACCAACCAAATTCCAAATTCATCACTGGGAACCTGAGATCTCTTATTCCTTCTGCTTGTGTGGTCCCTTTACCCTAAAGGCTGCTGTCTAATCTGTAAAATACTCATGGCCAACATAACCCCCACGGAAGCCCCCACTCTACACCCTCAGAGAATCAAGAGAGACCCTGCAGTCCCCGCAGGTTTGCTCTTGCCTGGGGGGCCTCCCCGGCATCCCCGTACTGAGGGCAGAGCCGGCTCGGCCCTCCCCACCCCCCAACTGACATGAACGTCCGTGGCCCTGTTGCGTCTTCATGGTGACCGATGTGTGTTGTCTGTTCTCTGTCGTCTGTTCAAATTCTTTGTCGTGTAGGTAAAATGCAGGATGGCAATGCGGACGCCAGCCAGAGCAAAGGTAACCCTTTTGTATTAACCTGGTCCCTGCGGCCCCTCCCTGCCGGTTCTAGGGGCCACAGCAGAGACAGACGTCTACACCTGTGGGCGCCTGACGTCTCTGGGCGGGGGGGTAGCTGTGATCTCGTGGTACCAGGACAAATGGAAGTGGCACTGTCCTCACGACAGTCCACCCGCAAGCCAGTGTCTCCCCTGCTTTGAGCTGTATCCCCGTTCAGCTGAAGGCTTGAAGCTGGTTCTTCAGGATCTTCAGGGGCCAAGGGGTCGGGCTCCAAGCCCACCAGTCAGGGCTGTGCTGAAGGAGCAGGGTCTTGGAACCCGTGGATGAGGACACACTCCTCCACTTTTCAAGCCGCTTTTGTCCCTTCTGTCTAGTGACTACTCAATATTCCAGCAACACGGCCCAAGGACCAACTGGGCAGAGCCCAAGCCTGTGTCTTGTCTGATGCGGAAAAGCTGAAGAGCCCTTTGGGAAAGGGCTGGTAGACTTGTTCAGGCCCAGAGACGCCCCCAGCCCCTTCATGCTGCAAATCCAGGGTGGAGCCGTGTCACTCCGTGCTGTGTTCTGTGGCCCTGGGTCCAGGGTCTCCAGCAGAGAGAGGCCGACCCCCTCATCACACAGAATCTGTGCCGGCCATGCAGGGGGGCTCAGGCGGGGGAGTGAGGCTCTCACCGTGCTGCCCTGGGCAGGGGGCTGGGTGCCGACACCCGCACCCTGCAGGCTAACCTGTGGGTGTGCATGTCTGTGTGTGTGCACGTGTCTGTGTGTGCGTGTGTGTGCGTGTGTACATATGTGTGTGATCTGCTCCCTGCAGCCAAACAGCAGGACGGGGCGGCCGCCATGGAGATGCAGCCCCTCAAGAGTGCCGAGGGGGGAGACGCTGATGACAAGAAGAAGGCCAACATGCACAAGAAGGAGAAGTCGGTGCTGCAGGGCAAGCTCACCAAGCTGGCCGTGCAGATCGGCAAGGCGGGTGAGCGTGCGCCCTGGCGGATGGCATGGGGCTGGGGGGACACAGGGCATGCAGGGGGATCCCCAGGGCAGAGCCCTGCCCCTGGCTGGGCCTTGGCTACCTCATCTGCAAAGAGGGGCTTGCAGGAGACCCACCCTTGTCAGCCATGGCAACCAGTCTGAGTCCTGATATAGCAGGCACCTCAGCTGGCACTTAGGCGCAAGAGTGAAGCATGGGCTCTGGGGGCAGCCTGCCTGCATTCTCGTTGAGCTCCAGCTCTGAGGTCTTGAGCAAGTACCTTCACCAAGCTCTGAGCCTCCACTCCCAGTCTGTGGACTTGGGCTCCTGTAGCCCCCACTTCACAGGTTGCTGTGAGGAGTAAAGGAGATTATTTACATGTACAGGCAAGGGTGGTGGCTGGATGTGGGCAGACCCTGTAGGAGTTGGCCAGGCAGGCTTTATCCTGAGGACTTTGGGAGCCCTGGAGGAGGTGTGAGCAAGGATGGAGTTGAGCTCTATGATGACCACCCCCAGCTGCCATGCACAGGAAAGATTGGGAAGATCGAGGGCAGTGCTAGGAGCCCAGGGAGAAGCCCCTTGTCTGAGCCCCAACATAAGATGGTTGGATGGCATTGCCAACTCAATGGACATGAGTTTGAGCAAACTCCGGGAGGTAGTGAAGGACAGGAGCCCGGTGTGCTGCAGTCCATGGGGTCGCAAAGACTCAGACACGACTGAACAACAACACGAGCCAGGTTTCCCAACCGAGTTGATAGCTACAGTTGACAGCTGATGACGGCCGTTCTGGCCCCCAAAGCCGAGCCCGACTGCACGGTGAGCCCTGCCCGCCCGACATGGTCTTGGCCTCTCCTCCTGGGTAAGAATATGGCAAACACCACGGCCTCCCCACCTGGCTGCCTGCTCTTCCACGGCTGTCTCCCAGCTCTAATTATAGGCACCGCAGTGTGGAGAAGAGAGGCAAATTGCAGGCTTGGCTGTCTATATTTAAACTCAGGGGCCTGGTGACAGCTCCCGGCTGCCGGGAGCTTGGCATCCCGCCCCTGCGACTGTCAGACGGGGCTCGAGCTGGCTCTTCAACTCCACAGCTGGCTGTGGGGGCGGGCGGCAATGGGTCTGGGGATTTCCTCCATCCCCACCACAGGGAAGGCTCCACGGCAGCGTGGTGCTGGAGGGCAGGGAGCAGAGCCGTGAGAAGCATCCCATGGCCTTCCCTGTCCTGGTTCATCCCCTCCGCCACTCAGTCAGCCCTGCCAGGCATGGGGCACAGAGTCGCACCCTTCTGGTTCACATCCCACTTCTGCTCCTCTCCTGGGATGGATTCCCTGCAAGCAGAGCCTGAGATGGGTGGGCACAGGGTTTGGGGAGGGGTGCTCTCACGGGGAGACCTGGAAAGGGTCTGGAAGGCCACAGAGCCTAGGAAGATTCAGACTGAGCCGAGGTTTCCGGAGAAATCCCAGGCCCCACCTGATCCCACAGGGAGCTCTGGAGCGTGAAAACCTCTACAGGGCCCAACCCGCACTGCAGCAAGGCGGCTGGGCTTCTGGACCCCCACGTCAGCCCCTGGGTATTGGCCATCAGATTGGGCTGGGTGGAACTGCCACGCACTTTTTGACAAGGAGACGCCAGTCTCCTCTGGCAGAGGCTGCAGGTGTGGGCAGCTTCAGCTACACCTGCACAGCACTGAGGTGGATGGGGGTGGTTGGGCACATGGGGCTGGCAAGAGGGATCTGGGTGAATAGCTACCTGCAGGTACTAATTCGACAGTGCCTCCCTGGCCTGTGGCCTCGGGCACATCACTTCCCTTCCCTGCTGTTGTTCAGTCACCCAGTTGTGTCCAACTCTGTGACTCCATGGACTGCAGCACGCCAGGCTTCCCTGTCCTTCACTATCTCCCGGAGTTTGCTCAGACTCATGTCCATTGAGTCAGTGATGCCATCCAAACATCTCATCCTCTGTTGCCCCTTCTCCTCCTGCCTTCAATCTTTCCCAGCATGGTGATCTTTTCCAATGATTCGGCTCTTCGCGTCAGGTTACCAAAGTATTGGAGCTTCAGCATCAGTCCTTCCAATGAATATTCAGGACTGATTTCCTGTAGGATTTACTGGTTTGATCTCCTTGCAGTCCAAGGGACTCTCAAGAGTCTTCTCCAGCACCACAATTCGAAAGCATAAATCCTTCGGTGCTCAGCCTTCTTTACGGTCCAGCTCTCACATCCATACGTGACCACGGGAGTTATCCTCTTAGTGTATTTGTTTGTTTCTTGTTTGTGTCCTCCTCTAGAATCTCAGCTTCCCAAGGGCAGGGACTCTGTCTCTTTACTACCTCGTCCCTTGTTCCTAGAATAGGAAACAGTGTGTGCCTGAATGAAGGAGGAAATAGGTGGTGCTCTCTGTACATCCTGCAGTGCGAGAGCACCGTGCTACTGCTGCTGCTGCCAAGTCGCTTCAGTCGTGTCCGACTCTGTGCTAGCATTCCTTATTCGCATGCTCACTCAGCACCTGTTGTATGTTCAACACTGTACCCGGCAATTTACATCCATTCATTGTATTTGATTCTTATAAAACCACATGGGATAAATACACATCCCCACTGTACAGAGGAGGAAACTGAGGCTCTTTGAGGATCAAGCACTTGCCCCAAGACCACCAGGTTGAGCTGGCATGTGAGCTAGGGCCTGCCTGACCCCAGAGCCCTTGGAGCCAAGGGTTGGCTGGGTCCACATCTCCCTTCCCAGGGCCCCTTGCCCCCAGGAGGGCCCCTGACAGGCTTCCTCCCCGCCGTGTCACAGGCCTGGTGATGTCAGCCATCACGGTGATCATCCTGGTGCTCTACTTCACCGTGGACACCTTCGTGGTCAACAAGAAGCCGTGGCTCCCTGAGTGCACACCTGTCTACGTGCAGTACTTCGTCAAGTTCTTCATCATCGGTGTGACGGTGCTGGTGGTCGCCGTGCCCGAGGGGCTCCCTCTGGCCGTCACCATCTCCCTGGCCTACTCGGTGAAGGTGAGGAGTGGGGAGCAGGACAGGCCGGCTGATGCCACCTAGCTGGGAGTCTGAGGGGTGGCTGGCAGGGCCAGTGCCGGGGGCTGCGAGGAGAGCTAAACAGAAAGGAGTGGGCACATTGGAAGCTCAGAGAGAGAGGCTGCATCTGGGAGCCCCAAACTCACAGGCCTCCAGGAGAGCCGCACCCTGGCCAAGGGGACAGCCGTTATTCAGCCCAGCCAGGTGTCCCCTTGTAGTGATGGGGCCCAGTGTTGCCAGATATTCACATATTTCTAAGAGAAGCCAGAAAGCTGGACTTCATATAAGCCCTCCTGACTTTTAAACACTGACAATCAACTCGTGTCTGAACAGTAAATTAGACGCAGGTATTCCCTGTACGGTTGTGTCCGACTGTTTGCGACCCCATAAACTGTAGCCCGCCAGACTCCTCTGTCTATATGGGATTCTCCAGGCAAGAATACTGGAGTGGGTAGCCATTTCCTTCTCCAGGGGATCTTCCCCACCCAGAGATGGAACCTGGGTCTCCTGCATTGCAGGCAGAGTCTTTACCATCTGAGCCACCAGGGAAGCCAGACCCACACTCATCCCTTCCCATCAAATGTTGGCTGGAGTGTGGTCATCACACAGCTGTAGGCCCCACTTAGCCACAGTACTTGTGGGACTAAGCTTGGAGTTTGCTTCCTCAAGTTCGAAAGAGATAAGCCTAAAATAAAAAGGATGTCTGGTTTTAAGAAAGCCCCTCCTCTCAAGAGATGGGCTAAAAATAGGAGGTCTTAAAAGTAGTTCAATAAAGGGCTCGTGCTTAGTCGTTCAATTGTGCCCAAGTCTTTTGCAGCCCCCTGGACTGAAGCCCGCCTGTCTCCTCTGTCCATGGGATTTCCCAGGGAGGAATACTGGAGTGGGTTGCCATTTCCTGCTCCAGGGGATCTTCCTAACCCAGGGATTGGACTCATGTCTCCTGGCAGGCGGATTCTTTACCACTGAGCCAGCAGGGAAGCCAATAAAGGGCAAGTGGGCCCAGGAGTGCCTTGGGTCTGGGGGTGCTCCTGAGTGCCACCCTGATAACAGAGCCCCACGTTCCCCTGCTCCCAGGCCCGTGGCCATGGGCAGAGCCCAAACACGGGGGTGTGGGGGCTGGCATCATCTCGTGAGCACAGGTGTCTGACCCTCTTGGGGGCACTTGCAAGCCAGGCTCATCCCCAGATCCCCACACCTCATTCCTCATCTTGCCTCAGCCCAATGATTGCCCCACCTCGATGGGCAGGGCCCTGTGCTCCTGTTTCCCAGGGCCCCTAGGCCAGGATGTGCCTGCGAGAGCAGAGGCCAGGGCTGTTTATAAACAAGGCATTCACTCTGAGTCGTTGGCAGAGCCGACCGAGGGCATGGTCAGTTTCCAAGTTGGAATTTGGGCTTGGCTGGCCGATGTAATTTCATACAGAAAAGAGCTCTCAGGGCAGTGCCAGGAAGTGGCAGGTCTGTGTAAAAGGACACCGTCCTTATCGTCTCCTTGTTTTGGGGTTCTCTAAGAAACTCCATCCCACAAACCAAAGCCCAAACAGATCACAACACAAGGCTGATCCGGGGGCCTGAGGATGGAGACCTCGTGCTGCTATGAGTCTGGACCCCACCCCACCCAGTGGGGACCCAGGTCCCCTTAAAGGTCATAAATGGTGTCGGGGGGTCCACTTACAGACCTTGTTGCCTCTACACCTGTGGTCTGTGTCTCCAGCACCTGTGCCTTCAGCTGCCTTAGGTAGTGTTACTTATACAGTCACTTGATAAACTGAGTACAGCCCCCGCCCGCCACCCAGGAGAGAGGCAAACTCTCCACTTTCTGAGCCTGGACCTACCCCTTGGCCGTGTGTGCTCAGTCGTGTCTGACTCTTTGTGACCCCATGGACTGTAGCCCACCAGGCTCCTCTGTCCATGGGATGTCTCTCAGGCAAGAATACAGAGGGGGTCTTCCTTATCTGGGGAGATGGATTCTTTACCACTGAGCCACCAGGGAATCCCCACAAAAGCAAGTGCCAGAACAAGGACTTGAACCCTGGACCCTCAGATTAAAAGTCTGATGCTCTACTGACTGAGCTATCCAGGGTCCACCGTCCAAAGAACAGTGGTGACACTTAGACCCTCACTGTGCAATAGAGACGTGACATATGGATGAGGTTAAACTTCCTAGCAGCTGCATGAAAAAGACAAAACAGAAAGAAACAGGTAGAAATCATTTTAATACTGTACATTATTGAACCTAATATGTCCAAGTTATTATCAAGCCTACATGTAATATTTAATAATACACAAATGATTGGTGAGATTTTTACATTTCTTTTCATAATCAGCCTTCAAACCTGGATGTGAAATTTACTCTTGTAGCACATTTCACGGGCTTCCCTGGTAGCTCAGATAGTAAAGAATCTGCCTACAATGCAGAGGACCAGGGTTTGATCCCTGGGTTCGGAAGATACCCTGGATAAGGAAATGGCAACCCACTCCAGTATTCTCACCTGGAAAATCCCCTGGACAGCGGAGCCTGGTAGTTTACAGTCTGTGGGGTCGCAAAGAGTCAGACACGACTTAGCAACTAAACAACAGCAGCAAATGATAAGAGAAGCTGCAGGAGCACTGAATTCTACCAATATTCATTTTTTAGGAACATGACCTGCTATTAAAATTATTCTAGGGACTTCCCTGGCAGCTCAGTGGTTAAGACTCTGTGCTTCCAATGCAGAGGCGAAGGTTCGAATCCTTGGTCAGGAAAATAAGATCCCACACGTCGCATAGCCAAAAACATTTTTTTAATTATTCTAATTGCACTCTTTTTTACCCTTGTTATAAACAGTTATAATGAGGAGCAAGAAAAATGGAATCAGATCCCTAGGCTCAGACTAGAACATCTGACTCAGCCTTCAGCTAAATCCGCCTTTTCACATGTGTTCTTGCCAGTAGGGTCACTGTGTCAGGAGGACCTGCAGTTAAGAGTGGTGGTTCCTTAAGAATCACTTTATTTGCATTATTTGCTTGAGAACCTGGAAGAAGCTAGGAGTGTGATGCTGGGAGGAGAGAAAAGAAGGTGAATATAAGGCAATTAATAGTTGTAGAGTAGGATTTCATTTTTGTTCTAAATTTAAAGAGAAAAGATATTGTTATGTAAGATACTTCAGTGCTCGATGGTAGAATTATGACTGACTTGTTTTTTCATGCGTATCTATATTTAAAAGAAATTTGTGATTTTTATTATGCAAGTTATAGTATGTAGTCATTGTAGGAAAATGGAAGCTGTAGATTTTTCAAAGGAGGCAATAACAATCTCCTATAAATGTCTCTCTCAGAAACGATGACACTAATAATTTTGTTTTTTCCCCATAGTCTCCTATGTCTATTAACACATATATAACTTACACTTCTTCACTTCTCATGAAACCAAAGTGACCGTGAAAACCATGCACCAGTGAAAGATGGTACCTTTGGAAAAGAAAAAACCCATAATCAAATTAAGAACTTATTTCTGTTAGGATGTAAAAGGAAAGTATCTGAAGTGCTCAAAGAGGACCCAGCCTTCATTTATCATGCTTTTCACTATCTTTTCCATAAAGAATACAGACTACATCCGTAATTCAAATTAATAAAGTCAACTAATCAACTCTTTTAAATGGCTCAAGTAATGTAAAAGGAGAAAGAGAAAGTGCTGTACACAAAAAAAGGAACCCAGATGCCAGACGCTCTTGAAACCCAGATCCTTTGCCCAGGAGTGAAGCAGAGGGGCAGTTGCGCCTCATTTACTGAGTGTTTACACGGTGCCCTCACTCCCAGCCCCCAGCTCCCTCTCCTCACTGTCCCGTCTCCCCTGCCCCCTCCTGCAGAAAATGATGAAAGACAACAACCTGGTCCGCCACCTGGACGCCTGCGAGACCATGGGCAATGCCACGGCCATCTGCTCGGACAAGACAGGCACCCTCACCACCAATCGCATGACGGTGGTGCAGGCCTACGTGGGCGACATCCACTACAAGGAGATCCCCGACCCCAGCTCCATCAGTGCCAAGACCATGGAGCTGCTGGTCCATGCCATCGCCATCAACAGCGCCTACACCACCAAGATCCTGGTGAGTGGGGAGGCGTCCAGGGGGTGATGCAGGAGCACCTGGCTGGCAGAGCAGAGCGATTCGTAATTTTAAATCCTGCTGATGTATTTTGGGTGGTCAGATAGTAAGCAGTTGTTTCTCTTTGACCCAGCTATGATGCTTGTGTGTGTGTGTGCTAAGTCACTTTAGTCGTGTCTGACTCTTTGCAACCCTATGGACTGTAGCCTGCCAGGCTCCTCTGTCCATGGGATTCTCCAGGCAAGAATGCTGGAGTGGGTTGCCATGCCTTCCTCCGGGGGATCTTCCTGACCCAGGGATCAAATCCACTTCTCTTATGTCTCTGAAGTTGGCAGGCGAGTTCTTTGCCACTAACACCGCCTGAAGCCCCAAAAGTGAAAGTGTTAGTCACTCAGTGGTGTCTGACTCTTTGTGGCTCCAAGGACTGTTAACCCGCCAGGCTCTTCAGTCCATGGGATTCTCCAGGCAAGAATACTGGAGGGGGTAGCCATTGCCTTCTTCAGGGGATCTTCCTGACCCAGGGATCAAACCCAGGTCTCCTGCATTACAAGAAGATTCATTACCATCTGAGCCACCCATGGGGGGTGGGGGGGGAGATGACTGTTAATTGTGTTTTTTAGATCCTATCATTTCCCTCTCTACAAAAAAAAAAAAAAAATCTTTTTATTAGTTAGTTTCTGCTATATAATGACTCCAAAACATAGTGGCTCAAAAGCAAGCTGTGTCTGTAGCTCACAGTTCTGTGAGGTGGGAGCTCAGGCCGGGCTCAGCTGGCGGACGCATTCCCTTGTGCATCCACCCTGGGTCACGCGCACAGCTCTGCTGATCTTGGCAGGACTGTAGGCTGATCTGGGATGACCTCAGCTGGCATGGCTCATCTCTGCTCTGTGTGGTCCCACCTCCTCCATCAGGCTCGGCTGGGCACTTCACGTCATTTTGCCGCGTACTATTGGCCAACACACGTCGAGAGCCCTGTCCAGATTCAAGGAGCAGGGAAATAGACCCCAGTGTCACATTGCAAAGGGCATGGATTCAGAGAGGGGACTCACTGTGGCCATTTACAGAGCCTACCACCAGCGACAGTGTAGTTATTAGTGATAGTAGGGGCATTACTAGTTTTAATAAGAAAAAAAAAAACGCTCATATTCCTGTCTCAGCCACCTAGAGTCATCATGCTAGAATCCCTGTTTGGTTCAGAAGCACAGGTTGCTGTTTTGTAATTAACCAACATTTGAGTGAAGAGAAATACAGACCGGTCCATCCAGAGTTCTGTCGGCTCCCAGATGCAGGACATTCCTGCAGAGCGAGTGTCTGAGAGGACAGCTGAGCTTTTTTGCCTGCCCTGCCAATGTGCCCTGGCCCTGACCCCTCCTTCTGCCCCTGAGCCAGCCTGAACCTTCTGGATCAGACTGGGTTGCAGAGTGCCAGAGAGTGAGTCAGCGGCCGGCCGAGGGCTGAGGGCTGGGGGCGGAGGGGGTGGGGGTGCGTTTGCTGGAGGGAGGCAGATTCTGCCTCCAGACACTGGGGCTGCAAGAACTGTCCCGTCCACTGTGGCTGAGCAGCTGCCCCATCAGCCCAGAGCTGCAGGAGGGCTGGGGAAGCAGCCCTGACAGGAGGAGAAAGTAGGTCGGGAGAAAGCGTGCAGATGGGTGACAGAGAATGCTGGGGGTGGGGGAGGGGGGCGATGCCAGAGATGACGGCGTTTTTGTCTCCTTCCACCCCTCCCCCCACCTCCCAGCCCCGATCTGGGAATCAAGGGAGGTGGGGCGAGGCTTTATTCTGTTCCTCAGGCCTTCCTAAAATAACCAAGATGCCGTTAATGATCTCGTCCTGTAGATGTTGCAGAGAAGGGAACAGGGCAATTCCCAGAGCAGGCTTCGGGTGGTGGGGGCGGCTGTGTGGGCAGAGCCCTGCAAAATGGGCTTGGATGAAGATGTATGTTATGCAATTACAGTTAAAAAAGGAGTTCTGGGATCTGCCAGGAGGGGCCACAGAACATCTCTGCAGCAAGAAGGCTCTATTAGGCAGTGTTTCACATTGCCAGTGGCAGAGCCACAGTTCATTTCCAGATGTGGTTAACTAGATGGTATCCAGTGGCTTCAAGGACAGGGGTCCTCAAGTCCACCTAGGGGAAAGGGGTATTAACTGCCAAGACTGGAGAGAGCTCAGGGACCCGGGAACTGGGATTCTTGGTTTGTAAATAGACCAAGTCTCTGACCTCTCAAGCACCAGTGTCCCCTTCTGTGCCTTGAAACCTTGCGCCTCTCTTTCTGGGGCTTCCTTGAAAGAACCCTGGCTGTTCTCCTTTCTGTGAGCTAATAGCCAATCAGTGTGGAAGGGACAGCAGAGGCGCCTGGCATGACTGGATGGTGGTTAAAGCCCACACCCTGGAGCCAGACAGCCTGGGTTCAAATCCCTCACTAGCTGTGTAACTGTGAACAAGTTACTAAGCCTCTCTGTGCCTCAGTTTCCTAGGGGAAATGATAGGATTATTGTGAGGATGAAATGAGTTACTAAGTGGAAAGTGTTTAGCACATATTCAGCACTCAGAGTGATTAGCATTTTTTGTTGTTGTTAGCAGTAAAATCACCCATTTGTAGCCATGCAGAGGCTAATCAATAAATGAATAGACAGCAGAGACATCAAGGTTACAGAAGAAAGGGTTTTGCTCAAAGTTGGTGGCAAAGCCAACTTGCAGACACCCTAAAACCAGCTATTAAGTAGGGTGCCCAGATTAGGTTCTTGGTCCTTGAAACCAGTCATGCAGCATCTTTAGTACTGGTTGGTCTCAGGAAGGAAGGCCTGGAACTCAGAGAGTCAGATTCACAGCCAGGACTGTCAGCCATATGGAGAGAAGGGGCTCCCAGGACCTGCCCTTGTAGTCCTAGAGGAATTTTGAGAAGCATTATGGGCTTCTCGGTCCAAGTAGAAGTCCAGCCACCCTCCAGATCAGGCTGGGAAATCTAGATGTGGAATATCTTTACCACGCAAAAGGAGATGGACAGGAAAGGTGCACAGTGTCTCCACAATATCTACCAGGCTAGACTGGGAAATGAGCCTGGCCTGGGAAACAGATCCTGGCCAAGGTTGTGTTTCCCCCTGCAGGAGGGTGCCGATTCTTCTGTGTCTCATGTGGTCTGATTGCAGGCTGTGTGCTCTGGGACACAGCTGAGTTATCTCTGCTCCCTCCAGTGTAGGCTCTTGGGAAGTACTAGTTGGGCGGGTGACGTACGTGAATTGACTGGTGAATAAATATATGCACACGTAATCAGTGAGATGGGGACTAGGTAGGGAGAGGGATGGATGGACAGATGGAAGATGGATGGAAGGATGGCTGACAGATGAGTAAATGGATGAGCAGGCAGATGGATGAATGAGTGGGTGGTGAATGGACGAGTCTGAATTGATAAGAGGCTCAGGATAGGGCTACCTCCATGGTCTATTTTCCTATTTTTGTGGCAGCAAGAAGTAGGAGTTGGCCCTGGCCCCAGTCTAAGGCCAACACCCAGGCTCTCTTGGTACCTCCAGCATGCCGAGGAAATCTTTTCTGAAAGTGCCCTCAACTCTCTACTCTCCATTGATCCAGAGACTTCCAAAGTAACTAATGGCTGTTATTCTAAAAGATTAAAAAAAAAAAAAAAAAACTAGATGCATATTTGCAAGGGTAGTTTGTATAGGTGTAATCTGCATGGATTCACAGACCTTAGGGACCACCTGGTCCAGCCCCCTCACTTTACTCTGAGGCCCAGAAATGGGAAAGGACATGGGCCAAGTCACCCTGTGGGTTTGTGCCATTAGAATCCATGTCTCCTGACTCCCAATCCAGTAAGCAGTTTAGGAGCTTTGGCTCTGAAGTCCAACAGACCAAGGTTCAAACTTCAGCTCCAGCACTTACCACCCATGTGACCCTGAACCAGTTACCTAACCTCTCTAAGCTTTTGCTTTCCAATCTGTTAAATGAGTGTAGAGTTAATCATAATTGCTAGTATTCACTTAGCCAGACAGAATGCTGAGTGCTTAACCCATGTTGGCTTGTATGAAGACTCCATGAAATAGGCAATGTCACATCTCCAACTCGTAAATAAGGACAACGAAGCTGGGAGGAATTAAAGAGCGTGTCCAGAGAAGCTAAAGAACAGGGCCAGGTTTCAAACCCACGTCTGTCCAGTCCAGAGCCTGCACAGCTCACCACCACCACCGCTCCATGTCCAGCTCCTCTGGCTGTATACATGCCTTGAGGCAGTTCCCAGGGCTGCTGTAAGAAGTTCCAGGGCTGCTGTGAGATCAGATAAGAGGATGTATGTGTGGTTTCCAGTGTAGCGCTCGACATGTAGCAGCTACTCCATCCATGTCAGTTATTGCTCTTATTACCTCCTTTATTATTTCTGAGCCTTAGCCTCCATAGCCTGCTCTTCCGGCCACTGTCTAGCTTGACCCTCCACATCCCTTCCAGGTAATCAAGGCATATGACCATTTTCATCTTGCAGCTGAGACAACAGAGCTGCATAAACAGCAGGTGTCCTGACCCAGGTTGCTCCGGACACCAGGTGACAGAGTTGAGCCCAGAGAATTGTGGCGGAGTTGACCAGGCGGGTGAGGAGGCGTTCTGGGCAGGGCCACACAGCCTTTCCAAGGCCCAGAGACCTTTTAGAGATGAGACAGTCTGTGGCCTGGGCATTTCCCAGGGTCAGAGTGATGAGAGGTGAGGCTGAGAAGGCTCAGGCTGAGAAGGCTGAGGGCGAGTTGGGGCAGTAGCAGTTACGCCCTTCATGGCCTTTCTCCTCACAATGCTCAGAATCACCCAGGCACTGGGTGTGAGAGTGGAGGCTGCTGGGGGAGACCAGGAAATGGGACCAGGAGGTCCCTCTCAGGGGGCCAGCCTCAACCACATGCCCCATCCCTTCTGAGGACACCGGAATTCTCTTCTTTCCACTCCTGTTTCTAATCACTGGCAACTAAACTTGCCCTCTGAGGCAAGCGACATGAATCATCTTTTAGTCAGATATGGCTTCCCTGCCTCAGAAATCCTGGCGCACCCTCAGATTGGCTTTGTTGCCTCTAACTCTCTGAGTGTTGAGACTTCTACTAGCTGCTTCTTCCTGTCGCCCTTCTGCTTCCCAGAGCCGCAGCTGAGCTCTCAGATGGAAATAGCTCCTTCCTCAGACTTTAGAAGTGTGCTTTCTTTTGGGAGAACGTTCTCCTTTTCCGCCCACGTTTATTCTGCGCTCTGAAACCACCCAAGCGGACTTTAATTTTTTTTTATTTTATGAGACCTCTTTTAAAGTAGGTTGACATTACAGTTAACATTTGAATTATTAAAATGAACATGGGCACTTGTGGAGTCAAACTGTTGGAAGTTTATGGCATATATTCTGGTAACATAAACTATTGAAAGAAGAACAAATCTCCTTGGAGTCCCTGAAGTGGTTTTCACTTCAGGGAAGGAGCAGGAAGGATTTTCCTGGCAGGATGGTTTTCCTGAATAAATAAGGCAAACTTCACCACGTAGAGACTTCCTAGGTGGCGCAGTGGTAGAGAATCTGCCTGCCAATGCAGGAGACCCAGGTTTGATCCCTGGTTCGGGATGATCCCCTGGAGAAGGGAATGGCTACCCACTCCAGTATTCTTGCCTGGAGAATCCCACAGACAGAGGAGCCTAGCGGGCTGTAGTGTATAGGGGTCACAAGAGCTGGACACGACTGAACATGCACTCACCTAGTTAGAAATTACAGGTGCTACCCCATTACCAAATTGAGGTGCCTCTATACCCCCAAGAGCCCCAGTAAAACCTAAAAGGCAGGAAGGATCTGCTTGATTGCATGTCTCATCAATCTTAGAGCTAGAGCTCCTGGGAGGAGGGTGAAGTGGGGCGCTAACTCTGGAAAGCAGAGAGTCAGCCCTTTAACTCAGATCTAGCTCCAAACCCAGGGTGCAACTGAATGTTCCAAGGAGCCTCAAACCCCCTGAGTCAAGCCAGTTCTGCAAGGGACTCTGGCCAGGACAGTGGTTCCAGAAGGCACAGAAGACCCTGGAAGTGACTTACCAGGGCATTCAGACGGGGAGGTGGGATTGCTCTTCGTCCTGGTCTGTGAAGTGACGGTGCCTTTGTGTTGAATTCAACAGCTGTTCTGGTTCTGTTCATTGGTTTTGTTTTTGTTCTTTTTGAAAACACTGTCCCTAGGAGAACAATTTAAAGCGAGTAACCCTGGATGGGGGAGTCTAATTTTTAACAGAACTGTTAATCCATGTATCCTATCTTCTCACTGTACGTGTGCACACACACGTACCACACAGCACGTACACCATGCCCACACAGGTGCCTGCACACACACACACACACACCCTGCATGCACATATACTGCACTACACACAGTGCACACACAGGCGTGTGTACACACACGTACCACGTCCATGCATGCACACACACCCACACACACGCATACACAGTGCAGTGGCGAGCTCAAGAAGGCCCCCGGGGAGTCTGCTCTCACGGGTGTGTCTCCCCAGCGTGCTTCAGCCTGTCCAGCTGTCATCCAGGACACACACACTGACCTGGGCCTCTGTAGCCTTCGTGAAGGTCCTGGCTCTGCCCTCCTGCCCCTCAAGGCCTAGCTCCTGAGAAGCTCCTGGGGAGGCAGAGCCTCAGATAACAGTTCTGGAGACCAACATTCTGACGAAATCCCATCCCATCTGGCCTCCCCTTGGCAGCGCTCCACACCCACAAACACCAAATTATTCATTTATTCATTCAACACATATTCATTGGTTACCCACAGTGGGAAGCAGAGATAAGCAAGACAGCCCTCCCCACCGCCCCCACCATGGGCTCTAAACCAGTCACCCACCAGTAACCTCGTTAACCAACCATCTGAAATGCTAGGGAAGACAGGCAGGGCTGCTGGGAAAGCGTTCTGTGTGGACACAGAGCTGAGACCAGCAAGGGTCAAATCCTACTATCTCAGCCACTCACGAGCTGTGAGACCCGGTCTCTCCAGGCCTCCGCATGCACCTGGGAATAGTAACAGTCTGTCCCCTAGGAAGCCATGAGGATGTAACTGAAGATGCATGCTTAGCGAAGAGTTTAGCAAGGGGCAAGCGGAGTTGGCATCTGGCACACAGTCCTTGCTGCAGCTGCCGAGGCTCCTGGTGGTCCATTCAGGCCTTGGGGAGGCTCCACTGCCAGTGCCCATCCTCAAGGGGTGAGAAGAGTGGGCTCAACTGCCAGAGCCCATCAGAGAGTGAAAAGTCATTTTCTAATGTGCTTTCACAAGTGTCGTCCTGTGGCCATGGCTGAAGTTTACCGTGCTATGTCTGTTGGGTTTTGAGGGACAGAGAGGGGGTATTGAGGGTATTTTAATATTTCAGTAAAAGACATATAACTTAAAATTGATCACCGTAACCATTTTGGTGTACACATCAGTGTCATTAAGTCCAGTCACATTGTACAACCGTCCCCACCACCTGCATCCAGAACTTACCATCTTCCCCAACTGCAACTCTGTTCCCTTTACACTCTCCCCATCCCCCTCCCCCCGCCCCTACTTTCTGTCTGGATGAAGGTGACTGCTCTAGGGACCTCGAATAAGTGGAATCACACAGTATCTGTCCTTTTGTATCTGGCTTATTTCACTTAGCATAATGTCCTCAAGGTTCATCCACGCTGGAACATGTGTCAGCGTTTCCTTCGTTTTTAAGGCTGAATACCATTCCACTGTGTGTGTAGATCGCATCTTCCTTATCTACTCGCCTGTTGACGCACAGTTGGGTTGCTTCCATCTTTCTGGCTGCTGTGAACAGCGCTGCAGTGAACGTGGGTATACAAATGTCTTCTCGAGTCTCTGCTTTCAGTTCTTTTGGGTATATACCCAGAGGTAACATTGCTGGATTGTATGGTAATTCTGTGTTTAATTTTTGAGGGACCTCCCTGCTGGTTTCCACAGTAGCTGCGCCATTCTGCATTCCCGCCAAGGTTTCCAGTTTCTCCACATCCTTGCCGACACTTGTTTCCTATTTTATTTTGGATAACGGCGTCCTCATGGGGGTGAGGTGGTACCTGCTCGCTATATGTTTTTAAATCTCATTTTTTCAGATGTTATTTATAACTTGCTGCTCTTCGGGTCATCATTCCTTGTGTCTGAGCTCCAGTCACTTCCAAGCATCCCAAAACAGGAGCATGAATTGCCCTCTCAAAGTTATGCTTACCCAGCTCACCCAAAGTTAGCTGCACCCAGCACCCCCAAAGGGCTTAGTGCTCATACAGGGACATGTGCAGTAAACAGCACTGCATTGGGAATGAAAGGAACTGGAGGCAGCCCCAGGCCTTTGACCAGTCTTTGCAGGAGGTCTTTGACCAGTAGCAAATCACTTCCCCCCAGGCCTGCCTGCTGCCCCTCAAAACCAATGCCTTAACTCTCTTACAGACTTAGAGCCCTGGAGAGCAAAGGCTCTTGGGAAGTCTACAGTTATAACAAAACCTATGGGTTTGTTGAGATTTAAAAAAAAAAAAAAAAAGCCTAAAGAAAAAAGGGGCGAGTCCCTACTTCTTAATAATACACGTAGGCGATTTCAGAGCTCAAGTTCACGGAAACAAATTGAATTATGGAGGAGCCAGCTCTGCCTTTTGCAGCCATGGATTGTTTGAAATCCTTTTAGGGGAAAATTAAAATATTTCATAGAGGGTAATAAAATGCCGTGTGTTTGCAGGCATAACTGCTCAGCTCTCTTGGGCAAATAAGTAATTAGCCATTTTTATTTCGGTCCTCTGTATCATCATCTTCTTTCATAAGCAGGGTGTGGGGGGAACCGTGTGGAAGACACATAAAACTCTGGAAATCACCAGAAGGTTAATTATAAAATTGTAAAAAAAAAAAAGTAAATAAATATGTAAATTTTCAAAGCACACATAACCACATGCTGCAGAGACTAAGAGGAGTGCTTAATGTCTCTTTTCCCAAACATCAGGAAGAGGGAGCTGTCAGATTCTTCTGCTTTCAAGTCACATCCACACAGTGTGGGAGTGGGGAGCCTTCCGAGGCCCACAGTGCTGGGACCTAGTCGGACGTGGCATGGAGCAGGGAGGGTATTCTCAAGCTGGACCCACGGCCCCCAGAACCCTCGGAGGAACCCGCAGCTCCGCCTTGTTCTGCCATCCTTCACTACGGCCCACGATGCAGCTGAAGGAGTGGGTTGATTTTTTTTTCTCAGCTGGAAATCATTTGCTCCAGCCTTTCCATGTGACACGTGGGGACCCTGAGGCTGACGACTTAGGGTCCACGGCTATATATGGCGAGGTCAGTGCCCGTGACCCGCCGTGTCTCAGGTCTGCTCCTGGGGCCTGAGCCCTGACTGTGGGGCAGAGGGGGCCGGCCAGGGACAGGTCCTGTTGCCATCCTTCCCCCCGCACTGCCAGCCCATCCATGCCAGCATCCTCTGGGGTCTGCCTTCCTCTTACCTGGCTGCTCGTATGAACACCACCAACAAGGCTGAGAGTGAGGGTTTGGAGGGCTCCTGTGCGAGGCTGGTCTGAGACCCACAGAGACCCACCCGTGGGGTAGGAGAGGGACACAGCATGTTCACAGACAGTGTTCCTCTTCAGTGTCTCTCTGGGGTCTGCGTTTGTCCATGGTGGCTCTCACCGCTCCCAAAGCCACCTCCACCCGGGTTGCTGCACACTGATTTTATACAAGTGGTCTGCATGTGTGGTGGGTGGGGGCGGGGGGGGGCAGCTATGGGAGGTGAGCCTGCCTGCCACGTGAACTTCCCACAGCCACCTGCTAAAGCTGCCGTCAGCGCTCACGTGGAGCACCTTGTGCTTACCTGGCCACCTGTGCCTCTCACCCCCCGCCCCCAGGGCTGGTCTGCATTGAGCCATCTTGCAAACAATGAGTAAATACCTACTGTGTGCCGGTCTCTGTGCTGGCCCTGACAACCTGGGCAGGGGATGGAAGAATACAGCTCCTACTCAGGGGGTGACAAAGTCATCAAAGACAAGGAGATACCTGTGCTGGTCCTTAAAGGGCGAGGGGAGTTTGCCTGGCAGGGAAAGGAGGCAGGAACTGCAGGGCTGAAGGGACAGGGTGGAGAAACAACAGCCTCTGTCCCGGCAGCCACGCGAGGAAGTGAGAGGCACTGGGGAGATGTGGGTGGTGGTTTCACTGAGGTTCAGGGCAGAGGCTGTGGTGTCCTTGCAGCCCAGTTAGAAAGGAGCAACCCCCCATTTCATCCGACCCGCCTCTTCCCCCGCTGTGTCTACACATCCGTTCTCGACGTCTGCGTCCCCATTCCTGCCCTGCAAATAACTTCATTGGTACCATTTTTCTAGATTCCACATACATGCGTTTATATACGATACTTGTTTTTCTTTTTCTGGCTTAACGTCACTCTACATGGTAGGCTCTAGATCCATCCACACATGTCCACTGCTATATGTAGAATAAATAGCTAGTGAGAAGCTGTTATGTAGCATGGGGAGCTCAACTCGGTGCTCCATGATGACCAAGAGGGGTGGGATGGGGGTGGGGGTGGGAGGAAATTTCAAGAGAGTGGGGATATATGTATGCGTATAGCTGATTCCATTCATGTATGGCAGAAACTAACACAACATTGTAAAACAATTATATTCCAAGTTTTAAAAAAGAACAAACTAGTGCCCTAAATGGGGATAACTCAAAAACTGAATATTTTTGAGAATGAAGCAAGTTACAGAAGAACGTGTACAGCCTCCTTACCTGACCTTTGCAACATGTAAAACAGCACTGCACATATATACCGTAAGTTAAACTACATGAAATTGCCGATGGTTGGTCCCTGTGACACAAAATTAGCTGTTGCGTTTGGTTCAACCTCAGCTGAAGTCACAAAGGATGTTACATTCAGAGCATAGAATACCACCCAGCCGTGAAAAGGATCACACTGTTGAGGCATGGAACAACTTGCCTGGACAGCAGGGGACTGTGCTGAGTGAAAAGAAGCCAACCTCTGAAGGTTACATACTGTACAGTTCCATCCATATAACTTGCACAACATGGCAGAATTACGGAGCTGGAGCACAGATTAGGCGTTGCCAGGTGGCAGGGAGGGGGAAGGGACAGAGATGACCGAAGTCATGAAAGGGCAGCATGGGAAGTGAGTCAGAAAATATGGATTCGTGCATATATGTGGAATCTGGAAAAATGGTATAGATGATCTTATTTGCAAAGCAGAAACAGAGACACAGACACAGAAAACAAATATATGGACACCAAGGGGCAGGGAGTGGGAAGAATTGGGAGACTGGGATTGATATATCTATGCTGTTGATCTATGCGCAAAATAGATACCTGGTGAGAACCTGTTGTATCGCACAGGGAGTCCCACTCAGGGCTCTGTGGTCACCTAACTGGGAAGGAAGTTCAAAAAAGAGGGAATGTATGTGTACGGAAGATCCCCTGGAGAAGGAAACGGCAGCCCACTCCAGTATTCTTGCCTGGGAAATCCCATGGACAGAGGAGCCTGGCGGGCTACGGTGCATGGCTTCACAAGGAGTCAGACAGGACTTAGCAACTAAACAACAATAATCACACGTATACGTCTAGCTGATTCACTTTGCTGTCCAGCAGAAGCTAACACGGCATTGTTAAGCAACTAGACTCCAGTAAAAATTCATTATAATAAATTAGGAAAACAAACCATAGACAGTAAAATTTAAATTTTATTAAAATTTATATCCACATAGAAAAAGGCACTAAATTTTTTACAATGGTTATCTCCAGAAAAAAAAAAAAAACAATGGCACAGGGGAGTGTTGTGGTGAACAGCTGTGCACCTTGATGATGGTTGTCACAGGAATCTACACATGATGCTGTTGTTCAGACCTAAACACACATAGAAGTGCTTTAGTACTGGTGAGATCTGAATCCCGCCGGGTCGGTTCTACCATCGTCAACACCTTGGTTGTGTTCTCGCGTGGTCCAGTTGCTCGGGAAGTGAGCACTTGGGGAAACAGGATGAAGGGCATAGGACACCTCTCTGTATTATTTCTTGTCGCCTGTGAATCTAGCATGAATCTCGAAACAAAAAGTTAAAACACAGAGGGCAAGGATGAATACCAAATTTAAGAGTTTCCTTGTGGGACAAGGAGTGGGTTATACAGATGCAGAGGGCTACACGGGGGACTCAACTTTATCTGTTAGGCTTGACTTCTTAAAAAAAAAGAAAACTCTGAAGCGAACAAGGCCTCAGGTTCTGCAGAGCTGGGTGGTCTGAGCACAATTTTTTTTTTTATTCTGTCACCGATTTATGTTTGAAATCGTAAGTCTTAAAAAGCCGATCTTGGTTAATTCCCATCATCCGAGAGGTGGGATGCAGAGGCCCGAGTGCGGGAGTGCGTAGGAGCAGCCCCACCCAGCCCCGCCGCCCCGTAGTGCCCAGGTGGCCATCCCAGCGAGCCGCCCCGCCTCTCCCCGCAGCCCCCGGAGAAGGAGGGCGCCCTGCCCCGGCAGGTGGGCAACAAGACGGAGTGCGGCCTGCTGGGCTTCGTGCTGGACCTGAAGCAAGACTACGAGCCCGTGCGCGCTCAGATGCCCGAGGAGAAGCTGTACAAGGTCTACACCTTCAACTCCGTGCGCAAGTCCATGAGCACCGTCATCAAGCTGCCGGACGAGAGCTTCCGCATGTACAGCAAGGGCGCTTCGGAGATCGTGCTCAAGAAGTGAGTAAGGGAGCCGCGGTCTACGCAGGGGCCTGGCGCAGGCCGGGGGCGGTGCTGTGGGCGGGGCCGGGACGCCCAGGGCTTTTGCTGCTGCTGCTGCTGCTGCTGCTGCTGCTGCTAAGTCACTTCAGTCGTGTCCGACTCTGTGCGACCCCATAGACGGCAGCCCACCAGGCTCCCCCGTCCCTGGAATTCTCCAGGCAAGAACACTGGAGTGGGTTGCCATTTCCTTCTCCAAAGCATGAAAGTGAAAAGTGAAAGTGAAGTCGCTCAGTAGTGTCCGACTCTTAGTGACCCCATGGACTGCAGCCCATCAGACTCCTCCGTCCATGGGATTTCCCTGGCAAGAGTACTGGAGTGGGGTGCCATTGCCTTCTCCAGCTTTTGCTGCTATTTCCTCTTAAATGGAAAAGACACTGGTGCTTGGACAGAGGGAGGGCAGGAGGAGAAGGGGGCGACAGATGATGAGATGGTTGGATGGCATCATCGACTCAATGGACATGAGTTTGAGCAAACTCTGGGAGAGGGTGAGGGACAGGGAAGCCTGTGTGCTGCAGTCCATGGGGTCACAAAGAGTCGGACACAACTGAGCAATGAACAACCTCTTAAATGTTCATGCAGAGAATTCTCCCTTTCCCCCCTAAGTCACTGTCTCATCGGGAAATTCTCCCTATTATCACTGTTGGAGCCCCCTCCTGTCACTTCTCTGAGTGTGGAGTTGGTTGACAACACGATTTTCACTGTTAGCCAATCTCATCTGACTCCAGGTGTCAGAAATAAACTCGGAGAACTAAGCAAGTCAGGCCCCATCTCTGCACCCGTTTTCCCATTTGTACCTTGAAAGGGAATCAACCCTTGTTACACATTGGAATAGCCCCAAGGAGATTTCTAAACAAACAAACGCTGATTCCTGGACTCGCCCCAGACAAACTGAATTGGAACCTCTGACCTGAGGCTCAAAGGTGGGGATTTGTTCAGTGCTCCCCCGAGCCATCTTGATGTGACTGGTGAGGTCAGAAACCCCTCACCTAGGTTTTATGCCCTCTGAAAACCATTTTAGCTGTGAAACTACCTTTTCAGATGATATCTTGTGAAAATGAAACAAAGTAGATAGGTTCTTGGTGGATGGCCTGAGGGCAGATACAGCAACCAGGCCACCTGATTTCTTTTTAGTTGGTCCTGATTTCAAGTTCTTCCCTGGTAGCCAAGCTGGTAAAGAATCTGCCTGCAATGCAGGAGATCCCAGTTCAATTCTTGGGTTGGGAATTTCCCCTGGAGGAAGGCATGGCAACCCACTCCAGTATTCTTGCCTAAAGAATCCCATGGACAGAGGAGCCTCACAGGCTACAGTCGATAGAGTCGCAGAGTCAGACACGACTGAAGCAGCAATCAGCAGCAGCAGATTTCAAACCTGCCTGGGGCCCAGTGGCCAGGACCACCCCAAGCGTTATGAGAGAGGGACTGGACGGGCCCTGGATGACCGACCCCGGCCAGTGCAGGGCGTCACTTGGGATGTGGGGGTGCGCGCCAAGCCCATCGGCGGGAGGGTCCTTGGGCCCTTGGCTGCACCTTACCGACCCCCCTCCCGCCTCCTCCAGGTGCTGCAAAATCCTCAACGGGGTAGGTGAGCCTCGGGTCTTCCGGCCCCGCGACCGGGACGAGATGGTGAAGAAGGTGATCGAGCCCATGGCCTGCGACGGGCTCCGCACCATCTGCGTGGCTTACCGCGACTTCCCCAGCAGCCCTGAGCCTGACTGGGACAACGAGAACGACATCCTCAATGAGCTCACCTGCATCTGCGTGGTGGGCATTGAGGATCCCGTGCGGCCTGAGGTAGGTGCCCCACCGTGGCACCCCAGGGAGGGGGTGAGGCGGGGCATCCAGCCTGCTGCTGGATGACCTGGCATACACCACCTGACCGCTCTGAGCCTCAGTGTCCCTGCAAGGCCCGCTGGTCTCCTCTGGACCTTCTCCTACACTTTCAGACTGCTGAGACCAGCAAAGCCACACTTGTCTGCTTGGGCCCCAGGGCAGAGCCCACAGCCTGGCAGGCAGTGTCACTCTGCCGTGGGGTCTATCCTGGAACAGTCCACTCGATCACCCAGAGACCTTCTCTCCGGGGCTCTGGGGACAGGCATGGGGCCTGCCTTGCCCTGGAAGCCTCAGAGGAGTCAGGATTTCCTGTCAAAAATCCACAGGCCCCAATTCCAAGGTCCCTGCAAAGGAGATGCCCACTAACAAAGGTCACCGCACTCAAGAAGACCCCAAACATGGGCATCCCCGTCAGCAGTTTAGAGTTCTCTGCATGCAGACCGAGGTTCCCAGTTAGTTTTCCCTAGTGATGCATCGGGCAGTCTGCCTTCATCAGGTTTCCAGGGCAACAGAGCGGGAAAGTTAACTGAAGGTCACATTCTCAAGCCGAAGGGAAGGAGGAGGCATGACTGTGTCCCCTCCCCTCAAAGGCCGAGGGAAGTGATGTAACACGTGCATCTGTCGGGGCACTCGGCTGACACAGTGGGTCTTCCGTCTTCTTTAGCTGAATCTGAATTCAGCTGGAGATTTGCAGGGTTGGGGGAAGACGGGACGTGCATGATCAGTTGGGCTGCCCAGGCTGGAAGGGGGGTGTGAGACGACGAGAGAGCAGCCTTGAATCTCTAACACACCACTGTGGGCAGGCAGAGCGCACTCACTCACCCTGGGAGCCGGAAGTGGGGGCAGGACACAGGAGCGGGTGGCCTCTGCTTCCTTGAGGACTAACGCAACTGCTGGGCCGGAAGGGCTTTGATTGTGGGATTTGGTGATGGCCTCTTGGGAGTGTTACAGACCAGGGTTCTCGGCCCCCTTAATCAATAGAAATTGATACGAGACCAGACAAGGCATTCAGGCAAGGCTTTGTTGGGGCCCCTGCTGCAGCAGAGGGGAGCAAGAACAAGTAACAGGTTTCTTTAGGGGATCGCCCACCCCGTGGGTGGTCTTGTGAACAGGGCGCATGCACAGCACCCTGCTTTTGCTCCCAACTCTTCCAAGTGGCAATAGGGTTCTCCTGGTCTTTTTTGTATCTTGTTGTCTATAATTTGTCCCAACTGGGCATGCATGCAGTCATTTGTTGTCCCTTACAGTTTCTTCTTAATTTGTTTTATGTATTTTTGGCTGCCCTGGATCTTTGTTGCTGCGTGCAGGCTTTTCTCTAGTTGCGTGCAAGCAGGGCTCACTCTCCAGTTGTGGCGTGCAGGCCTCTCATTGTGGTGGCTTCTCTTGCTGTGGAGCATGGGCTCTAGGCACGTGGGCTCAGTAGTTGTGGCACACGGGCTTAGTGGTCCTGTGGCATGTGGAATCTTCCTGGACCAGGGATCGAACCAGGGTGCCCTGCATTGGCAGGCAAATTCTTAACCACTGGACCACCAGGGAAGTACCTTTATGGTTTCTTTATATTCTGTTGCTTGAGGAGATGACTGCCCAGGTGCTAGCCCTGCAGTAAAGGGTCCCAGGCTGCAGCCTGTCTCGGGGCCACCTTCCTCCACTGAGGGCAACTTCAGGGTGCCCCACTTACCCTGTCACCGTCCTCGGGGGCGTCTCTGGCTGTTCCCTGCTCTTCTTGGAGCCTCCATGTTCCTTTCTTTCAAGTGAAGGGGGAACAAAGAAGCTCCTGCCCCCCAACCCTGCCAATCCCCGGCTGAATTCCAAGCTCCTGGCCTCTGTGTTGTAAGATTCTGCATTCTAAAGACCAAGTGAAACCTGAAGGTCACAGACGTGGCCTTTCACATTTAGGCAACAGGGAGATGGGTCAAAACTGTGAGTTTGGGCATCAGACAGACCTGGGCTTCTGAGTCCCTCAGCTGTGTGACCTCGGTCCAGTTACATAACATCTCTGAGCCTCCATTTCTTCATCCGAAGACTGGGGATAAGAATAGTATTCTAAACACACACACACATGCCTCCTTCCTCCCACCCAGAGCCTAAAACAGCAAAGGCAGTTAGTGCCCCTGGGGCTTGGCACCAGAGCTGTATGCTTTTGCCTACAGCCTGTACCTCTCCCTGGACACACAGCCATTTACCAGTCTCCCTGGGGGAGTGCCTGTTCATTACCAGCTACTAATGGGATTGGGCTTTGCTGTAATGTGTTATACCCTTACAGGTGACTGAGATGCACAGTGCACGAAGCTGGCCTGCGGCTCCCCGGGCCTTCCCGTCCCCAGAGCCCCCTCCAACCCCCATGCCCGAGCTCCTGCCTTGTCACCCTGAAGCAGAGTGGAAAGCAGCATTGCACACACAATATGCTGTTTCCTGGTCGTGACCCCCAGTGATGAGAAATGTATCTTACGTCAGGACTCAGCAAACACACACACTAAACCAAGATACGACTCTCACAGAGTAATGTGATGCACTAAAGTATTTTCTGTTCTCTCCTATCTCTTCCTTCATTTTTTTAAACACTGGTCACCACCCACAGAACTGATTTCACAATCCACTAAAGGGCCGAGACTCAAGGTCTGAAAGGCTGATCTAGTCCAGACGCCTTCCCACTCTCCCAATTTGCAGAAGAAACACGGAGCGCCAAGCAGGGCCAGTGAGGGGCCCACAGTCTCGCTGAGTGAATCCAGGTCTCCTGCCTGGAGCCTGCGCCTGGGGGCCACAAAAATGAGAGGGCAGGTAGCTGTGGGTCAGGGGGCTGAGAAGAGGAGAGAGGGCCCGAGAGGGCTGAGCGGGGTCCCTGCTGTTTTCTGTATCCAGAGAAGCTGGCTTCAGGCGCAGACACTGGGAGGGGGTGTGGGCTTCCCAGGGTGACGCCAGTGGTAAAGAACCCACCTGCCAATGCAGGAGACCTAAGAGACTCAGGTTCGATCCCTATGTTTGAGAAGATCCCCTGGAGGAGGGCATGCAACCCATTCCGGTATTCTGGCCTGGAAAATCCCATGGACAGAGGAGCCTGGCCGGCTATAGTCCATGTTGCAAAAAAATAGAATGCAGCTGAAGCTACTTAGCATGCACGCATGCACGCTGTCCACCCTGCAGGGCTGGGTGCACAGTCAGCCCGCACTGGAGAAAGGGGGCCTGATCCCAACCCCAGCTCGAACACTAGCAAGACACTTCTCCGCTTCATGCCTCAGTCCCCTCATCTGTAAAATGAGCGGTTGGCCTGGGGACTCCCCAGGTCCCCGTCTGAGCCAGCAGCCTGGGAGGCTTACCTTCAGTCAACACATCCTGTGGCGACCTTCTGTCTCCCCAGGGCTCACCCTGGGATGTGAATTTAGAAGCTGGAACTGTGCTGGAGGGAGGGGGCTTACTGGAGGGAAGTGGGTTCTCATCCCGCCCCTGCTCCTCCTTCCCATAAGACCTCCTGTACATCGCTGCCCCGGGCCTCAGTTTCCCCATCTGAACAATGAGGAAGTTAGACATCCTCATGTGAGGGGCACGGTGGGGTTCCTGGCGATGCTTGTGAAAGTGTTGAACCTCTTCACCTGTTGACTCAGCATCTCCCGTGAGGCGGGGGTGGGATGCAGGGCCTGAGGAGACTGGCAAGTATGTGTTTTGATTTATTTGGGTACTTTAGGCTAGGTGATTTATGGAGGCAAATTCAACAGGTTAAACGGCATGGACAGGGTGAAGTAGCCCCCATGCCAGCCCCAGACCCGCAGTCCCCACCACAAAGGCAGCCACGGTCACCGGTGTCTCAGGTTAGGGTCACGTGCGTGCGTGCTCAGTCACTCCAGTCATCTCCAACTCTTTGCAACCCCATGGACTATAGCCCGCCAGACTCCTCTGTCCATTGGATTTCCCAGGCAAGAATACTGGAGTGGGTTGCCATGCCCTCCTCCAGGGTATCTTCCCCACCCAGGGATCAAACCCACGTCTCTTATGCCTCCTGCATTGGCAGGTGGGTTCTTTACCACTAGCTCCTCCTGGGAAGCCCTCACCCTAACCTTTGGGAGGAGTGTCTCTGCCTACAGGGAGAATGTTTGTGAAAGTTCCCAGGACAGCCGTGAGGCCGGCCGGAGTGAATGGCCCCACCTGGACCACATCTAGGGTCCTACAAGCCTGGTCAGATTCGTATGCAGCTGCTGCAGGAAAAGAAACTCTGTGTCCCTCAGTTTCCCCATCTGTCAGGGGGAGAAACTCTCATTACCTTCCTCCCTTGAAAAGACAAAGGGCAGAACAGGTTAAAACAGGCTTGCCAACCACCCGACTCCCACCCCCAAGACACCACCGCAGTGCATTTTCCAAGGCTGATGGAAGCCAGCGAGGATAAAGCCGTCAGGAGAGCCACGGCTGGAGATTTGCCGTGTTATCCGGGGGTGTTTGGAGCCCTTGGAGTCACAGACGACTGCTGTCACCAGAAACAACAGATGTTTTAAAGCCTTTATTTAATGAAAACAGGAAGCGCCCGTTTCCTGGCTGGTTTTCCTCAGCGAGAAATATCGAGGATAATTTTAGTGGAAGAAGGAATTTTTTTTTTTTTTTTTACAGCTATTGTATCTATGGGGAAAGCACACTTCAACCAGATCGATGCCTCTGGGGCTTGAGTCTTTATCCTCTCTGCATCGTCCCTGCCCAGAACAGTAAGATGTTCCTTAGCTGTGCGTCACATAAATGAATGAGTGAGGTGGTAAAAGGAAGGGCTAAGCAGCTGCAGGAGGCAGAGCATTGAGCTGGAGGGGCCAAGGGTGGCTCCTGAGTGGAGAACGTTTCATGTGCAGGATGGCAAAGATCTGTGGGCACAGAGATTCAGGGAGAGAGGGTATCCCTGGTGGAGGGGACACCACAGGCAAAGGCAGGGAGGTGGGATGGGATGCTGGGTGTTTGGAGACTCCTGAAAACCCCAGATGGGTTGCTTTTCCTTTTAAAAAAAATCTTTTTTTTAGGTAGACCATTTTTAAGGTCTTTATTGATTGTTACAATATTGATTCTGTTTTATGATTGGGGTGGGTTTTTTTGGCCACGAGGCATGTGGGATCCTAGCTCCCCAACCAGAGATTGGACCCACACCCCCTGCATTGGAAGGCCAAGTCTTAACCACTGGACCACCACAGAAGCCCCCCTCAGGTTGAGTTTATAAGAGAACACGGCAAGGATGTCCAAGGTGGGGGGCACTGCTCAGAAAGGAAGCAGAGTATATCTCGCAGTGGCCAGGGGTTTCCAGATCTGTCCCCGGTCCCCGCCCCCAGTCAAGGCAGGTCAAAGACTCCTAATATACCTGACCCAAAAGCCGTGGTGCGGCGCCCACCCTATCCCACCACCCCAAGCACCTGTTCCCATGTGTGCTCCAGGTGCCCGCGGCACCCCACCCCCACATCTGCACCCCCGCTCTGCACCCCCTTCACCACTCTGGAGCAGAAAGAGCAGACAAGGGCACCTGGGGTGAGGCGTCTCGCCAGCCTCCCCCACCCCCTCATCACCAGCAGGCACTGGCCCTGAGCTTGGTGCCGTTTGCAGGTCACAGATTTCTGCAGCAGCAGTGAAGGGTGGAAACTACCGTCCCATTTTATAGATGAGGAAACCAAGGCTCAACAGGGAGCCTGGGCAAAGCCCAGCTCAGCCTTTTGGTCCCTGAGCCGTCTCTCCCCAAAGCAGAGGTGCCTTCACTGTACAGAGCAAAGCGTGGGGGCCATAAGAATTAACCTCCTCCTTTTGTCCCAGTCTGGCTTGTTGGGGTGAAGCTCAGATGGTAGGGATTACACGCAGGCAAATTTCAGCTCCCTGAGACCATCTTGAAAGCAGAAGTCCTTCTAAAACGTGGTACCCATCACCTCATTCCCAGTTCAGAACTTGCCATGGCTTCCAGGCTTGAAGGAGCGAGGCCCTGGGTCCCAGACCTCTGGGCCTCCAGCCCGTCTCTGGCTCCATGGCCAGCAGCCAGCCCCTACCTCTCACCCTCCCTGGGCGTAAGGTCCCCCACATCACCTGCAGCAGTGTCTGCAGCATCCTCCCTTTCTCTGCCTGCGCACCTCATGGGCAGTTCTCTGAAGCCAGGACCACAATGAAGTGGTCATCTCTGCAGCCCCAGCATGGGCACAGAGCCAGGCATCCAAGCCTTAGTTAGTGTTGGCTAAAAAGAGGGAGTTAGAGCATCCCCTCCTCCGGAAGCCCTCCCAGATTTCTCCTCCCCACACACGTCCTTCTTAAGCAGCTGTGTCCTCCTCTGTGCTCCCCAAGCCCTCTGTACAGATCTTTACTGAAGAGTCTATCTCTGTACAAGAGAGTGGGTCTGACCCAGAGTTGTTATTTAGTCACTCAGTTGTTTGTATCTGACTCTTTTGTGACCCCCATGGACTGTAGCCAACCAGGTTTCTCTGTCCATGAGATTTCTCAGGCAAGAATACTGGAGTGTGTAACTTCTCTTTTATTTGAAAAAAGGATTATGTGAAAGGATACGATAGACTTGCTCTACCATTGGGCAGTCAGCCTTAGAAGGGGTGAGCACCCTGTCAACAGAGGCATGTAACAGAGGGGATGCCTGGGAGGGGATCTAGGCAATTAGCAGAGGGTCAGAGTCACCACCTAGAGTCCCTTCCAACTCCAAGTGCCTCTGAAGCACAAAACCTAAATTACTCCTTTCCGGGCAGGAAACAGATAAAGGTATGTTTTCCCAGAAGAACAATGGCTCTTTCGTGTCCTCTGGGGCAGGAGACAGTGGGGGGCCGCAGCCGGGTTACAGCCATCGTGAGGACATTGGTAAATTATGTAAACGGGATCTCGGACCTCCCACATCCCCACTCCCTCCAGCTCTGTAAAAAGAGGTCACGTCTGCTCATGTGAGCAGGCGCCGTGGCGCAAAGCAGAGGCCTTGCTCACGGGGTCCCAAGCCCTGCGTGGGCACCAAAAGGCTCCTCCTCATACCCTGGGAATACACCCAGAGGCGGCCCCTGGTCAGCGTGTCCCGCTCCAGCCCTTCAAAGGACGGAGAGCACTCCCTGTCACCACGGGCTTCTTAGAGAACTCAGGGAGCTGGAGAGGCCTCCCCAGCCTTGACCTGGGCCCTGCCTCTCCCGAATGTTTGTTTCTCCCTCCACTGCAGGATGGGGGCTTCCCAGGTGGCTCAGGGGTAAAGAATCCGCCTGCCCATGCCAGAGACACGGGTTCAATCCCTGGGTTGGGAAGATCCCCTGGAGGAGGAAATGGCCGCCCACTCTATATCCCTTGCCTGGGAAATCCCATGGACAGAGGAGCCTGGTGGGCTACAGTCCATGGAGTCACAAAGAGGCATGACTGAGCAACTGAACAGCAACAACAACATATTTGAATTCTCTCAGCAGTGACTTGTCAGGGTAGGCAGGGATGAAAGTGAGTTCTTAGACCCAGAATGTGCAAGAGGAGGGGGCGTGGGATTCAATCGCCAGGTCTAAGATTCGAAAGTACTTCGGTCGTTCAGTAGAACTGGGTTTTCTGCCCTCGACATGTCCTCTCCCACTGAAGGACATTTGGCAGCAAATATTGCTTTACTGTTGTGCGACTTGTCACTGCCCGTGGGTAAGAATCACTTGTTCAGTTGATCTGTGCTGTGTATAAAGGGCCACAGCAGCTCCAGGCTGGTTTTTTAAAATACTTGTATATTTTATTTTTGTCTGCACTGAGTCTTCACTGCTGCTTGCTTTGCTAGTTGTGGCGAGTGGGGCTGCTCTCTTGTTGCGGTGTGCTGGCTTCTCATTGCCGTGGCTTCTCTTGTTGCCGAGCACGGGTTCTAGGTGTGTGGGTTCAGTAGTTGAGACCTGAGGGCTCTAGAGTGCTGGCTCAGTGGCTGTGGTGCAGGGGTTTAGCTGCTCTATGGCATGTGGAATCTTACTGGACCAGGAGTCGAACCCATGACCCCTGCGTTACAAGGCAGATTCTTAACCACTGGACCACCGGGGAAGCTCCCAGGCTGGCTTTTGCATCCTAATTGCTAGACAGATCCAGAGCTCTGCATAGGTGGGGTGGGGAGTGGGGGTGGAGTAGGGATTAGAGGGCAGAGTTGGGGGATTTGCTGGCTCCTGGTTGGCTGGGTCTGCTCTGTCCTAATTGGTCCAGATGTCAGTCTATCATTACAACAAGGGCAGTAGGAAGTCCTTATTCTCCCAGGGAGATGTCATGTTTTACCTGAAGCCTAGTCATTTGCATTTATCTAAGGCAGTGTAACACTGTGTACATAATATGCCCTAAAATGCAATGTTCTTCCACTGCCCACCCCCCCCCAAAAAAAAAAACCCCAAAGGACACAAATGTATTTAACATTGCATTTGCAGGAAATGTGCATGTGGATAAAGCAGGGACAATATCCTGTGCAGTAATGCAGTGTTCTGTACTCCTGCCTGGGACCATATCCAAGAGGGTGTTTACTGCAGTGTTTCTTAAAGTTCTTGTCCAGGTCAGAATAGTCAACGGTCTTATCTTAGGATGCAGCGTCACTGTCGATAGGTGATGGCTGTCAGGGACACTGCAGGAAAGAATTGTGAGACCACATCAGGGTTTAATCAGAGTGTGCTGGGATTGATTAGCAATGCCTGCCATGGGCACAGGAAGGGAGGAGATGGTCTGCGTGCCATCAGGGTCTCCCAGTCATCTAGACCCCTTATCGTGGTGCTGCCTGTGAACAGGCTCTGGAATCCATAAAGGCAGGGACGGCCTACCCTAGGTGCTGTCCACTCCATGGCTCCTGCCCTCCCTCCCAGGTCCCGGAAGCCATCCGCAAGTGCCAGCGAGCAGGCATCACGGTCCGCATGGTCACCGGTGACAACATCAACACAGCGCGGGCCATCGCCATCAAGTGTGGCATCATCCACCCCGGGGAGGACTTCCTGTGCCTTGAGGGCAAGGAGTTCAACCGAAGGATCCGCAACGAGAAAGGGGAGGTACGTGGCCCAGCGCAAAGGGTCCTCGGAGGGTTGGGCCCGAACGGGGGCCCAGGAGGCACGGGTGTGCATGGTAGCCAGCCAGTATGCTGCTCAGAGCCCAGTGGTCTAGGAAAGTCCCCTCCCTTACCTGGGCCTCGGTTTCTCTCCTCAACCCCACTCACCTGCCCCTCCCGCATCCCTTTCCAGATTGAGCAGGAGCGGATCGATAAGATCTGGCCAAAGCTGCGGGTGCTGGCTCGCTCCTCACCCACGGACAAGCATACCCTGGTCAAAGGTAAGACCTGGGTGGGCCCAGGCAGTGCTGAGGTCCAGGCACCAGGCCTCTGGGGCTTTCCTGACCTAGCGCCTTCAGCTTCTTTCCAGGATGACAGCGGCTCCCGCCTGGGATTCCTCATACCTGGGGACGCCCCATACCTGGGGATGCCCTAGGAGGCCTGCCAAGGGCCACAGCGGCATGAGGAGGTGGTGGGCCTTTGGCCTAGGTCCCCCCTCCCATGGGCAGCAATGGGACTGAGGGCTGAGGAGCCCACCGACAAGCTGATTTGGGTGGTGTATCTTGGTTAATGTTCAGGTTGAATGACTGGACACAGACCCTGCTGTTCCCATGTGATGCTGTCTTAACCACTAGGTCTGACACTCAGCCCACTTCCTTTGCGTATGTTCCCAGTCTGGCCCACACCTTGTGAGTCTGAGAGCCTTGGCCTGCCTGGTCTCTAAGGACGCTGTCCCATGTGTGTGACCAGGACCCGGGGCATGAGCTGCCCTGGGAACAGCGATCTGAGACATGAGGCCCAAAGCCAGTGTCCTTCTTCCCTGACTCCTTCCAGGGGGAGGACACACCCCTCGCTGAGCCCATCTCACTGGCCAGATGCTGGGCACTTTCAGAGTCACACAGGCCTGAGTTAAAACCCTGGCTCTGCCCCCTGTCCTGCTCTGTGGCCTTTGGCAAGTGTCCAGCCCCAGGACTCAATTTTTCCATCTGTTGAATGGCCATAAGGGGAAGTTTTCTGACTGAGGTCAGCCATAGGGCATCTTAGATTCGTCTTCCAAAGGTGCTGCCCAAAGACTTCAATGGAGGCAGACCTGGCCTTAGAAACACTGAGCCCCTGAACTGCAGGAGACCCCCAACCCAGCTCCATTTTTTATTCAATCACTTATTCATTCATTCACTCATTCTCTTGACAAATGTTTACTGAGTATCTACTGTGTGTCAGGCCCATCTCTTGGCCGACATGACTCTTCCCTCTTGGATTTCATGGCCAGGTCTCACCCAGTAGACATTGAATAGGTCGTTGCCCTGCACAGAGGCCACAGCAGTGGAAGAGGAAGCTTCCTGGGGCCCCCTGCTGGCCTCTCACTCCACCTGGGGGTGCTGTCAGATCGCAGGCTGAGGGATGGGGTCCAGGGGGCGGACCTGTGTTTCAGGCAGGACAGGGAACCACACTGTGGAAGTCCAGAGGAAAAGGTCTCCAGGCGCTTTCAAGGGGTGGGAGGAAGTTCATTGGCTGGCCCGGGGCCTCCAGTGAGAGAGGGAGACGAGAGGAAGGGCTGGAGAAGGGAGTCTCATCCTCAGATCACACGGGGCCTTGAACACGCGGTGGTGACCTGCACTGCTAGCCCAGGTGGTGAGCTGCAGGAGGGCCTCGATGGAGAAGCGGTGTTTTAGAAATCTCCCTCCCTGCTGCTGAGTGGAGAGCGGCCTGGAAATGGAGGGACCGCTGGGATAGTCCAGCTGCGAGAGGGGCTGCTGGGGGCGGGCTGGGGACAGAGCAGGTGCGCTGGGAGTGGGCAGGTCTGAGAGCTCTCTGTGGGGGTCAGGCCTGGCCCAGATGGGGTGGAGGAAGAGGGGAGATGGGAGTCCAGGACTGCTCAGTGTGTTCCTGCCTGAGAGCCTGCTGCGAAGTTTACAGGGGGCAGCTGGGTGTCTGGAGTCGCACAAGAAGGGACAGATTTGAGGGGAAATGGATGCACGTGGTTTAGGAGGCTGGGCTGGAGGCCCTCTGACATCCCAGGGGAGGTGTCCATGGATTCAGGGCTCAGGAGAGAGGCCCGACCCCGCTGAAGGCAAAGGTGTTGTCTGTATGCCCCATGGGGGTGGAACTAGAGGAGCTGCCGAACCCCAGTAACTCCCACCTGAGCGGTGGGCAGAGGTGACTTCTTTCACTCGTCCTGCTCCTCTGGCCCTCACTCACTCAGTGATGCGAGCCACATGTCATCTGTCACTGCTACTTGCTGAAGATTTTATTAAGGATGAGTATCTAGAGAGTGGTCATTAGCAGATGGCAGAGCCCAGGCCTCCTCAGGTGTGACTGGCTCCCCAAGCACAAGATGCTGCCGGAGCAGATGGGTGGCCCCCCAGCCAAACCTGGCTCCCCTGGAGAACAGAGAGGCCCCTGTGGTTCGGACAGGGGATTTGAGTTTGGACAGGGAAGGTGAGTTCGGCCAGGGTGGTCACTGCAGTGGCCATGGGCTGCAGAGAGCAAAGAGGACGCTGGAGAGGCAGCAGGCCCCGACGAGAGGGTGTTAGTTGCAGCCAGCACTGGGCTAAGGGGCCCCATGTCCCCTGCAGGTGCTGGGAGCTAGGATGAAGCTTGACGGAGTCAGGGGGTGGCGGGGCAGGGGCCAGAGAGGAGGCTGTGCCAGCCTGGGCCCCCGGCCCCGGGGGGGTCCCAGGGCCCTGAGCACACGCCCGCCCCGCCCACAGGCATCATCGACAGCACGCACACGGAGCAGCGGCAGGTGGTGGCCGTGACAGGGGACGGCACCAACGACGGGCCTGCGCTCAAGAAGGCCGACGTGGGCTTCGCCATGGTAGGAGCGCACGGGGGCTGGGGCGGCAGCTGGCAGGAGCCCGCAGGCAGGGGCTAAGGGGGACGCACGGACCACCAGCCTCCAGCGGGGGGATGCAGGAACCCCGGTGCTCACGCTGCCCACCCTCTGTCCACCTGATGCTCCCAGAGGTCTTGACGCTCAGCTTGGCTTCAAGAAGGGAGGAGAGAGCTTCCTGCAGTGATGGGTCTAGGAAAGGGAAGGGACAGAGTGGAAGGGCCCCCTTTCTGAAGGCAGAGGTTGGCCTCAAGGCTGGGTCTTGAAGAGTAGGGGTGGGGTGTGTGTGTGTGTGTGTGTGTGCACGCACATGCACGTACATGTGTGTGTTTGGTGTGGTGCCTGGGTTCCTGGGCCAGCTGGACTCTGCCACTGGGACAGGCAGCCTCCTGTCTCCCCACAGCCAAGGGCTGACCAGCCTCGCTTGGGGAGGAGAGGGCACGTGTTCCGAGGCCTGGCCTCTCCCAGCAACCACGTGGGCAGACACGCTCCCGTGTGGTCTGCAGTGCTGGGGATTCGTGTGTGTATGTGGGCGGTGGTCGGGGGGTGAGGATGATGCTGCTAGAGCTGCTCGCCTCTTCGGTCGCCCCAGCCAGGCTCCTGTCCCCATCCTCACAGGGCATCGCAGGCACGGACGTGGCCAAGGAGGCCTCGGACATCATCCTGACGGACGACAACTTCAGCAGCATCGTCAAGGCGGTGATGTGGGGCCGCAACGTCTACGACAGCATCTCCAAGTTCCTGCAGTTCCAGCTGACCGTCAACGTGGTGGCCGTGATCGTGGCCTTCACGGGCGCCTGCATCACGCAGGTGGGTCCTCCAGGGGTGGGCGGGGTGGGGCAGCTGAAGCCCGGGGGAGGACGGGCACCACGCACAGGGGCTGTCCCAGGCTGTCACAGCTCCATGCCAAGGGCCAGGAACCGCATCACAGAGCCACCCACGTAGGCACCAGCCGCACAGAGTGCAGGAAAGGAGGCTCAGAGAGGTGGCAGGACTACCCCAAGGTCAGCCAGCCAGTGGAGATACCGGCCCTTGTTCCAGGAGGCAGGAGAGGGACCCCCTCCAGGAAGGCAGGGCCCCTGGCCACGTAAAGGGGCAGAGAGAGGCCGGCACCAGACAGGCAGCCAGCTGGCATCATGGAGCTGGTGCGGCCCTGGGAGCCCCAGCCGTGGCGTGGAGTGCATCAGGGAAGGCCTGAGTGCCTGGGTTCCTGGGCTGGGTGGACTTGGTCACTGGGAGAGCAGGAGTCGGCCCCACCTTTACAGCCAGGTCTGTAGCAGCCCCGTGTCCTGGGCCCTGTGGAGCTGACAGGCAGGCCCAGCCCCTGCAGCCTCACTGCCTCCTCACCCCCCTCGTGCGATAGGAACTGTGTTGATCCCCATTTCACAGAGGCAGAAACTGAGCCTCAGAGGATGGACCAGCCAGGTGCCTGCCATTCCTCCCGCAGCCTCCTGCCTGCCTGTGGCCAAGGGCTGACCAGCCTCGCCTGGGGAGGAGAGGGAAGGCGTCTCCCAGCAACCATGTGGGCAGACAAGCTCCTGCCCACAGGAGCCCTCAGAAGCCCAGAGGCTCTGGAGGACAGAGGGGCCCGTGGGGTACCTGCCCAGTTCAGTTCAGTCGCTCAGTTGTGTCTGACTCTTTGCGACCCCATGGACTTCAGAACGCCAGGCCTCCCTGTCCATCGCCAACTCCCAGAGTTTACTCAAACTCATGTCCATTGAGTTGGTGATGCCATCCAACCATCTCATCCTCTGTCGTCCCCTTCTCCTGCTTTCAATCTTTCCCAGCATCAGGGTCTTTTCTAATGAGTCAGTTCTTTGCATCAGGTGGCCAAAGAATTGGAGTTTCAGCTTCAGCATCAGTCCTTCCAAAGAATATTCAGGATTTCCTTTAGGATGGACTGGTTGGATCTCCTTGCAGTCCAAGGGACTCTCAAGAGTCTTCTCCAACACCACAGTTCAAAAGCATCAGTTCTTCGGTGCTCAGCTTTCTTTATTGTCCAGCTCTCACATCCATACATGACCACTGGAACACTGGAAACCCCATAGCTTTGACTAGACGGACCTTTGTTGGTACCGGTACCTCTGTCCTGAAGAGCTGTGTAGCCCAGGGAATACTGTTCCCTCTGTTGTATTCTGGGCTCTTGAGGACGCATATGGCAGCTCCCAACACCCCAGCCCTGAGAGTGAGAGCCCTGGGCTGGAGCGGAGGTGGGGAGGTGGTGTCCCTTCTGCTCACCAGGCCCTTCTCTCCTGCTCTGTGGACAAGAGGCTCCCTCTAGTGATGGTTTAGGGAAACTCACGCCAAGTTTCTTGGAGACCAGCTGGAGCCACACGGGGAAACTGAGGTGCCGAAGGGACGGTTTGCCTGAGGTCTTGGATTGAGTTGAGGGCTGTGAAGGCCTTGGTGAGGATAGAGGGGCCCTGACCCCAAGGTGCATGTAATCAGAGGAGGCTGATGGACAGGAAGAAGCTGAGGGGAGTGGGGAGCGTGACTGAGCTGGGGTGGAGGTGGGAGGGGTGGCCTGGGGGAGGGGAGGTGATAAACATCTAGGAGATGAATGAGGGTGTGAGGTGTAGGTGGTGGGGCCTCAGGAGCCACACTGAGAGGACCAGGGGGCAAGGAACAGCCCACCCCAGGCTGTTAGGTGTACAGGGCCTGTGACCTTCCTGGAGGAGGTGTCCACCTGTGGGCGAGGCTGCGGCCACAGGGCCAGGTCTGGGCTGGAGGGAGGGTGATGTGGGGAGAGGTAAGCAACTGCATCCGGGGGTAGGGCCGAGGAATGGGTCACAGGGAACACAAATTCAAAAGGTAAGGGAAGAAGGAGCTGGAGAAGGAGTCAGAGAGAAGGGCGCCCAGAGAGGGGTCAGGGTGCAGTCAGATTCCTCGAGGTTCAGTGAGACGGGCCTGGAAAAGAATGCCTCAGTCTGTGACAAGAAAGGTGGTGCTGCCCTCGGGGAAAGGCATTTTGGGGGGTGTGGAGGTGTGAGGATAGGATGGGGGACAAAGGATGGGGTCTACACACCTTCAGGCAGCACAGACCACAGGAGACGACTGTGCACAGACGTGTAGGAATACGTGATCCCGGTCTCAGCCAGGGAGACATGGGGAAGGACCCACCCCAGAATGTGGAGGGCAGGAAACCCATAAGTGGGGAGATCCTTGATGAGGTTTGGCTTCCTCTGTCCCTTACTTGCCCAAAGTTTCTACCAGGACAACATTTTTGTGTGTGTGTGTGGAGTTAGGAGAAGGCAATGGCAACCCACTCCAGTACTCTTGCCTAGAAAATCCCATGGACGGAGGAGCCTGGTGGGCTGCAGTCCATGGGGTCGCTAAGAGTCGGACACTACTGAGCGACTTCACTTTCACTTTTCACTTTCATGCATTGGAGGAGGAAATGGCAACCCACTCCAGTGATCTTGCCTGGAGAATCCCAGGGATGGCAGAGCCTGGTGGGCTGCCGTCTATGTGGTCGCACAGAGTCGGACACGACTGAAGCGACTTGGCAGCAGCAGTGGACTTATTGAGACACACAGTACTTGCTTCATGTAAACAAAAAAGGTGAAGAGAAATCGGGTGGTGGTAAAGAGAAATGGTGTGGACCTAACAGAAGCAGAAGATATTAAGAAGAGGTGGCAAGAATACACAGAAGAACTGTACAAAAAAGATCTTCACGACCCAGATAATCATGATGGTGTGATCACTGACCTAGAGCCAGACATCCTGGAATGGGAAGTCAAGTGGGCCTTAGAAAGCATCACTATGAACAAAGCTAGTGGAGGTGATGGAATTCCAGTTGAGCTATTTCAAATCCTGGAAGATGATGCTGTGAAAGTGCTGCACTCAATATGCCAGCAAAGTTGGAAAACTCAGCAGTGGCCACAGGACTGGAAAAGGTCAGTGTTCATTCCAATCCCAAACAAAAGCAATGCCAAAGAATGCTCAAACTACCACACAATTACACTCATCTCACACGCTAGTACGGTAATGCTCAAAATTCTCCAAGCCAGGCTTCAGCTATATGTGAACCGTGAACTTCCTGATGTTCAAGCTGGTTTTAGAAAAGGCAGAGGAACAAGAGATCAAATTGCCAACATCCGCTGGATCATGGAAAAAGCAAGAGAGTTCCAGAAAAACATCTATTTCTGCTTTATTGACCATACCAAAGCCTTTGACTGTGTGGATCACAATAAACTGTGGAAAATTCTGAAAGAGATGGGAATATCAGACCACCTGACCTGCCTCTTGAGAAATTTGTATGCAGGTCAGGAAGCAACAGTTAGAACTGGACATGGAACAACAGACTGGTTCCAAATAGGAAAAGGAGTGCATCAAGGCTGTATATTGTCACCCTGCTTATTTAACTTATATGCAGAGTACATCATGAGAAACACTGGACTGGAAGAAGCACAAGCTGGAATCAAGATTGCCGGCAGAAATATCAATAACCTCAGATATGCAGATAACACCACCCTTATGGCAGAAAGTGAAGAGGAACTAAAAAGCCTCCTGATGAAAGTGAAAGAGGAGAGTGAAAAAGTTGGCTTAAAGCTCAACATTCAGAAAAAGAAGATCATGGCATCTGGTCGCATCACTTCATGGAAAATAGATGGGGAAATAGTGGAAACAGTGTCAGACTTTATTTTCGGGGGCTCCAAAATCAAAAATCAAAAAAAAATCCAAAATGGTGATTGCAGCCATGAAATTAAAAGACGTTTACTCCTTGGAAGGAAAGTTATGACCAACCTAGATAGCATATTCAAAAGCAGAGACATTACTTTGCCAACAAAGGTCCGTCTAGTCAAGGCTATGGTTTTTCCAGTGGTCATGTGTGGATGTGAGAGTTGGACTGTGAAGAAAGCTGAGCACCGAAGAATTGATGCTTTTAAACTGTGGTGTTGGAGAAGACTCTTGAGAGTCCCTTGGACTGCAAGGAGATCCAACCAGTCCATTCTAAAGATCAGTCCTGGGTGTTCTTTGGAAGGAATGAAATACTTTGGCCACCTCATGCGAAGAGTTGACTCATTGGAAGAGACTCTGATGCTGGGAGGGATTGGGGGCAGGAGGAGAAGGGGACGACAGAGGATGAGATGGCTGGATGGCATCACCGACTTGATGGACATGAGTTTGGGTGAACTGTGGGAGTTGGTGATGGACAGGGAGGCCTGGTGTGCTGCAATTCATGGGGTCAGAAAGAGTCAGACACGACTGAGCGACTGAACTGAACTGAACTGAAGGAGAAATTGGATGGTAGTGAAAAGGGGACAGGGTGCCAGGCGTTGTTTGTGAGAAGGAGAAGCCCAAGTCATTGATTCACTGATGGTCAAGGGGAAAGAGGCATCAGGAAGCAGGGGAGCTGGGGTCTGTGTGGAAGATGCTTGTGGGGGCACTTGACCTGAGCCTGGACGAGACATGGCCAATGGGGGCTGGAGGGGAGGAGTGAAGATGGCGGGGGTGTGGCTATATTTACAAAGCACAGGGTGTGGAAGTGGTGGCCGTGATGCCTGGGGCTTGATTTTCTCCCTGGGGGAAAAGACAGCGCTGAGGTGAATAGGGCTGGGTAGTTCTCCACGGAAGGCCTGACAAACCTTCTCAGCACCCACTCTGGAACCCTGGGCTGGGCTGGCCAGCCAAGGGAGACACACTGGCAGAGCTGGCCTCAAGGGGAGCAGCTTACACTCTGGCGATGAGCCCCACGCCAGGCACATCAGGGCAGTGGATGGCCAACCTCCCGTGATAAATATCTAGGAGGTATTCATCACTACCGTCTCACCCACGGTCCCCAGGACTCCCCCCTGAAGGCCGTGCAGATGCTCTGGGTGAACCTCATCATGGACACGTTCGCCTCCTTGGCGCTGGCCACTGAGCCGCCCACCGAGACCCTGCTCCTGAGGAAGCCGTATGGCCGCAACAAGCCCCTCATCTCTCGGACCATGATGAAGAATATCCTGGGCCATGCCGTCTACCAGCTCACCCTCATCTTCACCCTGCTCTTCGTCGGTGAGTCCCCTGCCTTGCCCACCCAGGACTCCATGGCCCAGACCCGGCCGCTCTGGACTCCCAGTCACCCGCCTGTTTGCTGAGGAAGTAATGGAGGCCCAGAGAGGTGAAGTTAGTGGCTTGGGGTCACACAGCAAATCTTGGGTAGAGCCAGGCCCTGGCCCAGGTCTGGCAACCCCAAAGACTGGGCTTTTCCCACTGATGACAACTCTGGACACTGCGTACACATTGTGCAAGGCAGGGCGTCATGCCAGAACCCCCAGGAGCCCGAGACACTAGGGGGAGTGACCAGCCCCTGTTCTCAGCACTCCCACACGTGACCCTTGCCCGGTAGAAGGCTCCTCACCAAGGCCTCCTGGAAAAGAGCCACACACCTGCCTACAAGCCAGCTGTTTCCACACTTTTCTTGGGCACCTGTGCCACCACCCCCATGACAATGAGGCACCAGGGACAGAGAGGGGAGGTGACTTGCCCAAGGACATGCAGCCAGCCTGAGGGGGCACCTGGGCTGAGAAGAGACCTGGCTGGAAGTCAGACTGGCCTGGCTTCCAGGGTGCTTCCAAGGTAATCCGACCCCTGGCACCTGGAGGTGCCCAGAGGCAGGCAGATGGTGGCCCAGGGTCACACAACAAACTGGGGCCAGTGGGATTCCCTCAGATCCCTGAGCTGGGCTTTCGACGCCAGCAAGCCTGGATGGGGTTGGGGCAGGAACCCATTTCTCAAAGGGCAGTTCTTGTTCGTTGTGCCGGCAGGATAGTTGTAAGGATGATCGTGAGAAGCCTTAGAGGATGTTCGGGAATGCAGAGCAGCAGAGACTCACAGAGAAAGCTGTCAGTTGGGGAAGAAAGGAGGAGGAGGCCCCTGGTTGACTCACTGGCTTCCCCACTTGAGCATCTGCTCTGGGTGCTTCTGGATTCAGCTAGACTCTCACCGTCAGAAAACCCCACAAGCCCTCCCAGCACCAGCTTGTGCGGCGCTGCAAAAGGACATGGGATGGCATCAGGCATGCCATGGGCGGTGTCCGCAGAGCAGCCGGGAGCTGTGTTGCCCCACCACGTGACAGCCCCCGTGGTGTCATTCTTTGAGCCCTCACAAAGAATGAGGGAGGCCACCTGGGTGGGTCTGGAGCCAGCCTGGCCTGGAAGGCTCACCATCCATATTGGAACTGGTCTGTCTTGTAACAGCCCCTTGAGCTCCCAGAGGTCTCCGCAAGGACATGCTCAGTTACAGGCAGCCACACTTTTGGGGGAACCCAAAGCTACAGCTTCCGTGGTGGCTCAGACAATAAAGAATCTGCCTGCAATGCAGGAGATCTGGGTTCAATCCCTGGGTAAAGGAGGTCGCCTAGAGAAGGGAATGGCTACCCTCTCCAGTATTCTTGCCTGGAGAATTCCAAGGACAGAGGAGCCTGGAGGGCTATAGTCCATGGGGTCTCAGAGCGTCAGACAACTGAGTAACTGAGAAACAACACAAGTGCAGAAAGCCAAGGCCTCCCGCCAAACGTTCCAAGGCCACGCCCTGTCCTCCCAGTCCAGAGGAGTTTGCCAACCAGGGGCTGCTTTTTATAAGCCCTGTTGCCTGGAAGCACAGCTGGCCTCCCGCCTTTATTAGATTTCCTCAAAACACTGGAAGAAAGTTCACCCAAGGCACTTGGCCCCTAAAGAAAGGGTGCTGTTACCCCTTCACTTACACCCCATGGCGCAGGCCCACCTAGCCCCCCAGTGTCCAGAGAGTACCTCCCGCATCTGGGTGACCCTCCTGGCTGCTCAGAAGAGGCCTCCACACAGGGCCAGGCGTCCCTCCCAGTCCCGACCCTCAGCCCAGCTCCCGCCCTCTTGACTTGGCAGGCGAGAAGATGTTCCAGATCGACAGCGGGAGGAACGCACCCCTGCACTCGCCGCCCTCTGAGCACTATACCATCATCTTCAACACCTTCGTCATGATGCAGCTCTTCAACGAAATCAATGCCCGCAAGATCCACGGCGAGCGCAATGTTTTCGACGGCATCTTCCGGAACCCCATCTTCTGCACCATCGTACTGGGCACCTTTGCCATCCAGGTACCAGGCCCCCATGCTGGCCTGGCTGGTGGGGGGCTGGGCACCTTTGCCATCCAGGTACCAGGCCCCCATGCTGGCCTGGCTGGTGGGGGGCTGAGCACCTTTGCCATCCAGGTACCAGGCCCCCATGCTGGCCTGGCTGGCGGGGGCAGCATCAGGCAGCCGGAGCCCCTCAGCAATGCCCTGGGAGCCCAGACCTCTGAGCTGGCCCCTGATGGCCTTTCTGTCTCTCTCTGCCCCCTTTCTCTCCAGATAGTGATCGTGCAGTTTGGGGGGAAGCCCTTCAGCTGCTCCCCGCTGCAGCTGGACCAGTGGATGTGGTGCATATTCATCGGGTTAGGAGAGCTTGTCTGGGGCCAGGTGAGTACTGCAGGTGGGCAGCGCGAGGGGCCCCTCAGCAGGGACGCCCTGGAGAGAGCACTGGCTGGGGGAGTCCAGGATCCTCACCCATAGGTCCTGGCTCCTGCAAGGACTAGCTGTCTGGCCCCCATTTCTGGGGGCTGGAGCAACGGGGGTTGACCCTGGTCTCACATGATGGTCACGTGGGTATCGCCACTATGACTTTTGCTTCCAGCTATACGCTGCCGAGGGGCTTCCCAGGTGGCGCTGGTGGCAAAGAACACACCTGCTGATGCAGATAGATGCCAGAGTCGAGGGTGCAGTCCCTGGGTCGGGAAGGTCTCTTGGAGAAGGGCATGGCAGCCCATTCTAGTATTCTTGCCTGGAGAATCCCATGGACAGAGAAACCAGGCCAGTGGGCCACATACAGTCCATGGGGTCTCAAAGAGTCACACACGACTGAAGCGGCTGAGCACACACGCGTGCACACATACACCACTGATCCTGTTGTTTGATATTTTCTTTTAATCCTGTCTGGTTTTTTAACTGAAATTTATTTCAAAAGGCAACTTACATTACTGATAGGAAAATAAGTATTATTTGCCATAAACAGAAACTGATAAAAAAAAAAGTAACATGATCAATGTTATTAAACTCTAACTAGATGTCATGACCAGCCAAGGCTCAGAGCCCGAGGCGGCCAGCTGTAAAGGGTGTCACAGGGGTTGTGGCACCCAGCAGAAGGTCCTGCAGAGAGCTCCGAGGGAATGTAAGAGGGGTGACCTCCGCTGCATCGTGGTGCTGTCTGCAGCCATCCGTGACCCTCCGAGGCTCTGGGGAACCCTGGGCTGGCTCCTCTCCAGAACGTCCCCCCACCAAGCCACACGCACACACACACGTGCACCATCTCGAGCTCACAGCTCGCAGCTCAGAGGACATGGTGTCTGGAGCTGGATCTAGGCAGAGGGCCTTGGCAGACCTAAGACATTGGTCTTGCCTTCAAGCTGTTTCCAGGCTAAAGTGGGAAACTCCAGTGACAGAAATTAACTAGAAGGTCAAGAAGGAACTTTAGTTTCACTCAAAATAACCTTCTTTAAACTTCAGAGTGTCTTTGGAGAGTTGATAAACTAGATTTGACTTAGCAAGCCCATTCCCCGGGCACCCTTGAGCCTGGACATCTTTGTCTCATGGGGGCCTGCTCCCTCAGGGAGCCCTTGGCATCTGGACAAGATGGTTCCTGACCCCTAAGGACGATGCCACCTCAGACTCCCAGGGAACCCCTGAGAGTGTCCAGGCCAGCCCCTATCTGTCCCTAGAGAAGATGTAAGCGGCCTCTGACCCCAGCCACCTCAGTTACCCCATGGGGCCTGCACTCAGGCCTCAGCCCTACGGACAAGCCGTTTGGAGGAAGAGTAAGAAGGAAGACATAGCCCCTTCCCCTATTGCCTTCCCTTCCAGGAGGGCAGACATTCCAAGAGTCTCCCAGCATTGACTGCCCCCAGGCACCTAAGCTCCAAGCCCCTGTTGCCCAGGGTTGGGCACCCCAGGGACCTCAGGAAGAATTAAGCCAGTGACTTAGACACACCATGTCCAACTCTGAGAACTGGCCCCCAAGCTTTCCAGAAGGGAAAGCTAGAGCTCAGAGAGGTTACATGACTTGCCCAAGGTCACGTGACCAGTGAAGTCTGGGGTAGTCAAAGTCACGTGTATGTCCAACTCCCAAGATTTCCCACCATGTCCTGCTGACTCTGGATAAGCGAGGGAATTAGAAAGAAATCTAAAGATTGGGTTGGGGAAGAGGGGAGGTGAGTTGACGGTAACTAGGTGAGTGAGTGACAGGAGCCGACCCCTCCACGGATGCTGACGCTAATGGCTGGGCCCCTCCGCAGGTCATCGCCACCATCCCGACCAGCAGGCTCAAGTTCCTCAAGGAGGCGGGCAGGCTCACGCAGAAGGAGGAGATCCCCGAGGAGGAGCTCAACGAGGACGTGGAGGAGATAGACCACGCCGAGCGCGAGCTGCGGCGGGGCCAGATCCTGTGGTTCCGAGGTCTGAACCGGATCCAGACGCAGGTACTGGCAGCTCCCGGGGGCCGGGTGGGCGGTGACGGAGATGAGGGGCGGGCCTAGAGCCCACCCTCTGATCAGCCTCGGGCGCACCGACGCTCCCCGCGTGCTCTCTCCCTGGCTGTGCCAGGGAATGTCCCACCTCCCCGTCCACTGGGCGAGGGGGGTCACACCAGGGTCACGCCCACAGTGGACTTTGTGGGGAGGGGTGGCTCTGAGGGCCGAGGAGGGGGGGGCTCCCTTCAGGGCTGTTGGGGGGCGGTGGATCAGGGCTGCCGGGTGGCTACCAGGAGGCCACGATGGCGGCTTGAGGCCAGAGTGGGCCCCAGATTCTCCCAGCCAGGGGGTCAGCCCTGAGGCTCTTCTGCACACAGCTTCCTCCTGGGGGTGGGGGGGTGGGGCGGGTGCTTCAGGCACTCCCCCAGCCCCCACTGGGGCGTTGAGTCAGTTTTGGGGAACAAAGTTCGGTTTTAAAACACACACTGCAAGGACACAGACGTAGAGCACCGGTGCAGGATGTGTGTTCAGCCAAGAGCAGATTTCTTCCCCACAGAACAGAGCCTGCCACCAGGCGACACACACCAAGAAGGTGGGGCCCCCACACTCACAGCATCCCTCTCCCTGGGTCAGCGTTACAGTTCCCAGGGTGCTTTCACAGCCCTGTGTGGTGAAGAACAAAAAGACCCAGAGACCAAGAGTGGGGCAGTCTCCTGCCCAGCCGGCCTGGGAAGGTCATGGCGCCCCATCCCACCCCACACCCTCTGGGAAGCACGTCAGGGGCCCCCAACCTTGGGTGCGCAGCCCCACGTGGCAGACCACTGCATTTCCACCCATTCGCAACACAAACAGATCACCTGGGCTGCCTCACCCTGCACAGGGCGCTGTCCCAAACATCTCCTGGGCCTTTCCAGCCCCCCACCTAGCTTTAGGGGTAACTGACGCTTGGGAGACAGCCCTTTGTGAGCGCTGGGTGCAGGGAGCAGCTTGCAGACCCAGAGCCTCCTGACGGCCAGCATTGTGGGCGCTGGAACTAGCCCTCCCGGTGGCCCCTGGCCACCTCCCCACCCCCCACTGCCCTCGAGGGCTGGCAGCTGCCACACAGAGCCCTGAGACACCCACCTGCTGACACCCAGCCCGGCCGCCAAGCCCTTCAGGAGGATTCCAAGGACTGTAGTTTCTTGAGCAGGCACGAGTCCCGTCCAGCCTGACTCTTTCGGACCACTAAGTGGGTCAGTGCTTTGTCCCTCACAGCTTAGCCCTGCCAGGTAGGTTGGTGGCACTGCCCCTTCTGAAGGACAAGAAACTGCCTCCGGGCAGTGACCTGTCCAAGGGCACCTAGCTCGTACATGACAGAGCAGGTATCTGGGCCAATGTCGGTCCTCCCCGGAGTCCCCTCCTCACCACTCCGGCTCCACGCCTGGTCCCAGGGGCTGAGCACCCCCTCTGCCTGCAAACCCCACGTTTAACATCCCCCAGCCCACCGGCCCCCAGGCCACTAGATCGGTGCTGCTGCCGGGCCCTGGGTCTCCCCGCTGTCCCCGGGCCCCGGAAGCCCAGGTGCCCGACTGAGCAGACGTCTCTCAGAGCCTTGGACGTGTCTGGTATTGTCGTCTTGGTGTAAGTGGCGTGTCGTCTTGCCGTGGCTGCGGCTGTCCTCGTGGCGTGGCGCCTGTCAGTCGTGAAGCTGTCGTGTCCGTTCTCTTTGCAACTTGTCTCATTCTCTCCTCCGTTGCAGATTGAAGTAGTCAATACTTTCAAGAGCGGAGCCTCCTTTCAGGGGGCCCTGCGGAGACAATCCTCCGTCACCAGCCAGAGCCAGGACGTAGCCAATCTCTCTAGCCCTAGTCGCGTGTCGTTGTCCAATGCTCTTTCCTCTCCGACCAGCCTTCCTCCTGCTGCAGCTGGGCGTGAGTGTGACCCCCTTACCGCCTCGGGAGCCGCCACTGCCAGCGCCGCGGGGGGCAGGCGGGCAGGGGCTGGGGGGCAGCCAGCCGCTCATGGTTAGGCCCAGGGAGCTGAGGGGCCCCGGCCATTGAGGAGGAGGGTCCCAGATGATCAGCCGACCACAGCCAGGCACGGGGTGGCAGTCCCTTGGTGGGTCAGAGGCGTCTGGAGTCAGAGTTAGGGGTTATGGACCAGGCCGTTGTGGGGTCGGGAGGGTCATGAGTGGTCAGAAAGTCTGGGTCAGTCAAAGGAGCACCGTCACTCAGGGAGGTTTCAGTGATCGAATGGTCACAGTCCCCCACAGGGTCACGGAGGCCAAGTGGGGATGCAGTCAGCTAAGGGGTATGAGGTATCCCAATCAGTGTAGGGTCAGGAAAAGCCTGGCTTACGAGGGTCAGAGTTGGCCAGCAGATCACAATCTTGCAGTCAAAGTCAGGCCGAGGGTCACTGTGGGTCAAGGGAGAAAAGGCTCTCGGGGTCACGGTCGTCCACAGCGAGACCCACCCAGAGGGCGCACTGGAGGTTAGAGATCACAGTCGGTCAGGGGACCCAGGCCCCCACGGGGATCGCAGCCCGAGGCCCTGTGCCCCGTCGTGCAGACCCTCCATCCTCTGCCCTGTGCCTCTGACAGCCCCGGCTGCCTCGTATACTCTTCTCCCTGCAGCAGGGCTTGGAGCACAGTGAAGGCCTGAGCCCTCCCTGGAAGGGTCAAGGCTCCTGACCCCATTCCCCTTGACCCGGCGGGGTCTTATCTGGGCTGGCTGCCGGCAGGCTTGTGGACCTGGTCCAAGCCTCAGCTTCCTCCTTCCTCATCAAAGGGGCAGCCTAGGACTCTGAACTCCTCCCACGAGCTCATCTCCTTATACCGTGGCTTCCGCCCAAGGTCACTCATCTCTGGCCTTGTCTAGATCTTTCTGAACCCCCTAATGGCCTCGGGCCCCAGAGGGCATGAGAAGATTCTGTTTACCACCTGCCTCCCTTCCCTGGTCTCTAGTCAGCCCCTCCCAAACAATGGGGGAGCTGTAGTCTGGTCCCCTCTCTCCCAGCTGTGTGCTCACTCCCAGCCCTCGGGCTTCTTTCATGAGACTCCAGGCCTCATCTCTTGTAGTTTATAAGGGACCTCTGTCCTCTTCTAAGCACAGAAGACCCAAACACACATCCTCTGCCACCAGGCAAGAAAGGACCATGTGCTGGGTGGGCACGATGCTGCCCGAGCCCTCAGGCAGGAGGCACAAGTCACAGGGCGCTGTTGGTGGTGCGTCCCATGAACCCTTCCGTGGGTACAGTCCCACCAGGTATGTGAGATGACAGGAGGCATGCAGAAACGTGGCAAAACCCTGTACTGGTTCATCAGCATGAAAACACAGCGATGGGGAAACCAGAGGAGCCAAGGTGAAGTGGGGCCGTTTGAGCAGATGGTGCCTGAGCCTCGTTTCCAGGAGGCCTTGTCACCGGAAGTCAGTGCCAGGCTCTCTCTGGGCAGGAGGCACTTTGATCCCACCCTCTTCTCCCTTCACACCAGAGAGGCCCCTCCTCAGCAGGAGGCCCGCACCCATCGGCCTTACTCCCACATCAGCTAAGCCGTGGCCTTGCTCAGCGGTGCCTCCTACCTCCAAGCATGGAGACCAGAAGTGCTCGGGGCTGGACAGCCAGTGGGGAAGAGTCCCTTTCTCTCCGTTCCCACATCCCTCCTGCATCCCTCCAGCTGGTCTGACTCCCAGGAGGTCATCTCCAGGTCCAGTCCTTTGTCCTCCCTGGCTCGGTCTCTTTCTTGAAGCGTGGGGCCCCACTCGTCCTGGCCAGCACAGAGCTCACTGCGCTCCTGGCCACCCCGCAGCCTCTCCCTTGTTCGACCTCACATCTTAGCTCTCACGGTCTCGAGGAAAGAGCGCAGTCGTCTCGAGTCCTTTCTTCTGTTCTTTATAAAACCACTCAGTAAGGCTAGTCCTGGGCCAATTGGTTCTCAACACTCTTCCTTCAGAGAAATGCCCATCTCCACCTGCCTTTCGCTCCCTTTCTCTAAGGCAGCTTCCTTTCAGGCCAAGTTGATCCCTTTATCCCATGAGGTGACCCAGCTTTGGAACAGCATTTGAGAAGGAGCCTACAGGTCTTGCCCATGACCCGTCATTTTCTCAGAGGACCCTAAAGGGGCTTCTTAAGCATGACTCCCTTGCCCAAGCACCATCCTGCATCTCTCCAGGCATCACGCCTCCTTAGGGATCTTGCATTCCTACCTGTGATTGCAGAATCCAGCCTGTGACTCTGGGTCCTACTAGGACCTTTTCTTGGGCATCAGGTCTCCAAAAAGAGCCTGAGCATCCCCCTGCACGAGGGTACTTGTTCCAAAAGGGATCAAAGCCTTTGTGGTCTCAACACACAGATTTGGGTCAACGTAGTCATGACGTGAACTCTAAACATATACCCCTTAGTTTCTCCTTTGCTTGAATAGTTTCTATAGCCATGTCGCCGCCTCTGGTCTCCAGGGACTCCAGGAGCCCTCTGGGTACCAGGCAGTTCCCTCCAGAAGCCCAGAGGCTTTCTTGGCACAGGTTGTGAAGCAGGTGGCCAGGAAGCAGGGCCCCACATGGGGTGGATGGAGACATGGGCTGCCCCTGCCTCCGCCGAGCAGGATCTCCCTCCCAGGACTCTGGGTAAAGGAGGGCTGCCTGCTGAGGCAAAGAACACCTGGGCTTTCTGTACCTTTGTTGCTGTTCAGTCGCTCAGTCGTGTCCGACTCTTTGCGACCCCACGGACTGCAGCACCCCAGGCTTTCCTGTCCTTCACCACCTCCCGGATTTTGCTCAGACTCATGTCCATTGAGTCGGTGACACCATCCAATCTTGGAAGGAGTCCAACCACGGTCCCCTGGGCTATCAGAAGTGACCACAGAGACCTAGGGAAGGGCTGTGTCTGTGAAGCTGACTTCTGGAACACCCCCAGCAAGTCCCATGTCCCTCCCCCAGCACCACTGTGAGACAGAGGGGCCCCAGCAGACAGATGCCCTGCGGTGACCGGAGAGTGTGGTCAGACTGACATTCAAATGATCAGAAGGAGACTCTGGCCCACGACCTCGCTTTCCTCTTCCGATTCACTCAAAAGCGAGTTTTTCTCCTAGAAACTTAATGGCACGCCCCTGATACTTGAGCCTAACCCACCATTTTCCAAAGCACTTGCCCACATCCTCCACTCCACATGTACCTCACAACTGAAATGCAAAGATGGAGGATCTGCCAATACCTCCATTTAAGTGAGCAAGTCTCTGAGGCTCAGAGAAGTGGCCTGACTTGGCCAAGATCACACAGCACGTAAGTGACAAGAGATCTGACTCCAGAGTCCCGCGTTTTCCCCACCACCCACACCACTTGCCAGACAAGCCCACAGAGGTTGAGTTTCCACTGTGGAACCAGTGCCCACGCCCACAGCCACATCCAGTGAAAAGCAGCCAGTGCTCTGGGGGCCAGGGAGCCAGGGAAGCCATTCCTCCTCTTGAGATTTCCATCAGCCTGGCAGCGACTGGGGTGGGGGTGTCCTCCCATCAGCGATCAGGAACAGAGTTAGCGTTCAGCTCTAGGATCTGAGGCCAACCTCCACGGCTCCTCTCTCTCTTACTCCCACAAATTCCTAACCCATCTCAGGCCGTCTTCATATTCAGCAAGTTCGTAGCATGCTCCATGTTCATGAGTGAAGTTCCTGTTCCTTCAAACCAACCAGGCCCAGAGCATCAGACTCCTAACCCCAGACGGGCCACTTTCCCCATGCCTTCCCAGTCTAGAGAGGGCATGCCCCCTCCCAGCCCCCTGCAGATTCCAGGTTCAGAGGACCACTAGGATGAGGAGTCTGTGTCTCTTAGGCGGGATATGGAGAAGGGAAGGAAAGGAAGCCAGAGCTCTCATTAGTATCCTGGTAACTAATTTAGTGCAACTTGGGTTGGCGAGGAAATGGCTTGCTTCTGGTTGGTGGTGGGGGGGAGCCCAGACCTCTCCGCTGTCTGAATATTCCATGTGTTTGTTTCCCTAGAGGGCTAGAGAACCCTGGACACAGAGTTCAGCAAGAGAGAGTGAAATTAAAAGAGGTTGTGAGTCTTTAACCTTGAGCCTGAAATGAATGTGAATCAACCCCAGACTCTTGGCTTCCTTGAAGCCGGGTAAACATTCGAGTATGTCCAACCCACCCCAGACCGGGACCTGTGCATCCCCCTTAGAGCACCCCGCCTCCCCGCCCCGTGTGCTGATGAAACCAAAACACCTGAAGACCCCAGACCCTTCCTCTCTTCCCCCCTCACCCCACGTCCCAGGGCGGCTCACGCCAGCACAGGCCCATCCCCAGGGCAGGCAGGGAAGGGGAGACGGAAGAGCTTTTTTTCTTCCCATACTGTTTTCCATTTCAGCCGCGAGAGATCCGCAGTGGAGACTTGAAACGGCCGTGGCGGGGTGTCCCGGAAAGTCTTGTCCCCACAGTCTTTGTCCAGAGCAGTCCATTCTTTCTGTCGTCTCCATTCCAGGGGGAGGGCGAGGGGCCTGCATCTCATTGTGTGTCGTCCCCTCCGCGTTGTCAGTCACACGACAGGGTCCTGCCACCATCCCCCCTCCTCCACCAGGCGCTCCCCGGCTGCCGTCTCATTGCAGCTCAGCCTCCGAACACTCTGGGCACGGGGCTGAGCAGCTACAGTGGTCATTAGTGTCCCCCTTTTACAGTTGGGAAGACTGAGGCCTACAACATCTTTTTTGTTGTTTTCACTTAACCAAGGGAGTAATGGCCCAGTTATCAGGAGGTCAGAATACTGCATAATCTCTACAGGCCACAGATAGGGTGTCCAGGGAGAAGGACGTCTCTGAACAGCCACATGGCCATCACGGAGGGCCAGTGCTAGCACATGGTGTCTGGCTCTTGCTTAGCACCCAACGCCTTATTGAAAGCAGGATCCCACCAGGCAGATTTCCCCAGAATCCCCAGCCCAACAGCACATAAGAAGGACCAGAGACAGAGGTGGTTTTGAGAAGATGAGGAAGAGTCAGAACTAGTAAGTGATGGCTGGCAGCAGAGGAGAAAAATTTAAAAAAAAAAATCAAAACTTTGGAGTCTTACATAATACCAAGAGGGCTCACTGACAAACTTAAATTCTCTGTGTTCTCTAAATTAGAAGGCAGAGGAGCTTATGATGTGCTTTGCAAAGACTCCTCTCTGCAATAGTCGAGTAAACCCTGAGCTGTGACACTTAAAACCATCAGCCACAGTCATCATGAAAAATCACTTCCATGGACAGGGCTTTCCCGCCACGCACCCCACCAACCTGGGTTTAGTGCCACAAATCCCGGGATTGCGAGGGCCTTCCCACACCCACCCTGTCCGGTCCTCTGCCCCCCACCCCCAGGCCTGTGATGTGGGGCAGGAAGGCCGAGCTCTCCGGGTCAGCACCCCTACCTCCTCTGCTGAGGGTCTGCTCCCCCGAGGCATCATCGATGCCTGTTTTTCCCTCCGCCTGCTGGCTCTGCTCTGAGTGGGGGCTGGGAAGAGAGGAGGAGGCGCTTTTGTCCCTTGGCCCCTCACTATGGCAGGCAGGGCTCCCCTCCCAGGAGTTCAGGGACGGGACCCTCTCTTCAAAGCGAGGGTTCCGTTCCTGTGCCCTCTGTGAGGCGGGACGGGGCGGCCAGCCTGGTGGCGTGGGTCGCCTGCAGTCAAGGCGCCAGAAGTGGGAGAGCCGAGACGCAGACTCGGGCCTTCCTGACTCCGTGTCCACTGTTCTGTCTGCTGGTCCGGACGCCTCCGTGTCCGGCCTCCTTCCGTTCAGCAGGGAACCCAGCTTCCAACTGAGACCCAGACAATAAAAGATCTTGGCTGTTCTGTGGCTTAGTTCCGAACCCTCTTAGCATCCTACCCAGGGGCTGAGTCGGCCCCTCTGATTCTGGCCTCATTTTGGGGTTTTGTGTTTTCAAAGCACAAATAAAGAAAGAGGGGAAAAAAAAAAAAAAAACCAGGAAATCAGGGACCCCAAAGCCAACTCCAATGACTGGCCAGAGCTTTGAGTCTATACTCGAGTGTTTACCTCCCAAATGCATGAAGGAAAGAAGCGTTGGGTACAAACGACCTCCGTTCACATTGTGCAGGCTTCCAAGTGTAGCCGTGTGTCCGTCTGTGTGTGCCGTGTGGTTCCCGTCCCCCCACCGCAGCATGCTCCCGAGCCCCGAATGTCATCGGCCGCCGGCTCCTCCGCGCTTTCTGGCTGCCTCTGCTGCACCCCAGAAAGCCCTGAGTTGGCTTCGGTTTGCTTTGCTGCTTTGGTTCGATGTCCCCTTCTCTGTTTGGCCCTCATGTGTCCCCCCTCTCATCCCGGCTCACCCAGCCATCTCTCCTCTCTGTTCCTTTTGTGTGTGTGACGCGTTATCTGTTCCATGTCGTGTGGTTCCTTAACGGTGTGTGGTTTTTCTAAGATGAATTCTTCTTCTTTTTTTTTTTTTTTTTTTAACAAATAGCCTCTCCTTCTTCCTCCTTGATTCCCACCTGGCCCCGCTACCCTTCTGCATGGTCGAAGCTCTGCTTTCCAGTTAACAAGGCTCAGTCTCTCACTAGGTCTGGGTGCCCACTGGAGTGGACTAAGCTTCCTCTAACCACTGTTCCCCATCGTCTCTACGGCGGGGCTTCCTTCCTTCTGTGCTAATACTGTAGTCTGTCCCCAAACCGATCAATTAAAATCAAACAAACAAAAAAGACCTCTCGGATGCACATAACCTGAGCCCCCTCCCTCCTCCATTCTTCCGGCTCCGTCCCGTGGATTCCAGCCGCCCGCTGTGCCCCGCCCCCTCTTCCTCCCCACCCCACTCCCCTGAGCCCACCCCCGACCCCCAGAGCTTGACCACCGCCCGCCCGGTGGTGCGCCTCACCCCCGCCCTTCCCTTGCAGATCCGCGTCGTGAAGGCGTTTCGTAGCTCTCTCTATGAAGGTCTAGAAAAGCCTGAGTCTCGAACCTCCATCCATAACTTCATGGCTCATCCTGAGTTCCGGATCGAAGATTCGCAGCCCCACATCCCCCTCATCGACGACACCGACCTGGAAGAAGATGCCGCGCTCAAGCAGAACTCGAGCCCGCCCTCGTCGCTCAACAAAAACAACAGCGCCATCGACAGCGGGATCAACCTGACGACCGACACAAGCAAATCAGCTACCTCTTCAAGTCCAGGGAGCCCCATCCACAGCCTGGAGACGTCGCTTTAGCTGAGGAACCCCCCCCCCCAACCCCGCCGCCACACCACACCCACCCCCTACCCGGGCAGCCACCCATCCAGGCACCTGACTGACCCAAGCAGCAGCGAGCAACAGCAGGAAAAAAAAACAAAAACCAACAAAAAAATACTGGCGAGAACACCGATTCCACCCAGCAGACCCTTTTTTTTTCTGGCTGCGATGCTGTTTGAACTCTTTTTCACCTTGAGGCGAGGGCGGGATCTCGTGGGGAGCGGGGCTTAAGGGAGTGAGCGGGGGTTTTCCCAGAACTAGCCCTTCCTGGCTCCCGCCTGACATGGACCAACCATGCCCCCTGCCCAGCGCCAGCCACATCCCTGCATGAATGTACTGCATACTTCCGGTCCTCCCCTGGTTTGGTTTTTGGGGGGTTGGGGAGGGGTTTTGTTTTGTTTTGTTTTGTTTCTTTTCTTAGGCGGGAACTGCAAAACAGACTCTTTTCTGAGACTATTTATCCAATCCACTGGTCTGTGAAGTTTTTGAGATGCTTGCATAGCATGGTCTCAGTTGTACAGGTTAATTTCACAACTTTTTGAAATTGCAGAGCTTAACTCGCCTGGTAAATTTGCACCAATGGAACCGAAGAACTTCAGACACTCACAAGGTTATATCCATTTCTTTGTATCTATATCAACGTATACTTCTCTGAGACTGTATGCGTCCATATAGATAGGTAGATATATATATATATAAATATATATACATGGATATATAAAATTTTTTTGCCGGCATGTTGCCTTGTTTCCGCTTAAATTGCTCTATTTTAACTTATTTATGTCCTAAAAGAAGAATGTAATTTGTTTACAAACCTGTAGATAACGTCTTCGGCTATTTGTATGGTTTAAGAACACTGGGGGCTGAGATGCTGTAAAAACAGCTCAGCCTGGCAGACACCTCCCTGGATTGCACCCCTCGATGTTTTACGATAGCCATGCTCTGATTTTCTTTTGCCTGCTATTTCCGTTCGATAATGTCACTACCGTGGGAGGCAGGAGTCAAGTGTGAGCGGGTATCCATCCCGAGGGGTCCATCAGCGCGCTCGGTAGACACGGGGAGGCGGAGAGAAGTCCTCGTGGGCTCCACGCACTGATGGCCCGCCGGCCGCAGGGCCGCGGGGTCCTCAAGCACTGAGTGAAGACTTCCTCTCAATGAAACTCACTTGAGTTTACTGAGAGCACTTGCGACAGAGGTTCTCTCTGGCGCTGTCTGTGCAGAGACTGAGGTAGTGCGGCAATATTATAAATGCTGTTGTGTTGATTTTCTTTTCAGTTAGTAATTTAGAGGCTTATTTCCTCATAGATTGCAGCAAATGTGCTGATGGCCGATTGGATGAGGATCTTAAGGCTTGCTGCTTTTATTTTTATTTTTGAAGAAGAATAGCCTTTTGCTCTGCACTACTTAGATCCGAAAGAACCTTATGATGTGTATATTGAGATGTATTCAGTGTGATTTTTTTTAAACCAAATCGTCTTCCTGTAGTCACAATATATACTGTAGCCTTTGAACAGCAAGTCTTGCTTTCCCAGACAGAAAGCCATTCTGAAACCCTGCAGTATCACAGGTGAGAAAAGGTGGTTATTTCTCCCCCGCCCCTGAGACAATAACAGCACTAGTAATCCCACTTAATAAGAGCTTATTTAATTGTATGTCAGCCTCTTAACTGCTAAGCACTTTGTGGGTATCAGCTTTTTTCATAAAAGAACTTTTGTATTGAATACAAAGTTTGCTTTGAGACTTTTCAGCATACGATCTTTTTCCATAAACTTGTACAGTGCAAAAGACATTTTGAATACCATGACCGATGATGTCCCATGCTTCAAGGAAAACCAAAACGCTTCCCGCCTCGCTTGCAAAATGCATTCTTCATACTGACCCTTCCCACGGTTGCTCTGTGTCAGCCCGGGCCCTTCCCTTCTCCAGGCCCAGAGAATTCTTCCACAAACAAGATTGAGAGCCACTCGGGAAAAGAGCCGTAGTCAGCTGGGAGGGCATGTGTCTGGACGGCTGTGGAGAAACCCGAGGGTTTGGGATCCCAAGACAGCCCATCCCACCTAGCAAGACCTTCCTGGAAGGAGGACCTTTTTTGAGCAAGAGCATCTCCTGAATGTCGAGAAGCAGCATCTCTGAATGTAGCCAGCAGAGGGAACTGCGTCCCCTGAAGGGGTGACCAGCCCTCAGACGTGTTTATTGGATTCCAAGACCAACACCGCCCACACCGCCCACTGCTCTCCTTCGAGAAAGACCTGCTCCTGTAGAACCTGGGGCAGCTTTGGAACGTGGTGTGTTTTTTTCGTCTCTGTTGTTTTTTGTAGTTTCCTTTTTTGAGGTTCTCCATCTCCCCCTGTGTTCCCACCGTGTGTCCATGACCTCATTCCATGACGCCAGGAAAGCCCGGCTTGCACATGAGGCCTCCTGCTCATTTTCAGCCAGGACGCAAGGGAAGCAGGAGGGGTCTCCCAGAGCGGGGCTCAGCTCCAGGGAGAATAGGGAGCCATGGAAGTTAGACTGCCCCCATGTCGGTGCTGGTCTTTTCTTGTCAGGAATGATGGATGCCCACACACACATACACACTCATACCCTCACCCTCACACTTGCACCCACACACAGAGGAAATGACTGGTTTGTCAGAACTCACTGTAGTACATAAAGCTTGCACTCGGCGTCCTATATCTAGCAGCATGGGGTACGTTTGGCAGTTCACCCCATTAGGGGGTAAATAATTTATGACCATTCATCTGTTTTTATGAATTTTTTTAATCTAGACAATAATTGTAAATAAAGAACTCACCATCTCTGTTCATTTAATACTATGCAATGGTGATGCTTTCGATTGCTGACTCTTCCTACTCCTGCAGTGTGGTTCTGAAATGTCTGTGGTCTTAAAAAAAAAAAAGGCAAAAAACAACATCAAACAGAACACAGTGACTATACACTCTGTAATATATACTTTTTTTTTAACTGGTCAGGGACTGCACCATCCTCTTAGATTCCTGTCTGCTCTCTGGACAGGTTCCAGAAGGAGGTAGCAGACTCGGTTCTGAGGTCTAAGCTCACCAATTTGTCTACCCCTCCACAGGTGAGGGACGAGCAGGGGGCCCATTCAGTGAGCCACCCACCTTTGGAGGTGGACAGGGAGGAAACTGAAGACTTTCCTTCCTAACTCAGCAGCAGCCTGGGTTGCTCCCACCAGCCCCCACCCCCCGTCCCATGGCCCCTTGTGCCCATGTCCCAACCAGAGCAGACAGCGGACAAGAAAGAGGGATCCCTGCTTCTGAGCACAGACCAACGGCGGTGACTACGGTGGGGCGAGGATCCTGGGCCTGTCTCAGCCCAGGCAGCCCAGTGATTGAACAGCCACCCTTCTACCACATTGAAATCGCCCCTTTCCCACACGCTGGCAGCTTAGAGAGACTTGCGTCTATTTCTAGAATTTCCCCTCTGTTTCCTCATCAGGGTGTCTCATCTGACCAGCCACCTAGTTTTGATTATTGTCACTTTATATGATGTTTTTATTATGTGGTGGGACAAATACCCTTCGTGCTTTTTTTTTTTTTAAGCAAAATTTCCTGGTTATTCTCTCACGTCTATTCTTCCAAGTAAATTTAAAATGTTGCCAAGTCCTGCATCCTTCTGCCCTCCTCTCACCCCAAATATTGGGCCCTTTCATCACAGGTGCAAATGTCATGCTGCCATTGTAAGCACTGTCCACTCCGGCTCACTAAATAGCCCTTTAAGGAGAAATAAGAAGGGCATCCTAGCTCTTGAGGGAAGCCTGATACTCCTCCCATCATCTCACCTGTCCCCTGAGCCAGGGTGTTGTCAGGAGAGGCCACTGAGCCCCCACCCAATATCAGTGTGGGCCCCCAAATCACCCACCTTGCCTGTGATGGGGTGGACCCTCCATCCGCCCCAGTCCAGGTGAGATAGAAGGTTCTCTCCCAGACTCAGAGCTACCAGAACGTGTACCCCACTTGCCAATTCTCCTCATGGAGAAATGTTTATTCCTGGCTCCTTTTCCTGAGCTGTTTTTGTGGGGAGGGGGTCACCCCTTGCTCTTTATTGACAGTTTTCAGCAGGTCCGTGATAGGTCCTCCGGGATGTAGCCGTTTCTTGCCTGGACCGTCTCACCACCCTGACTCCCCCTAGTGGTTCTTGCTCTACTTGCAGGAGGCTGTCAAATAAGTACACTGTGACATGCCTCCCAGCCCCCGACTCTCTCCAAGGGGCCCCAAGATCCCACCATTAGAAGGTGTGGGGAGAGGATGGGACGGGCTGCATTTCTCTGAAGGTTTTTGGGTCCTCCAGAGCCAAGGCCAAAATCAAACAATAGCGGAAAATCCCCAGGTCTTTCTCAAGTCCCAAAGCGAGCTCTCCTGATTTTGACATAAAGATCCTGTCTGCCCAAGTAGGGGAGGGGGAATCCCAAGCCCTGGGCATCAGCCATCACCCCCTCCAATGAAAACAAGATATTTAAGGCTGCTTTGGGACCGCCCATCTCGGCTCCCCCAAGTCTTGTAACGCCTGTGGTGCTCTCCCTCCCGACCTTTCCTCTCGGGAGGGTCGGTCGCCACACTTTGCTAACTCTTGTGTGCACATATTTTATACCAGAGTAAGCAAGGAAATGGTGCCGCCTCCAGCTTCCTGAGCTGCCCGGGCTCTGGGGGGCTCTGGGACAATCGGGGCTGGGAAGTGACTGTGCTCTTATTGTACACTCTCGATTTCTCTGTATCTCTGGCTTGTGCTCTTTGTAACTAATGGGATTTGTCTGCCTTTTCAACACTATACTGAGCAATAACAATAAATGCACACGTGGAAATGTAGACACAGTACACATCACAAGGCCTTTTTCCGCGGGATGGCTGGGTCCCCGCCCTCCGTGGACTTGAACTCAGAGGGAAACTGAGTGCCTGGAAGGGAAAGGCAGTTTGCCTGAGGGTGCACAGGGCCGGGGCAGTCTCTCTCCTTCCACTGAGTCACGCCTTCCTGTACCATTTGAGGGAGGCAAGTTCAGTGTTCCGTGAGTCATTAAACCTCCATGAGGAATAGCTGACAAGCCCAGACGGCCAGACTTTTGGGGGAGGAGACCTCGGGAGGACAAAGAGGTCGAGATTCAGGTTCTAGGGGCACCAAGGAAGGAAAGCGAACAGTGGCCTGACTTGGGGTCTGGGATTAACCAGAGGGAGGTGATGGGAGATATGGACAAAGGATGTAGGTATCATCCCCTCCTGGGGACAGGGGGATGCAGAAGGGAGCCTGGCTCACTAAGAGTCTGAGCTTTGCACACCTCTGGTGAACATTAGCAAAGAACAGGAACGTGCCCAGGTCAAGAGACAGTCCAGTGTTGGTTCAAAAGCTGAGGGTGCCACGTGCACACACACGCACACACAATCCCAGCTCTTCTCAGGGGACTCCCAGAACAAGCACCACAGGCCCAGTCAGCTTCCAAACCCAAACCCAGTTTCGCATCCAAAGTCCATTTACTCCCAGCATCAACCTTGTAGAGAAGGTTTTATGACAGTTTCCACCTAACAGAAGAAGAGACAGCAGTTCAGAGAGGTGAAGGGTGTGCCCACCTAGTAAGCAGGAGATACAGTATTGATACCTGGCAATCTTGATGCCAGGGTCGGCACTCAAAACTTCAGTTCCACCAGCAAATACCTTAATGAATAGGATACAGTTGCACCGTTTCTCCCAAATCCTCAGTCTCTCCAACTGCAGTGCCAACACTAGGGAGTTCCTTATGCCCCATGCATTGCGTTTATATCTGGTGTGTCATTGTCCTCATCTTATACTCAAGGAAAGTCGGGCTCAGAAAGAAGCGACATGATTTTATCGCTCAGAGAATCATCTACAGATCTAAGATCAGGGCCTGTCCCTGGAACAACAGGAGACCCAAGAGCCCCTCCCCCTTTGCTCCCTGCAACATTTTTTTTCCATCATAAACACCAGTCCTCAAACCTCTGGAATATTTTCCCATTAGAGGGAAATTGGAGGTCTTGAAAGCTGGGGTGGGAGTGGAGTGTGAGTTGCAATCTGCAGGTCCAGCCCTGAGTTCTGTAAGACCCCACTCTCCGGCCCCCTCTCCCAGCTCCTTGATGGCCTGTCACACTCTCTGGGTCTTAACATTATCCCTCCAGCAGGAACCATCTTCTGCTAGGACACTTCCCTCCAGTTTCAAGAGAGGAAACAGGGATTCTGACTCATCCAAGGGGAGTCTAGGTTCCATCCTGGGTCACTGAAGTTCTAAAAAGCCATGAGAAGCTCAGGGTTGCCAGACCATGTGAGGCTGAGGGCAACCCCCACCAGGGGCTCTGTCCAGCTACAGCATTCTCGCTGTGCAGGTGAGAAGCCAGGGACCTAAGGGTTGGGGAAACTGGCGATTGGGTCCTGGGCTCTAGCTGTAGGAGTCGAGCTGAGATCCCTCCTTGCCTGGGGCATCTAGCCGGTGGGCCAGATTCACAGGGTCCCAGAGCCGTGATGGAAAAGGCAGTTTCGGAGGCATGGATCCTCCGGCTTGCAGAGGGCAGGAAGAGAGACAGGCTCAGCTCCTGGCAAGGGGCTTATTTGCTAGGCTTCTTTGCCCCTGGTCCCAGCTTGGGTCCTGAGGAGACACGAACAAGGAAGAACAAGGACCATTCTGGCCACTACCCCCAAATTAATCATCCTAAAATGTTCATTGTAAGGCCCGTCGCACCCAGAACCGCAGAAACGTTCCTTACTGCTAAGTCGCTTCAGTCGTGTCCGACTCTGTGCGACCCCATAGACGGCAGCCCACCAGGCTCCCCCGTCCCTGGGATTCTCCAGCCAAGAACACTGGAGTGGGTTGCCATTTCCTTCTCCAATGCGTGAAAGTGAAAAGTGAAAGTGAAAGTCAAAGTGAAGTCGTTTCCGACTCTTAGCGACCCCATGGACTGCTGCCTACCAGGCGCCTCTGTCCATGGATTTTCCAGACAAGAGTACTGGAGTCGGGTGCCATTGCCTTCTCCAGAAACGTTCCTTAGGAGTCCCTTTTTTTCCTGTGTGAGATCTCAGGAAAAGGGAAGGGTTGGGTCGCGAGGGAAGACGGGCTAAAGCTTCAGATTACAAGTCCCGGGTCTGGGTCGCCATGGAAACGAGAGTCCCACCCCGCTCTGGTCTCGCGCGCTACGCACGGAGAAGGGGAGGAGCCGTGGCGCTCAGAAGAGGACGGAACGTTTGTGCGAGTGGAGCTTGCTGCTGCCCGGAGGCTCCGCGTCGGGACCCGACGGGCTTCCAGCCCGACACCGGAAGTGAGCTGTTCCGAAGCGACGCCGGGTCTTGCCACGTCTGAGTCCTGAAGTCGCTGCTGCTGCTACAACCATGGTAAGTGTTGGGGTCGGGGTCGCGGCCCTCCCGGGTCCTCGCCGCGCTGAAGTTCAAGCCCCATTCTGGGGCCGTACAGTTCTCCCGCACCGCTTCGGATTTGAAGTGGGGTGGCTCTGGGGGGTGGTCAGAGGGAGGCCGCGAACCTCTCAGAACTCTGCGGACAGCCTAGCTGCCGCGTCTCCTGCTCCTTCTTTTCCTTCTCCTCCCGCAACAATTGAAAACAAAATCCTAAACACCGTAGGAGCCGCTGTATTCTGAGCCCTTAGCGGGTTCCAAGCGTTGTTCCTAATCTCAGCCTGCCCACAGCCCCGTGCAGTCGATTCAGTTAAGCCAGTGTTCTCGGGGAAATGTCTGTGCCTAGGTTTTTGAGGAAAGCTGGGTGAGCCCACAAGTCAGGACGCTGGGTTTGGTCCTTGCTCTGCAGGAGACTGGGTTTTAAGTTTCTTGGGGTTTTTTCTTGGCCTCTTACTGAGTAGGTACTGAGTAGAGTTGGGGTCCTTATGCCGTGACATTCAGCTTTTTTTAAAACTGAGTTTTTAACTCAGCAGTTCTGAAGAGGTGAATTATTTTGAGGGCTGTCTTTTACTACCCAGTGAAGACCAGACAACTTGAGGTGCTCGGAAGGATGAACTTTTTTTTTAAGTAGCTTAAAAAAAAAAAAAAAAAAAAACACCACGCACTTATTCATCAGTCCTGGTTGGTGACAGAAAGTGGGTTCAAAATAAAGGCTGGTAATCTGCAGGGTCCTCTGATGAACTAGTATGAAACTACCAGGAAGTTATCTTCTTGTGTACTCAGCATCGGGCCATTAACTTAGGCAACTGGATGTGACGCCTGGATAGGCACCCTAGTGGGGTGGAAAGCTTTGTGGGGTAGGCATTACTAATAGCAGGTGGGGGCTCTTCTCCCAGCGCCACTTTTGACTAGCCCTGGAGCAGGTGTTTTCCTTTCTCTGGGCTTCATATCCTCAGTCAGCTCCTGTGAACTCTGCCCTTTGGCTTTCCTAGTGCACACATGAAAGCACTTTATAGCCCAGGCAGCTTGCTGCAGGTATGCTTCTCTTTCTCTTCCTTTCTTGCCTTTGCGGATCGTGGGGGCCTGCTTTGCCGGGCGTCTAGGCTTTGATGAGAGAAATTGCGTTTGCTTGATGCGCCCCTTTTGCACTGCTTTGCAACCATCCTCTCCCGGCGTTCTCCTTTCTGAAAAGTCGGGTCAGGTTTTAAACCTGCAGGACTCGTGCTGGGAAAAGAAATGGGGGAGATGGTAAGAAGAGTATCGTTTCCAGTCTGAAACCTCCTTTTCAGTCTCTCTTCTATCCCAAGAGTTTTGAGAGACTAGTGGTGGAACATAGTCAAATTGTCCATTTTTGTTCATTGACTTATTCATTCAGCAGATAGTCACTGAGTTCCTTCTGGTTGCAAAACACTGCTGGGTGATGTGAGAGGATGCAGAACTGTCGATGACACCAGCCCTGGCTCTGGGGAGCTCGCCTTCTAGTTGGGAGAAGGAAGCGTCTGAAGTGTAGACATTCAGCGTTGATATTCAGAGGAGTCTGGCCAGTCAGGACATCTGGGAATCTTCAAGCCCCGGTGTTGGGGGCGGGGTGTGGTCATAATTTGAGCTGAGCCTCAGAGAATGGATATGAAGGTGTGGTAACTGTACTCCAGCCAGCCCTGCGAACTGGACTCTGTCACAGGTGGTGAACCAGGGAGCAGCCTCAAGAGAATCAATTGAATCAGTCAATCAAAGTCTTCAGGTGAAAATCCTGTTATGCAGAAAACTGCCTGGAACATCAGAGGCTCTGTCCTTGAGGAAGGCTGCTCCATAGTCCAGCTGTAGCCCCTCGGAGTCCCTCTTCACCCCCACACGTAGCCAGGATCTCCTGTGCCACTACCCCCATCTTTGCTCATGTTATTCCCTCTGCTTGGACTGTTACTTTTTTTCCCATGTGTTGGTCACTCGAGTCTTGTCCAACTCTTTGCAACCCTATGGACTATAGGCCGCAGCTCCTCTGTCCATGGCATTGTCCAGGCTAGAATACTGGAGTGGGTTGCCATGCCCTTCTCCAGAGTATCTTCCCTGGTCCAGGGATCAAACCCGGGTCTCCTGCGTTGCAGGCAGATTCTTCACCATCTGAGCCACCAGGGAAGCCACCTGCCAAATTCCTCCTCATCTGAGCCCGTTTTTGTCCACCACCACCAGCCCCTCAGACTGCTATAGCCCGTACTAACCCCATTAAAATATTCATCCTGCCTTGTTGGAGTTACTTCCATACAGACTTCTCTGGGCAAGAAGTACCTCTTTTCTAGGTCTACACCTCCAGTCCCTGGCACAGTGCTTGGCACAACGAAGGCACTTAGAGTGAATCTTTAGTGAATGAATGAATGATCAGATGCTATCAAGAACTTTAAAAGTGGTGGATTTAATGCAGTGATTGCATTCTAACTACCATCAGTTCATTTACCAACAATATCTTTGGTTTTAGGTGTCAGTGATTAACACTGTGGACACTTCCCATGAGGACATGATTGTAAGTATTCCTTTAGCCCTTCCTCACATGCTGAGGACGTGGGCATCTCTGTTGATGATTTATTAATCCAGTGTGGCCCTGCAGCCTTTGCCAGTCAGGCTGTAACCTCAGGGGTATGGTCAGTCTCCAAGCAGGCCCTCTGAGTTGACAGGGCTGTGACAGTCTGATCACTCGAAGTCAGGAGAAACCCAGAAACAGTTTGCAGCTCAAGGTACTTAGTCTCCTGGCCAAAAAAGTAACTGGCTCTGGAATGGGATGGAAGTGGGTGCAGAGGTTTGAAATAGTCTTCCCACCTATCTTCCTCCTGCTGTCACTTCTTAGCCCCATTGAAAAGGGGATTAAAGAAGAAAAAATAAGGACTTCTCTTGTGGTCCAGACTTAGGCTTATTGGAAGCATAGTCTTCCCTGCATTGGAAGCATAAGACTATGTTTCCAATGCAGGGAACACAGGTTTGATCCCTAGTTGGAAAGGTTCTGCCTGCTGTGTGATGTGACCAAAAAAAAAAAGAAGGAAAGAAATAGGAAGATGACTCAATGAAAAGGCAGAGCCAGGTAGGACCACCACAGACGGCGGGCCAGACGGTGCCCTTTGAACCAGAAGCATTAACTCAGGGTGTGTCCTGAGAGGTGAACACCTGCTTAGTGTACGAGGACCGGGCTGTGGGAGAAGGTCCAGAGGTTACAGTCTCCAGCAAAGGATGCAGACTCTGCTTCATGCAAGGCAGGGAGTGCAGGAAGCCTGAGCAAGACCCAGGTCAGTCAGCCCACAGCACTGCGTCCCAGGCGTCCTGCGCTCACCACCTCCCTCCAGCTGTTGCCTTTGGGCTTCCGAGTGGTTGCTTGGATGTGGTCATCCTTGGAGACAGCGTGGCACCTGGGTAAAACCGTCAAATCTGAGGTCCCCAGTCAATCTGTTAACTTTAAGATGATCCAATGTGAGGTCCCTCGTCAACCTGTTAACTTTTCTGAGCCAGCCTTGATTTTCTCGTAGCTGAGATGGGAAATGCCATGGGTGTGCCCCCTCTCTGGGCGGGTTCATCTTGGGGAACAGATGAGACAGGGTAGTAATGGGGAGCATCTGCATGCTCATGGCACATCCCACCCCTGGCTGAATACTGCTTCTTCAGTGTCTCGTTTAACCTTCATGAAGTTGAGGCCATTATCAGCTCCGTTTAAAGGAAACTAAGGTTCCAGGGCATTAGGACATTTTCCCGAGGTTGCACGGCAGAGAACTTGAGATAGGATTGGAGTCTTGGTGCTGTGCCCTGCTTCCTCCCAAAGTGTGTGGCAGCCTGCAGGAGCAGTGCTTCAGAAGCACACTTACCGAGAAGCTCTGTCTCAGCACTGCCCTGCCTGCCTTCTGAGGAGCCAAGACCTGGAGTGGCGGGGACGCTTGACTTCCCAAGAGGAATCAGGATGTCGTCCTTGGGTAGAGAGATGAGGAAGGAATGTCTAAGCAGACAGAATAATTGCTTCCCTTTGAAAGGATGTAATTGCTCCTGATGACCACAGCATGACAGCTGATAGTTGAAACCCTAAAGGTACAATGAGGAAGACATGTTATCCGTTAGAATAGCAGGGCCAGCAAACGGGAGGGCCAGTAAGTTCAGCGAGGCAGCAGGCAGGTGGACTCAGAGGAGCCATCGCCCAGATGGACAAGGACGCTGAAGTGCTGGGTGGAGAGTTCAGGGTCCTGGGCACACTACTGGGGAAAAGGTCAGCTAAAAACCCAGGAACAAAGGTCCACAGAGGATCCAGGGCCATGGGTGGAGGAAGGGGCCTAAATGGCCGAATGGAACCCTGTGTCCCAGCTAGATGTGCCTTGTGGAGGACCTCACTGGGGCCCGCTGGTGGTCAGAGGCCTGCTTCTCTGAGTCAGTGTTAGCCCCGGGTTCTGGCACTGAGCTGAACCTCCCTGGTAGCATAGGAAGCCTCAACACAGTGGGGCGGGAGGAAGGAGAGAGAAGCTGCGCGAGCTTTCCTCCCACACCCCCCTGCCGATGGGGATTGGGAGGCCTTTCCCCGTGCTGTGAAGGGTCTGAAAGCAGCTGGGTGTGGTTTCTCTTGTCCCTTTCAGAAGGAAGTTGCCGTGAGAGAAGTGAGAATGTCACCAAGCTAGGTTCCTGCCGGATAGTGATGATTCTCTGAGGTTCAGTTAATCTCAGGTCCTGTCCTCCCTCTGCAGCATGACGCCCAGATGGACTACTACGGCACCCGCCTGGCAACCTGCTCGTCAGACAGGTCCGTCAAGATATTCGATGTGCGCAACGGGGGGCAGATCCTCGTCGCCGACCTCAGGGGGTAAGCGCCCCCGACCCTGGACAAAGCCGCAGACGTGGCAGGAAGGGCTGAGAGCCCAGATCAGCACAGCCCCTGGGGTGGCTGGCGGAGAGGATTCCTGGTCCCGGCCACCTGACTGCCTCAGCAGGCGTCCTGGGCTAATGGGCCAGGAGCCAATCCCACCTCTGCCGCCCAGATGCCCACAGACAGCCCTGGGGTGAGAGTCAGGTTACCCCTCCATCTTCACCTGCTCACCCCCGACCCAGGCCTGGGCAGTGTCCGCCTGGGCAGTGTCCGCCTGGGCAGTGTCCGCTCACAGGTCTTTAGTGGCTACTGCTGTGTTCAAAAGTGGGAAACGACCTTTTCTTTTCCTTTTTAAACACGTTCAGCACACATGATCTAAAGTGACGCAGAGTATAATCGTAATTATGTGGATCCCACTGTTTGGCCTGTTTGCCCCAGCAGGTACTCAGTGAGTATTTACAGATGTTTGGTTTACCCTTCTCCCTGTGGAGATTCTTGAGATCCTAGTTTTCTTTTTTGTGGCCACACTGTGTTTTTCCCTCTCAGTTCACTACCTCAGATGGATAGTGTTCTTAATCCAGGTTCCATGAATCTCCAAGGGTTCTGTGGGTAGAATTCAGGGGATGGTGAACTCGGGAAGGGGAAAATCACATCTTTATTTTCAGTGACTCTGATGTGCAGCATTTGCTTCAATTATGGCTATAGGCCAGGAATCCCAGTAGTATTCATGGTACCTGTCACTTTTTTTTTTTTAATATTTATTTGTCTTCACTGGGTCTTAGTTGTGCCACTTGAGATCTTCTGTTTTGTTTAGACATGCAGGTCTTTAGTTGTGGCATGTGGGATCTAGTTGCCTGACAAGGGATTGAACCCAGGCCCCCTGCAGTGGGAGCTCGGAGTCTTGGCCACTAGACCACCAGGAGAGTCCCCAGTACCTGTCACTTTGTTACCAGAAGAAGTCACAGATATTTTTTATATCACATTACAGTTGTAGCTTTCTCAAGCACTTGTGCTCATCGCTCCTGTGAAATTAGAATGGGTATTAGACTTGCCACTGGAGTTTGTTACTTAATGTATTAACAAAGAAGCACATATATCACTAATAACATAAATTGTTCTTTAACCTTTTGATGACGATTTCAGTATAAATGGATTTCATGTATAATCCTCACTCTATGTATTTTATTCATTATCCTGAGAAGGGACCTTAGCCTTCACCAGACTACATAGGAGAGGTTAAGAATCCCTGACAAGTGGGTACTCACTGCATGTCTGTGAATGGATTAAAGAAAACACAGCCAAGTCAGTAGCCGTTTAGGAAGACAGGTCTAGAAATTGCCCTCCTTGTGGGTGTCAGGAGTCGCGTGCCTGAGGAGCCCAGTGCCGCCTTCCCCGCCCCACGGCCGCTGGCTGAGAGCTCACAGGGCGAGGCCTGGCCGCCAGTACTGGCTTGGACACACTGTCCACTGTCACTTGGTCCTTTCTGCTCAAAGTATGTAAAAGACTGGAGGGTAAATTCGTGCCCCTGTTCTTTGCTCCCTCAGTTAACACTATGCCAGTTGTAGGACGATGAGTCTCCAGGAGTTTCGTTAGCAGCTCCTTTGTGGAGACTGCGCCTGGACCATCATCCCAGCTAAGGGAGGTGGACTCTTGAGTGTCCGCAGCCCCGGGTGAATGGATGAGCAGGGAGCAGCCCACAGGCGTCGAACCTGTGTTTTTTCCTTTTTTTGTACCAAGCACTGTTGCAGACTCTTAAATGAGTTATCACAGACATTTCCCTCATGACCACCATGTGAAAGAAGTCCCGCTGACATCTCTCTCAAGAGACCAAGCCAAAGAGAGGATAACGGCCCTGACCTGAAGTCAGGCAGCTAGTGAGTAGAGAATGGGTGTGAAAGAGCCCGTCCCATCTGCTTTGTGCTGCCCACCTCTTGTGTGCTGGGTGCCCTCTCTTCTGAGCAACAGACCCAGTACAGAGCCTGGCACAGGGCACATGCTCAAACAGTAGTGACCAGGTGAACGCACAGAGATGGGAAGGGAAGAGAGAGACCTGCCTTTTGAAAAAGTTAGAGAGTAGTTGAAAGTACTAAGATGAAACATTTACTGCCTGCTCAAGAGCACAGCCTCCTCAAGGGCTCTGCTGGCTCAGGACAGAGGGGCTGACTTGCTTTCAGCCTCAGGGTCCTCACTGTCCAGTGAAAGTCCCTTTTGGAGTGACATTATTCAGCTCTATCCCTTTGGAAATTCTTCAGCAGTTCTCTCCTGAGAAGCCATTCACTTCTGTCCAAAGTAGTGGCCAGCAGAGCGCCCTGCCTTCCTTTTGCCCATCTGACCAGCCGGCAGAGCGCCCTGCCTTCCTTTTGCCCATCTGACCAGCCGGCAGAGTGCCCTGCCTTCCTTTACCCATCTGAACAGCCGGCAGAGTGCCCTGCCTTCCTTTGCCCATCTGAACAGCCTCTGGCCCTCTCGCCTGCAGCCATGAGGGTCCCGTGTGGCAGGTGGCCTGGGCCCACCCCATGTATGGCAATATACTCGCGTCCTGCTCCTACGACCGGAAAGTCATCATCTGGAAAGAGGAGAATGGCACCTGGGAGAAGACCCACGAGCACACAGGACACGACTCGTCAGGTACAGTGCGGGCGGGTGGGGCAGGGGCCGCGGCGGGAGGGTCTGTCCACAGCGCAGGCAAGGTCCTAAGGCTAAAGCCAGCACAGAGCGCAACAAGGACAGCAAAGACAAGGTAGTAAGCTTGGTGGGTTGGTTTTTTCTTTAAGGTTTATTCATTTTAAGTGCTGGTCTTTGTTCTGAGACTATAAGATAGGCTTTAGTTTATGGTGACGATGATATTAGTAGGTGATGGGTTTTTCAACTTTCCCCGTGGTGATCCCTACGATTTTCCTTTTTTTTTTTTTTTTTAAGAAATTTAGTTAAACAGTAAGTCTCAGACATGAAAGTCTGCTCACTGTGCCTCCTTCCTCCCTGCAGTAAACTCCGTATGCTGGGCTCCCCACGACTACGGCCTCATCCTGGCCTGCGGCAGCTCGGACGGGGCCATCTCCCTGCTGACCTACACCGGGCTGGGCCAGTGGGAAGTAAAGAAGATCAACAATGCTCACACCGTAAGTCCACACCCTGCCTGCGGGTAGGGGCCGCTCTGTGGCCTCGCCACGTGTCTGCTATTCACTCCTTAGAGAAGGGCAGGAGCGGTGTCCCTGCTGTGCGGTGGGCCACAGGAGGGCTGCTGAGCAGACACTGTTGGGAGAGCAGGTCTGAGCCTCTTTGTGCCAAAGCCAGACAGAGGCTACATCCAGGGAGGCCAGGCTGCACCTGCCTCATTCAGCCCAGGGCAGTGCTGGCACTGGTTCCTTCAAGTCAGGGAGGGCCAGGGCACTGGCAGGGTGGCAGCAGTAGCCTGCCTACCTGCCACCCTTGCTGTGCACACCGCAAGTTGACATGGCCTGCAGTGACCATTGGGAGCCCTGGAACTGATTGGTGTTACAAAAAGCATCATAGGAAGTAGTTCTCTGCTTCCTGTGTAAGGTTGAAACAGTCACGGAAGCACTGAACAGGGGTGGGAGGGCTCACATTTCTTGAGTCTCTAGTGCATGTCATGTAATCCTCACAGATGTTTGTGAATCAAAAAACTAACAAATGTACAGATGCCTGAGGTCACCAGTCCTGTTCTCATTTTGTGAATAGATACGTGAGGCTCAGATAACTGACTTAGAGGAGGTACCGTGCTGGGGTTAGACCACTGGAATCCGTGTACCTCTTGTCTACATGGCCGTCCAGCCTTGATGGCCCTAGCGCTTCTGAAAGCTATCCAGACGGAAGGCAGCAGCCCCAAGTCTAACCCTGTACTTTCGCAGTTCTCAGATCCTGGGAATCCACAGCCTGCCCAGCCTTCAGGGCCCCAAGAGCCTGTCTGTGGCTCTTGTTACTTGGGACCCTGTGACCCACATCTGCTGACTAACATAAAATTGAATAGGCCTAGAGGCTTCTGGAAAGATGGCAGGGAATGACATCATAGTGCTTGAGTCTCTTCCACATCTCTGCATAGAAACCAACAGAGCAACTTAGGTAGCAAAACCAAAATTTTCTGAGCAGTAGTTAACAGCAGAACTGGTAAAAAGGTATTTCCATGAACTCAAAAATACAAGTGAAGAGGGATGGACCAAATAAATACAGCACCAAGACTGCGTGGTATTGGCACGCGAGCAAGAGAGGAGGTAAGTGGTGAGCAGCGCCTTCCAGTGGCACCTGCGGAGTACCCACAAAGAGCAGGAGGTGCTCACTGTTCGTAACATTTTAAACTCAAGAAAATTCACCCTTTTAAAAAATAGAGTTCGATAGTTTTTACTATACTCACAAAGTTGTACAACTCTCACCACTAATACACAGACCATTCTCATCACCCCAATAAGAAACCCCATTAGCAGTCACTCTCCACCCCACCCCCCCCGGCCCTAAGCAACCCTAGTCTACCTTCTAACTGTGAATTTGCCCACTGGACATTGCCAGTGGATATTGCATATTGCCTATGGACATTGCCTGTAAATGGAATTATGCAGTACAGTCCACAGAAGACTGACTTCTCTCACTTAGCTTGTTTTCAAGGTTTATCCAAGTTTCATCCACATCATAGCATATATCACTGCTTCGTTCCTTTTTTATGACTGAATAATATTCTATTGTGTGAATATATATATATATACACACACATTTTATTTTGCATTTATTTCATTTTTATTCATCATTTAGCGGTCATTATGAATAACACTTACAAACATTTGTGTATAAGTTTGTGGTTTTAATTTTTTTGGGTAACTACCTGGGTGTGAAACTGCCAAGTAAGGGAAGCTCTGTTTAATTTTTTGAAGTACTGCTAAACTGTTATCCAAATTAACTGCACCATTTTACATTCCTGCTAGCAGTGTATGAGGGCTTCAGTTTCTCTACATCCTTGCCAACATTCCTTTTCTTTTTGATGATAGCCATCCCAGTGGCTGTAAAGTAGTACCTCCTTGTGGTTTTCATTTGCATTTCCCCAATGACTAATGACGTTAGGCACCTTTTCACATGTTACTGGCCATTTGTGTATCTTCTTTGGAGAACTGATCGGGGGAGTGGGCTTGCACTGTCTCATACTATGTGAGTGCAGGGAACCCATAAGAAGAAAGACTAAAAAGGGGCTTGGGGAAATCCGGCCCTCGCGACCCGCTGGGCTTGCTTCCACGGCAGTGCCCCTCTTGAGCAGAGGGACACAGAGCCAGAGAGAGACACAGAATGAAGCATGTAGACCAGAGTGGGCGAGAGGAACACAGCCTTGAAATCCCCAAAGCAAGTATCACGTTTGTTAACACAACACAGAAAGAGACTTCTGAACTTAGGGAGGCTTTCCTGAACCTCACCATCAGGAAAACTAATTTCACATAAAAATACCAGAGAAGTATTTAAGTGAATCACATACAAAATTTTCCTTTAAGAAAGAAAGAATATGTGGAATAGACCCTTACAGACAGTGAGAGAAAGACACGCCCACAAAATTGAACCAGTTGTCATCTATTTCAAATCAAGCTGAAAAGACTTCTTTTAAAATGACAAAAGACAAAATAGCATAAATGAAAATTAGAAAAATTCAGAAAAAATGAAGTGACAGGACTCAAGAAATTTAAAATTATAAATAAAGACTAAATTTAGGAGTGTTAAGAACAAATAAACAACAGATAATGCCTTAAGATAAACAGTGTGAAAAGAAGGGGAAATCCCCCCAAGATGAAGCTATAAATAGATTTTAACAAAAAGTGAAGACAGGCCAAGATCAAATGTGAATATTAGGAGTCCAGAAGAAATCAGAACAAATACTAAAAATTGACTAAAGAAAAACTACCTTAAAATTCAAAAACTCTCTTTGAAACTACATCTTGAGAGAGTATACCTTATATTTAAGAATATCAACCCAGAATCACAAGCCAAAGACCTAAGAATAGTGAAATTACTGGCTTTTAAAACAAATCCTCAGGCATCTAGGCAAAAGGACCATGTGATTTACAGGGGAAACAGAGCATCATCAGACTTCTCAACAGCAATGATCATGCAAGAGAAAATGGAGAATGCATTTACAACGCTCGAAAGAGTGTGCGAGCCAAGGATTTAACTTAGCGAAACTGACTTTCAAGTTCACACAGACTGAGCAGCTTTACTCGCCAGATATTTAGGAAATAACCCAAAAGTGAATCGGCAGGTGAGTGGGCCAACAAACTGTGAGGCAGTAGAAATGTTACCTAGCAATTAAAAGAAATGACTATTGATACAAGATAAATGAATTTTAAAATAACTGTGCTGAGTGGAAAAAACTTAGTCAAAAGGTACATACTCTGATTCCATAGTACGCAAAAGCAAACTCCAGTGACGGCAGGCTGGTGGTTGCTGAGCTTGGCGGGGGCAGAGGCGGACTGTAAGCTTGGAGATGGCAGATGCGTTCATTCTCTTTTTACCGATAATTTACTGTTTTTAATCACTTTTTAGTGGAGGTATTAACTAGTCACCAAGCTGTGCATCACATCCCCGTCAGATACTTATTTTACACCTGAAAATTTGTGTCCATTCGGCCAGTCTGTCTTGGTTGGAGCGTTTAATCTGTGTACGTCTACAGTAATTATTGATATGAATGTTGTTACTGCCATTTTGCTCATTGTTGTGGGCTTGTTTTTGTAGGGCTTTCCTCTTTCGATCTCTTGGGATTTGATGACTAACTTTAGTGCTGTGTTTGGGTTCCTTTTTCTTATTTATATTGTGCATCTACTGTAGATTTTCAGTTTGTGGTTACGATGAGGTTTTGATATAGTCGTCTATATAGAAACAAGATTGTTTTAAATTGCTGGTCTTTTCATTTTAAATGCATTTCCAATATTTTGCATTTGTACTCTCCTCACGATTGTTGATTTTGATACCATATTTCTGTGGATGATTTCCTACCTTTATGTTTCCCTTTACCAGTGAGTTTTTCCATTCATAGTTTTCTTGTTTCTAGATGGGACCTTTTTTCGCCCTGCCTGGAAAAAGTCCTTTAACATTTGTTGCAAAGCTGGTCTCATGGTGCTGAATTCTCTCAGCTTTTGCTTGTCTGTAAAGCTTTTGATTTCTCCTTCGAGCGTCTAAATGGAGCCTTGCTGGTTATTATTGGTTGCAGGTTCTTCCCTTCCATCACTTGAAATATATTGTGCCGCCCCCTTCTGGCCTGTAGAGTTTCTGCTGAGAAACCAGCTGCTAACCTTATGGAAATTCCAGTACGCTACTTGTTGCTTTTCCCTTGCTGCTTTTAATATTTTCTCTGTGTTTACTCTTTGTCAGTTTGATTCCTACATGTCTCAGCCTTTTCCCCCTTGGGTTATCCTGCCTGGGATTCTGCTTCCTGCACTTCAGTAACTATTTCCTTTCCCATATTAGGGAAGTTTCAACTATTATCTTTTCAAATATTTTCTCAGGTCCTTTCTCTTTGCTTCTGGGACCCCTATAATGTGACTGTTGTGTGTTTAATGTTATGATGAAGGTCTTCCTTTCTTTTCATTCTTTTTCACGGCCGTGACTCCCCGCATTCCGTCTCGCAGCTCACTTGTCCAGTCTTCTGCGTTCCTGATTCTGCTGCTGAGTCCTGCTAGTGTGTTTTTCCCTTCACTTATTGTGTTTTTCATCTCTCTTTGTTCTTTAGATTCTCTAGCTTTTTATTAAACATTTCTTGTGTCGTCTTAGTCTGTGCCTCCATTCTTTTTCCAAGACCTTAAAACATTTTTACTGTCATTACCCTGAGTTCTTTTTGGAGTAGATTGCCTGTCTCTACTTCGCTTAGCTGTGGCTCTGGGGCTGTGTTGTGTTTCTCCGTCTGGAACATGCCCTGCTGTCTCATTCTGCCCAGCTCTCTGTGACTGGTTTCTGTGCTGCAGGGTGCAGGTTCTTCTGTCTGCCCCTGGTGGAGGAGGCTGGTCTCACAGACTTCTGCAGACCTCTTGGTGGGAGGGACTGGCTCCTACTCACTGGTGGATGGAGCTGGGTCTTGTCCCCCTGGTGGGCAGGGTCAGCTGTGGGCTCAGGAAGGCTTGAGGCAGCCTGTCTGCTGATAAGTGGGGCTGTATTCCTGCCCTGCTGGTTGTTTGGCCTCAGATGTCCCAGCATTGGAGCCTGCAGGCTGTTATAAGTGAAAGTTTGTACCTTTTGACCTCTTTTCACCCGTTTTGCTAATCCCTCATCAGCACCTCTGGAAACCACCAATGTGTTCTTTGTATCTGTGAGCTTGGGGTTTTTTTTTATTAGTGTCGCGTTGAAGTGAGATCATACACTATTTGTCTTTCTCTTTCTTTCTTTCTTCACTTAGCATGATACCCTCAAGGTCCATCCATGCTGCTGAAGATGGAAGGATTTCATTCTTGTTTTTGGCTGAATAATATTCTGTGTGTGTGTACATACCCCACCTGTTTATCCATTCATCTGTTGATGGACATTTTGCTTGCTTACATTCTTGGCTCTTATAAATGTTACAGTGAGCATGGGGGGTGCAGATATATTTCAGATTAATGGAGGGTTTCCTTGTTGTTTGTTTGTTTTTTGGTACAAATAGCCAGAAGTGGAACTGCTGTATCTAGGTAGTTTTACTTCTAATTTTTTGAGGCTCCTCCCTGCTGTGTTCCACAGTGGCTGCACCAGCTTACGTCGTCACCGGCCGGGCACGAGGGGTGCCCTTCCCTCTGCGTGCTCACCAGCACTTGTCTGTTCGATAGTGTCTCTTCTGACAGCTGTGCGGTGCTCTCCACTGTGGTTTTGATTTGCATTTCCCTCATGACTAGTGATGTTGAGCGTCTTCAGGTACCTGAGCGTCTGTGTATCTTCTTTGGAAAACCATATATTCACATCCTCTGCCATTTTTGAGTTCAATTATTTGCTTTTTACTGTTGAGTTCTATGAGTTCTCTTCTATTTTGGATACTGACTGCTTATTAGGTACACGATTTGCAGATGTTTTTTCCCGTTCTGTACAGTGCCTTTTCACTTTGCTGATGATTTCTCTCGCTGTGCTTTCTGTTTGACGTGCTCCCTCTTGTTTCTATCTTCTCATGTTGCCTTTGCTTTTGGAATCAGGTGCAGAAAATCAACACCAACATCAGTGTCAAGGAGCTCAGCGCCCGAGTTTTTCTCTACGCGTTTTATAGCTTCAGGGCTCACCTTCTTTAATCCATTTTGAAGTAATTTTTATGTATGGTGTAAGGTGGTGGTTCAGTTCCATCCTGACATGGCCGCCAAGTTTTCCCAACACTGTCTATTGGAGAGACTGTCCTTTTCCCATTGTATAGTCCTGGCTTCTTTGTCATAAATTAATTGCCCACATAGGCTTGGGTTTATTTCTGGGTTCTCTGTTCTGCTCCATTGATCTATGTGTCTGGTTGGGTTTTATTTATTTGGAGTTTACATTTTAGTAAGGGTAGAAAGTATCAGGTACATAAGTAAATGTAGACAGTAGCAGTGTTATAAGTACTGTCTGTCTGTTTTTAATGCCAGTGCCACCACTTCATGGGAAATAGATGGGGAAGCAGTGGAAACAGTGTCAAACTATTCTTTGGGGCTCCAAAATCACTGCAGATAGTGACTGCAGCCATGAAATTAAAAGACGCTTACTCCTTGGAAGGAAAGTTATGACCAACCTAGATAGCATATTCAAAAGCAGAGACATTACTTTGCCAACAAAGGTCCGTTTAGTCAAGGCTATGGTTTTTCCAGTGGTCATGTATGGATGTGAGACTTGGACTGTGAAGAAGGCTGAGTGCCAAAGAATTGATACTTTTGAACTGTGGTGTTGGACAAGACTCTTGAGAGTCCCTTGGACTGCAAGGAGATCCAACCAGTCCATTCTGAAGGAGATCAGCCCTGGGATTTCTTTGGAAGGAATGATGCTGAAGCTGAAACTCCAGTACTTTGGCCACCTCATGGGAAGAGTTGACTCACTGGAAAAGACTCTGATGCTGGGAGGGATTGGGGGCAAGAGGAGAAGGGGACGACAGAGGATGAGATGGCTGGATGGCATCACTGACTCGATGGACATGAGTCTGGGTGAACTCCGGGAGTTGGTGATGGACAGGGAGGCCTGGCGTGCTGCGATTCATGGGGTCGCAAAGAGTCAGACACGACTGAGCGACTGAACTGAACTGAACTGAACCATACTGTTTTGGAAAGGGAAATGGCAGCCCACTCCAGCGTTCTTGCCTGGAGAATCCCATGGACAGAGGAGTCTGCTGGGCTACAGTCCGTGGGGTCACAAGAAGTTGGACATGACTGAAGTGACGGAGCACACTGTTTTGATCACTGCATTTTTGAATTGCGGGGTCTTTTGTGATTCCATACAGATTTTAGGATGTTTGTTCTGTTTCTGTGAAAAATGGCATTGGAATTTTGATAGGAATCGCATCAGATCCGTAGATTGCTGAGTAGAATTGACGCTCCAGCAGTGTTCTTCAGTCCATCTGCACAGATACCTTTCATCTGTGTTTCTCTCATCGTTATTCTCAGTGTACCAGTCTTTCACCTCAGTGGTTAAATTTGTGCCTAGGTATTTTATTCTTTTTGATGCACCTGTGAATGGATTGTTTTCATAATTTCTTTTCTGATAGTTCATTATTGGTATATGGAAATGTAAAGAGATTTTTGTATATTGATTTTGTATCCTTCAGTTTTACTAAATTCTTTTATTGTTGCTAATAATTCTTTGGTGGATCTTGAGGATTTTCTGTATATAATATACCATTTCCAAATACTGACAGTTCCACTGTTTCCTTTCCAGTTTGGATGCCTTTTATTTCTTTTTCTTGTCTGATTGCTCTCCCTGGGACTTCTGATACTTTGATGCATGAAAGTGGTAAGCATGGGCATCTTTGTCTTCTTCCTCATCTTAAAGGAAAAGCTTTCAGCTTTTCACCATTGAGAATAATGTTAGCTATAGGCTTGTCCTGTATGGCCTTTATTATGTTGAGGGACATGCCTTCCATACCCATTTTGTTGAGAGTTTTGTCATAAATGGGTATTGAATTTTATCAGATGCTTCTTTTCATCTATTGAGATGATTATGTGATTTTTTTTTTCTTCCTTCATTTTGTTAACCTCGTGTAAACACCTGGACTGATTGGCTGTTAAACCAGCCTTGAATCCCTGGAATAAATCTCACTTCATCCTGTGTGTGATCCTTTATTATGTTGTTGAACTTGGTTTGCTGATTATTTTGTTGAGGATTTTATCATCTGTGTTCATAGTTAATGGTCTAATTTTATTTTCTGTTTCTTCGTGAATCAGTCTTGCAGTGTGTTTCTAGGAATGTATCCATTACTTCTGCTGCCGCTTGTTTGCATTATTATTTTTCTTAGTTACTCTGATGAGCTTTTCTACTTCTGTGGTGTCAGTTACCCCTCTTTCATTTATCAAATGAAATTTGAGCCCTCTTTTTTCTCTTGGTGAGTATAGCTAAACGTTTGTCTGTTTTATTTATAGTTGCAAAGAACCACTTCTTGGTTTCATTTATCTTTTTGTTGTCTTTTTAGTCTCTACTTCATTTATATCTACTCTGATTCTTGTTCCTTCCTTCCTTCCACTAACTTTGGTCTTCATTTGTTGTTCTTTTACCGGTATCTTGAGGTATAAAGTTTGGGGTTTTGTGAGACTTTTTTCTCCTTTAGGTATTTATTGCTGTGACCATCCCTCTTAAAACCGCTTTTACTGCATTCCACAAAGTTTGGTGTGTTGCATTTCTGCTTCCATTTGTCTGATGGTGTTTTTGTTACTACTCTTTTAATATCTTTGTTCATCCACTGGCTGTTCAGTAGCATGTTGTTTATTCTCCACGTATTTGTGGATTTTCCAGTTTTCTCCTTGTTATTTCTAGTTTCATATCATTGTAGTCAGAAAAGATGCTTAATAGGACTTCAGTTCAGTCGCTCAGTAATGTCTGGCTCTTTGTGACCCCATGGACTGCAGCATGCCAGGCTTCCCTGCCCTTCACCAGCTCCGGGAAGTTGCTCAAACTCATGTCCATCGAGTCGGTGATGCCATCCAACCATATCATCCTCTTTTGTCCCCTTCTCCTCCCGCCTTCAATCTTTCCCAGCATCAGGGTCCTTTCCAGTGAGTCAGTTCTTCGCATCAGGTGGCCAAAGTATTGGAACTCCAGCATCAGTTCTTCCAGTCAATAGTCAGGACTGATCTCCTTTAGGATTGACTGATTTGATCTCCTTGCAGTCCAAGGGACTCTCAAGAGTCTTCTCCAACACCACAGTTCAAAAGCATCAACTTTTCAGTGCTCAGTTTTCTTTATGGTCCAACTCTCACATCCATACATGACCGTTGGAAAAACCACAGCTTTGACTAGACGGACCTTTGTCAGCAAAGTAATGTCTCTGCTTCTTAATATGCTGTCTGGATTTGTCCTAGCTTTTCTTCCAAGGAGCAAATGTCTTTTAATCTCATGCTTGCAGTTACCATCTGCAGTGATTTTGGAGCCCAAGAAAAGACAGTCTGTCACTGTTCCCATTGTTTCCCCATCAGTTTGCCGTGAAGTGATGGAACAGGATGCCATGATCTTCATTTTTTTAATTTTGAGTTTTAAGCCAGCTTTTTCACTCTCCTCTTACACTTTTATCAAGAGGCTCTTTAGTTCCTCTTCGCTTTCTGCCATCAAGGTGGTGTCATCTGCATATCTGAGGTGATTGATATTTCTCCTGGCAAACTTGATTCCAGCTTATACTTCATCAAGCCCAGCATTTTGCATGATGTACTCTGCATATAAGTTAAATAAGCAGGGTGACAATATACAGTCTTGACGTATTCCTTTCCCAATTTGGAACAGTCCATTGTTCCATGTCTGGTTCCAACTGTTGCTTCTTGACCTGCATACAGATTTCTCAGGAGGCAGGTAAGGTGGTCTGGTATTCCCATCTCTTGAAGAATTTACCAGTTTGTTGTGATCCACACAGTCAAAGGCTTTGGCGTAGTCAATAAAGCAGAGGTTTTTCTGGAATTCTCTTGCTTTTTCTGTGATCCAGCAGATGTTGGCAACTTGATCTCTGGTTCCTCTGCCTTTTGTAAATCCAGCTTGGACATCTGGAAGTTCTCATTTCATGTACTGTTTAAGCCTGGCTTGGAGAATTTTGAGCATTACTTTACTAGTGTGTGAGATGAGTGCAATTGTGCAGTAGTTTGAGCATTCTTTGGCATTGCCTTTCTTTGGGATTGGAATGAAAACTGACCTTTTCCAGTCCTGTGGCCACTGCTGAGTTTTCCAAATGTGCTGGCATATTGAGTACAGCATTTTCACAGCATCATCTTTCAGGATTTGGAATAGCTCAACTGGAATTCCATCACCTCCACTAGCTTTGTTCGTAGTGATGCTTTCTAAGGCCCACTTGACTTCCCATTCCAGGATGTCTGGCTCTAGGTCAGTGATCACACCATCGTGATTATCTGGATCGTGAAGATCTTTTTTGTACAGTTCTTCTGTGTATTCTTGCCACCTCTTCTTAATATCTTCTGCTTCTGTTAGATCCATACCATTTCTGTCCTTTATCGAGCCCATCTTTGCATGAAATGTTCCCTTGGTATCTCTAATTTTCTTGAAGAGATCTCTAGTCTTTCCCATTCTGTTGTTTTCCTCTATTTCTTTGCATTGATCGCTGAGGAAGGCTTTCTTATCTCTTCTTGCTATTCTTTGGAACTCTGCATTCAGATGCTTTTATCTTTCCTTTTCTCCTTTGCTTTTCGCTTCTCTTCTTTTCACAGCTATTTGCAAGGCCTCCTCAGACAGCCATTTTGCTTTTTTACATTTCTTTTCCATGGAGATGGTCTTGATCCCTGTCTCCTGTACAATGTCATGAACCTCCATCCATAGTTCATCAGGCACTCTATCAAATCTAGTCCCTTAAATCTATTTGTCACTTCCACTGTATAATCATAAGGGATTTGATTTAGGTCATACCTGAATGGTCTATTCGTTTTCCCTACTTTCTTCAGTTTAAGTCTAAATTTCGCAATAAGGTGTTCATGATCTGAGCCACAGTCAGCTCCTGGTCTTGTTTTTGCTGATTGTATAGAGCTTCTCCATCTTTGGCTGCAAAGAATATAATCAATCTGATTTCAGTGTTGACCATCTGGTGATGTCCATGTGTAGAGTCTTCTCTTATGTTGTTGGAAGAGGGTGTTTGCTATGACCAGTGTGTTCTCTTGGCAAAACTCTATTAGCCTTTGCCCTGCTTCATTCCGTACTCCAAGGCCAAATTTGCCTGTTACCCCAGGTGTTTCTTGACTTCCTACTTTTGCATTCCAGTCCCCTATAATGAAAAGGACATCTTTTTTGGGTGTTCATTCTAAAAGGTCTTGTAGGTCTTCATAGAGCTGTTCAACTTCAGCTTCTTCAGCGTTACTGGTTGGGACATAGGCTTGGATTACTGTGATATTAAATGGTTTTGCCTTGGAAACAAACAGAGATCATTCTGTCGTTTTTGAGATTGCATCCAAGTACTGCATTTCAGACTCTCTTGTTGACCATGATGACTACTCCATTTCTCCTAAGGGATTCCTGCCCGCAGTAGTAGATATAATGGTCATCTGAGTTAAATTAACCCATTCCAGTCCATTTTAGTTCACTGATTCCTAGAATGTTGACATTCACTCTTGCCATCTCCTGTTTGACCGCTTCCAATTTGCCTTGATTCGTGGACCTAACATTCCTGGTTCCTATGCAATATTGCTCTTTACAGCATCGGACCTTGCTTCTATCACCAGTCACATCCACAACTAGGTATTGTTTTTGCTTTGGCTCCATTGCTTCAATCTTTCTGGAGTTATTTCTCCACTGACCTCCAGTAGCATATTGGGCACCTACTGACCTGGGGAGTTCCTCTTTCAGTATCCTATCATTTTGCCTTTTCATACTATTCATGGGGTTCTCAAGGCAAGAATACTGAAGTAGTTTTCAATTCCCTTCTCCAGTGGACCACATTCTGTCAGACCTCTCCACCATGACCCTCCCGTCTTGGGTGGCCCCATGGGCATGGCTTAGTTTCATTGAGTTAGACAAGGCTGTGGTCCGTGTGATCAGATTGGCTAGTTTTCTGTGATTATGGTTTCAGTGTGTCTGTGCTCTTATGCCCTCTCGCAACACCTACTGTCTTACTTGGGTTTCTCTTACCCTGGACGTGGGGTATCTCTTCACGGCTGCTCCAGCAAAGCGCAGCCACTGCTCCTTACCTTGGACAAGGAGTATCTCCTCATGGCCGCTCCTCCTGACCTTGAACGTGGAAGAACGTGGAGTAGCTCCTGTTGGCCCTCCTGTGTCAGTAGACCTTTAATCCTGTTTTCTGTTGATGGGCGGGGCTGTGTTCCCTCCCTCTTGTTTGGACTGAGGCCAAACTATGGTGGCAAACAGTGGTGATAATGACAACCTCCTTCAAAAGGACTTATGCCCTCACAGTTGTATTCAGTGCCCCTGGCCCCGCGGCAGGCCACTGTCAACCGACGCCTCCACCAGAGACTCCTGGACTTCAGATCAGATCAGTCGCTCAGTCGTGTCTGACTCTTTGCGACCCCATGAGGTCGCACCCAGGAGGCACCCAGGCCTCCCTGACCATCACCAACTCCCGGAGCTCACTCAGACTCACATCCATCGAGTCAGTGATGCCATCCAGCCATCTCATCCTCTGTCGTCCCCTTCTCCTGCCCCCAATCCCTCCCAGCATCAGAGTCTTTTCCAATGACTCAACTCTTCGCATGAGGTGGCCAAAGTACTGGAGTTTCAGCTTTAGCATCATTCCTTCCAAAGAAATCCCAGGGCTGATCTCCTTCAGAATGGACTGGTTGGATCTCCTTGCAGTCCAAGGGACTCTCAAGAGTCTTCCCCAACACCACAGTTCAAAAGCATCAATTCTTAGGCGCTCAGCCTTCTTCACAGTCCAACTCTCATATCCATACATGACCACTGGAAAAACCATAGCCTTGACTAGACGGACCTTTGTTGGCAAAGTAATGTCTCTGCTTTTGCATATGTGCTGAGGACCTGCCCCAGCTGATCCAGGGTATTCGAAGGAGAGACGGCCTAGGCGACTATTTATATGCTAATTAGAGATATAGAGAACAATAGAATGAGGATAGCTCAGTAGGAAAATTCAGTGGAGAAAAGAAGCTGAGTAGCTTGGTTTACGCGGGAGACCAATAAAACTTCAAGACAAGAAGTTTGCACCACTGACGTAGGCCGCAGGCGCCCTCTCGAATAGCGGAAGGTGTCTCACCCTAGACACCTTCTCGAGTGGGTCTTAGAAGCCCAGGCATGATTAGTCAGCGTGGTGGGTTCCGCGCTCCAGATGGAGACTCAGCTGGAAGTTAAAGGGAAGAATGACATGGGGAGACCAAGCGTTGGTGAGCAAGGCCCGTAGCTTTATTTTTAACAGGGGCTTTTATACCCTAAGTTACACATAGAGGATAATAGGGGATGCAAAGTCAGCAGTCTTTGGTTCTTATCAAAAACCAAGGTTTCTTTCCTGCAAATGTATCGTATACAAATGGTTTAGGTGATTTACATCATCTTCTGGCCAGAAGGCCTACTAACATTTTATGGCTCTTGACAAGGACTTATCAACAAAGACTTACTTTCTCTAAGAGTAATTATTTCAAGGTTTGGCACCATCTTCCAAAGATAAAATTGCATTCCTATAGGGCGGATGTGTAATGGGTTTACAACAAAGAAAGAATTTATTACCTTAAGGGTCTAAAGTTACTAACACCAAGGCCACTACTTATTTTTTCTACATACCCACTATTAATTGATACATATTCAAGGATACAATTCAGGGGATGTGAAAACTTGGCAACAAGCATTGACTCATCAATGAAATCCTTTACTAGTTTATTCTGACAGTTTTTAACTCTCTGAGAGGCTCTAAGCTATTTGAATATCTTAAGCTTCCCATGCCTCTCGAGGCTGGGAGACTGTAAACAATCGTATGCATAGCTGCAGGAGTCCGGGTAAACTTGTCAGGCGAGTTAGAGAGCCATCAGAGGGGTTTGGATTTAAACACTCCTAATTGCCCAGGAACTTTATTAATTGGAGCTGTAAGTTAACTCTTTGACACAGAGAGAGAGAGATGGTGGTAGGGGACAGCCCCCAGTAAAGTCAGAGGTGAGAGCACAAAGCAATAAAGTAGGCAGACTCTGGTTTTTTTGGGGGAAAATGCTCGAGAATATCCGGGGGGACTCCTGAGGCTCGATCCCGCCTTTGCGTATGCCGAGCCTCCTTCCTCATGACCTTTGTCACGAGTGGAATGCCTCACCGGCTCCCCGCACATATGCTATCTAGGTTGGTCATAACTTTCCTTCCAAGGAGTAAGCGTCTTTTAATTTCATGGCTGCAGTCACCATCTGCAGTGATTTTGGAGCCCCCAAAAATAAAGTCTGACACTGTTTCCACTGTTCCCCATGTATTTCCCATGAAGTGTTGGGACTGGATGCCATGATCTTCATTTTCTGAATGTTGAGCTTTAAGCCAACTTTTTCACTCTCCCCTTTCACCTTCATCAAGAGGCTTTTGAGTTCCTCTTCACTTTCTGCCATAAGGGTGGTGTCATCTGCATATCTGAGGTTATTGATATTTCTCCCAGCAATCTTGATTCCAGCTTGTCTTTCTTCCAGCCCAGTGTTTCTCATGATGTACTCTGCATATAAGTTAAATAAACAGGGTGACAATATACAGCCTTGATGTACTCCTTTTCCTATTTGGAACCAGTAACTCAGTCATCTTAAATTTGTGAAGACTTTTTTGTGGCCTAACATAAGATCTGTCCTGGATAATGTTTCATGTGCACTTGAGAAGACTGTCCCACAGAGATAGTGTGCATTTGGTCCCAGACCACCACAATAAAGCAAATAACACAATAAAAGGAGTCGCCTGAATTTTTGGATTCCCAGTGCACATAAAAGTTATATGTAAACTATACTAGTCTGCTGCTGCTGCTAAGTCACTTCAGTCGTGTCCAACTCTGTGCGACCCCATAGACGGCAGCCCACCAGGCTCCCCCATCCCTGGGATTCTCCAGGCAAGAACACTGGAGTGGGTTGCCATTTCCTTCTCCAATGCATGAAAGGGAAAAGTGAAAGAGAAGTCGCTCAGTCATGTCCGACTCTTAGCGACCCCCTGGACTGCAGCCCACCAGGCTCCTCCATCCATGGGATTTTCCAGGCAAGAGTACTGGAGTGGGGTGCCATCACCTTCTCTGAAGTATGCAATAATAGCATTATGTCTAAAACAATGTACATACTTTAAAAAACACTTTACTGCTAAAAAAACTAACCATCATATGAGCCTTTAGCAAGTCATAAATAACATTAGCGTTAGTAACATCAAAGATCACTCAGCACAGATCACCAAGACCAGTGTAATAATGAAAAAGTTTGAAATATTGCAAAGTTACCAAAGTGTGACACATAGATGGGAAGTGAGTAAATGCTATTGGGAAAATGGTGCCAGTTGAATTGCTCGACTTAAGGTTGCCACAGCCTTCAGTTTGTGAAGAACTCAACTTGAAACAAGATACAGTAAAGTGAGACATGCCTGTATTCTGCTGCTTTGGGTGGAACATTCTCTATATCTCTGTAAAGTTCCTCTGGTCTAATGTGTCCCGTAAGGCCATTTTCTGGATGATCTGCCATTGACATAAGCCTACTGTTACTGTAATACTGCCTTTATCTCCCTTCAAGTCTGTTAATATTTGCTTTATGTATTTTGGTTCTCCTATGTTGAGTGCGTAAATGTTTACAAATGTTACATCCTCTTTTTGGATTGTCTCCTTTGTCATTATCTAATGCCCTTCTTTGTCTTTTAGTGCGGGCTCTGTATTAAAGTCAGCTCTCTTGGTTTCCATTTGCATGGAACATCTTTTTCCATCCCTTCTTTTTCAGGCTGTGTGTGTCCTTCAGTCTGGAGTGAGCCTCTTACAGGCAGCATAGAGATGATCTTGTTTTTTTCTCCTGTCAGCCATCCTTCCATGTCTAGTTGGAGAATTTAGTCCACTTACATTTAAAGTAATTATTGATAGGTATGTACTTCATGCTGTGTTACTGTTTTTTGTGGCTTTTCTACTTTAGCTCTCTTACTTTGTAGTTTGATGACCTTTATCCTTGGGCTTCCATGCTGACTCGGACAGTACAGAATCCCCCTGCAGTGCAGGAGACGCAGGTTTGATCGGGTCAGGAAGATCCCCTGGAGAAGGGAATGGCTACCCACTCCAGTTTTCTGGCCTGGAGAATTCCGTGAACAGAGCAGCCTGGTGGGCTGCAGTCCACGGGGTCACAAGGAGTTGGACACGACTGAGTGACTAACGCCGTCACTCTCACGTTCAGGTTCCTTTGTCATTATCTCTTGTGTATCTGCTGTATAGATTTTTGCTTTGTCATTACTATGGAGTTTACATAGAACAGCTCATATTAATAACAGCCTATTTTAAGTTGATAACTTAAATTTGTTCCCATTCTAAAGCTCTATATTTTTATCCTCCCCCACCCACTTTTTGTTTGATGTCACATTTTACATCTTTTTATTTTGTGTATCCTTTTAATTACTGTAGTCACAGATTTTTATTACTTTTTTAACCTTCATAATAGCATCATAAGCAATTAATCCACTACCTTTAATATATTTTTATATTATGAGCATAAAACATGGAAGACTTATACTTTTATATGTTTTCTTGTTACTAATTAGCACCCTTTCTTTTCAGCTTAAAAAAGTCCCTTAACATTTCTTGTAAGGCCGCTTTAGTGGTGATGAAATCCTTTCACTTTTGCTTGTGTGGAAAACCGTCTCTCCTTTACTTCTGAACAGTAACTTTGCAAGGTAGAGTATTCTTGGTTGGAAGGGTTTTTTCTTTCAGCACTTTGAATTCATTTGATATCTTGATTGTAGTGATGGCTTTACAGGATATGCTGATGTCAAAGTTAATCAGCTTGTGCAGTTTATGTGCTGTTAACAGCAGTTAGATCTCAAAGCTGTCTTTACAGGTTGGAGTGTAAGGAATGCAAAGTGTTATCAGTATGCAAAAACTCAGGGACTGTTGTTTTCATAAGCCATTCTGAGGTATCTACTAGAGAGAATAAGTTTTAGACAACAAAAATGGCTAGAAAGACATCCATATAAATATACAGTTAGTTGTGAAGACCGTTCAGTATTAAACTGAATGAGTCCTGGTCATGTGCTCGGCTAAGATAGATAGAGTATAACTATTTAAAAATGGTGTGCAGCACAAGCAACTGGAGATCTAGACTTCTTCATGTTGGTACCATCCACACAAAAACACCCCTCACCAAAAAACAAAACAGTGGGAGAATGGAGTTCTTACGTTGCTGAGTCGTGTCTGACTCTTGGCGACCCCATGGACTGATACAAATACTACTAGGTATCATGTTGATGGCATTATTATTCTGAGACCATCCTGCTGTGTGTCAAATGAAATAAAATGAATAATCATCTGTCAGTGAACATCCTTAGCACCAGAAGTACACTTGAATTAGTTTCTCACTGAAAGAATCCAGAGCTCTTCTGGAAATGGCCAATCCCAGGTTTTGAGGCAGGAAAGGAACAAACATCTTGTTATGCCAGATAGAAAAGAAATCAGTGACATACTTAGACATACTAAGGTTATGTCAAAGGAGCCACCTTGAACAGGCTCAAAGTGCCGAAGATGGGCAGTTTGAGTGTAAAAAGTGAGAATGATTGCAATGAACCAAAAGCCATTAAATATGCTTAAATCCATGCCTTCATCCTGATAGTTATTTAATAAAAAAGAATCAGTCATCTTTGAAGAATAACAAGAAACTGGTTCAGAAGGGATTAAGTGTTTATGCTGCCTTTCCTACCTGATCTGTACCCCTGGGGGGAAGCAAACATTAGTGAATGAAATAGCCCCTGTGTGGAGTATTCCATATAATAAATGACAAAGGATAGAATGACAGTATCGCCATTTTGGAATGCCCAGTGAGTTAAAAGAGGCATAAATTATTGACGTGGTAATAACACAGAGAGAGAGATAGTCTGAGGTCGTGTGCCTCCTGCTGAAGGAGTACACCATACTCTGTAGTCCTGGCAAAAGGAAACAAACCTGAATCTGATCAGTAAGATCATAGAGAGAATCCATAAATGAGAGATGCAAGAAACATCAAAAAAATGTTTTTACTCACACTGGTCAGAATAAACATCATCAAAAAGTCTACAAAAAAAATAAATGCTAGGGAGGATGTGGAGAAAAGGAGAGAAGCATCCTGCACTGTTGATGGGAATACAAATTGATGCAGCCAGTATGGAAAACAGTGTGGAGACTCCTTTAAAACTAAGACTAGACCTACCGTGTGGGGGATATATGTCCCATTCCTGGGCATGTATCCAGAAAAAGTGAGAACTCTCCTCTGAAAAGATACACGCACCTCATTGCTCATAGCAGCACTGTATTAGCTGAGACGTGGAAACAGCATCAACGTCCGTAAAGAGAGGAACGGATGAAGATGATGCGGCACGCACATACACACACACATACAGTGGGATATTACTCAACCATACGGAGAACAAAATGATGCCATCTGCGGCAACGTGGATGGACCTAGAGATTATTATAAAAATAAAGTCAGAGAAAGACAAACACCATATGATATCTCTTATATGTGGAATCTTAAAGATTGGTGTAAAACACAGCCTCACAGACATAGAAAGCAGACTTACGGGACTTCCCTGGTGGCCCGTTGGTTAAGACTGTGCTCCCAGTGCGGGGGGCGTGGGTGTGATCCCTGGTTGGGGAACTAAGATCCCGTATGCGGCACAGCGTGACCCAAAAAAGGAAAACAAACTTATGGTTACCAAAGGGAAAAAGGGCGAGGATAGATTAGGAATTTGTGATTAACGTACCCACTGCTATATAAAAATAATAGCCAACAAGGAATTACTGTATAGCACAGGGAACTCTATTCAGTATCTTGTAATATTAATAACTTAAAATGGACAAAAATCTGAAAAAACATATGTAACTATCCCTTTGCTACACCTGAAACTAACACAAGTCTTGCAAATCAACTACATTTCAATAAAAAAGAGATACTGCAATTCAAATATATATTTTAATGGCACAACTACACTGGTGCCTCGGAATGCGCGTTTGGGTGATGAATGTGCTAAAATAAATAGAAATCAGAATAATGTTTACTTACGGGGAAGAGGAGCTGTGATTCAAGTAGGACACGAATGACAGGGCTTCTTGGGCAAATGGTCATTTTATTTTTTGACCTGGGAGTGACTGCAGGAGTACTTCAGAGTGATTGATGAATCCATGTATTTACTTTGTGTGGTTTTCTGAAATCTGTGCCCTCCCTTCGTATATTTGGAATATGTTCTGTCTTTTAAATTCCTGAGAGTCCCTGCTTCCTACTTTAAATGCATGTTGCTGAGAAAGACGTGCACTGTAAGGAATCCTTGAAGCAGAGTTCTGGGTGGCTAATCCTTAGTTCATTAAAAGAGCTGTCCTGCATAATCCAGTCCTGAGAATTGGAGAGGAGATGATCACCAGCCTTGGGTCTGCAGAAGCAGTGTCCTGTCGCTGGGCCAAGGGGCAGAGTCAGCACGAGACCCTCTCCCTGCAGATCGGCTGCAATGCTGTCAGCTGGGCCCCTGCTGTCGTACCCGGAAGCCTCATAGACCAGCCATCCGGGCAGAAGCCCAACTACATCAAGAAGTTTGCGTCAGGCGGCTGTGACAACCTCATCAAACTGTGGAAGTGAGTGGAGCTGGTGACCTTTTTAAGGGGAGTCTTCTACCCTGTCTACTGTCCATCGTGACTCAACCTCAGTTCACCAGAAACAGAATCACCTTTTCCCCTTCTGCCCATTGAATACTGTCTTCAGTCTGTCAGAGGACATCCTTTATTTTAAAAAAAAGTCCAAATCTTGCCCTTTCCTCGGGCGCTTTGACTCTTCCTAACTGCTGTTATTTGGCTCAACAAATGCTATCAGAAAGATGGAGTAGCTTCTCCACCCCTGTGGAGCCTTTGGGGCGGGGGAGGAAGGGAGGTGAGGGAATGGTGCCTGGACTCTGCCTGCTGGATTCTCCCTCCCATCTCCCCTGCTAGGGAGGAGGAGGACGGCCAGTGGAAGGAAGAGCAGAAGCTGGAAGCCCACAGTGACTGGGTTCGAGATGTGGCCTGGGCCCCCTCCATCGGCCTGCCTACCAGCACCATCGCCAGCTGCTCTCAGGTCAGTTCAGAGCCATGCAGGCGGCCCACGTTAGTTAATCTCGGGCAGTCCCGTCGGCCCTCACAGTCCCCTGGGGAAAGTGCTTGGAGGGGCAGGAGGCTGGCCCCTGTGGACCACTGCAGGTAAGCGCTTCTGGAGCCCGCTCGCCTCCCAGTGAGGTCTTGACCAGAAGCCACAGTGGCTTTCTTCCACTGAGCCAAGAGCAAGACCAGACTCAGGACTAGTTCCCCTCCTGACCCTTTTATGGAAAGGGATTGGAGCTACCTGGGCATTAAGAGTGTTCCCAAGCAAGGACTAGGATCAGCGGGAAATCCTAAGACCTTGGGCTCATCGCCTTGCTCACGCCTCCCAGACAGAAAAGACCCAGGACAAGCCTTTAATTATATGCAACCACCCAAGATGAGGCTTCCTTGATAGCTCAGCTGATAAAGAATCCACCTGCAATGCGGGAGACCTGGGTTTGATCCCTGGGTTGGGAAGATCCGCTGGAGAAGGGAAAGGCTACCCACTCCAGTATTCTGGCCTGGAGAATTCCATGGACTGTAGAGTCCATGGGGTCACAAAAAAGTTAAACACAACTGAGCGACTTTCACTTCACTCATCCAAGATGAGGGGGCTTCCCTGGTGGCTCAGATGGTAAAGAATCAGCCTGCAATACGAGAGACCCTGAGTTTGATCCCTGGGTCAGGAAGATGCCTTGGAAAATGGCATGGCAACCCACTCCAGTCTTTTTACCTGGAGAATCCCATGGACAGAGGAGCCTGGCAGGTTGCAGTCCATGGGGTCGCAGTCAGGACTGAAGTGACTAACACTTTGACCAAAGATGCGAGTTAAGCCAGGCCTTTTACATCACTGGAGCCTGTTCTTGTGCGTGCACGTGTTCTAAGTCGCTTCACTTGTGTCCTCTGGTGTGACCTGTGGACTGCAATGTGCCAGGCTCCTCTCTCCATGGAATTCTCCGGGCAAGAAGGCTGCAGTGGGTTTGCCGTGCCCTCCTCCGAGCCTCTTCTACTTGGTCCTAAATTTGAGAGGACCAGGTATGAGAGGTTCAAATGATGTAAAAGATGGTTTTGTTTTGGTTTGTTGTGTGTGTGTATTTTTGTGTGGTTTTTTGGTCGCTTCTCATTCTCTGAGCTTGGCTTTTTAAACACCTGTACCCATTCCGTTGAGAAAGTACAGGGCTACTGGAAACCAAAACCAGGAGGTGACTTGGCACATGTGGGAAAGTCCCAGGGAACATTTGAGAAACAGCAGTGTTGACAAAGCCCATCCCTGAAACCGGTATGAGGAAAGGGACCCGGGAGACTCCTGCCCAGCCAGAAGCGTGTTCTGGGCTGAAGGGATACAGGCAGGGGTGCCGGGCTGGAAATCGGTTGTCAAAGCTGGAAGCAGCCAGGAGGTCTTCGGCTGTGGTTTGCCCTGGTTCCCTCGCCCTGTCCCTGAAAGGGCCCAGCACAGATGCAGATGGAGAAGACGTCACCGGGGAGGCCTGCCGCCCCCACCTCCTGACTCGAGCCTTCTCTTCCCAGGATGGTCGGGTGTTCGTCTGGACCTGTGACGATGCCTCGGGCAACACGTGGTCTCCCAAACTGCTGCACAAGTTCAACGACGTTGTGTGGCATGTCAGCTGGTCCATCACAGCCAACATCCTGGCGGTCTCTGGTGGAGACAATAAGGTCAGTTCAGTCGCTCAGTCGCGTCCAACTCCTTGTGACCCCGTGGACTGCAGCATGCCAGGCCTCCCTGTCCATCACCGACTGCTGGAGCGCACTCAAACTCATGTCCATCGAGTCGGTGATACCTTCCAACCATCTCATCCTCTGTGGTATTCAGACCCCCCACCTCTGCACCAGCACCTAGCAGCCCTCATTTTGCTCTCTGTCTCTATGAATGGAGCATTTAGGCACCTCCTAGAAGTAGAGTTATAAAGGATTTGATGTTGTGAGTGGCTTGTTTCACTTAGCGTGGTGTCTGTGTTGTTACTGTTGTGAATTGAGGCATATAGCTGATTTGCAATATTGTATTAATCTCTGCTGCACAGCAGAGTCATTCAGTTACACATGTTTCTTCCATGTTCCTTTCCATGGTGGTTTGTTACAAAATACTGAATGTAGTTCCCTCGGTTCTGTGGTAGGACCTTGTTGTTAATCCATTCTGTGTATAATAGCTTCCATCTGCTAATGGTAAATCCCCATCCATCGCTCCTGTAGACCCCGTCCATCTTGGCAACCAGGAGCGTATTCTCTGTCTCTGGGAGGCCGTTGCACAGATGAGGCAGTAGTCATGCACGTGCCTATTCGCCAGAGCCTGAAACGGCCCAGCAGTGGGTCTGTCTTGACTCTGAGGAACCACGTTCTGTTCTCTGTAGAGGCTGTTACCAATTGCACTGCTGTCAGCATCTTACAAGGGCTCCATTTTCTCTGAACACTCTTCCTGTATTTGTTATTTCCACACCTTGATTTAAATGTCTGATATTAGGTTGAATATCTTTTTTTTTTTCCACAGTGTGAGTAAAATGTACCTTTTGAAATTTCCTTATTAAAAGTGGGCCCTGTTTTCATGGTTATTACATTACCTACCCAAAGTCATTAATTGACAGCAGGTATCATTTAGAAGCAAACATGTCTTTGGAATATGACCCTTCCTTAAGCAGTGGATTTAAAGTTCTTGTTATAGAAAACGATAACAAGGAAGCAACCTCCCTTCCTGACCAACTGCGGTTACTGCAGCTTCCAGAAGCTCAGGAAAAGCCGTATTCCCGGGCTGTCAAGGGGACAGTATGCGCCAGCACACACACTGAAGGGCTTCCTCCTCCTTTCTTCCTCCTCCTCACCCTTCAGCACCCAAAATACCAACCCCTGCCGATCCCCAGCACGCAGGTGGCTGACTGACGTGGGTGGGGTTGAGTCTCTGGACAGACACTAGAGATGGGAAGCCCTCCACCAAGACCTCTTCCCGCCCCGAGGACTCACCTCTTCTCGGCACACTCAGTGCGCTTAACGCTCTGCATGTCCCACGCACATCTGGTGATGCCGTGCCTTCCAGAGGGACCAGACACTCAGGTCCAAGATGGCATCGTTGCCGGCCCCTCCCTCCCAGCTCCCTTGGCCCCCCGCCACCCCAGCCTTGGTTCCCAGCCAGCTCGGGCTCCAGGGATGGACTTTACCCCGGGCTTCAGAGGCCTCATCGCGACACAGTAGATAATACTCTCTGAGGTTTTTCTTTTCTCCTCTATTTTATCTGGACGTTTTGTTGATTTACAGTGTCGTGTCAGTTTCAGAATGCTGGGTGCTGGTCACCTATGCTTATGCACATCCCTCCTCTTGAATTCTTTACCTGGATAGCTTAGGACACAGGTTCACTGGGGTTCTCTCTGCGCTGCAGTAGAGTCTTGCTGATCATCTCTCTCAGTGATGGGAGTTTATATATGTGAATCCCAGCCCTCTCATTTATCTGCCCACCATACCCTGCACTAACACCTCCTTGTTCTTCTTTCTTCTTCACTGACACGCTCTTTCAAGTTCACCTGTAACAGTGTTTAGAGTCCACCTATTACTGAAATCGTAAAATATCTGTGTGTCTCTGTCTGGATTAGATCATTCGTGGGATCATCTCTGGGTTTATCCACATTGTTGCAACTGGCATTACTCCTTTGTTCCTACAGATGAGTCGGTACTCCAGTGTACGCCTGCACTACATTTATTTTTTACTGGTTCGTCTGTCATCAGTATTTGTCGCTTTTCTGTTTGTAAATAATGGTGCAGTGAACACTGGAGTGCAGGAAATCTTTTCGTATTTGGTGTCTACAGGCCCTGTGACAGCAGGTCTTTTTCCGAGTTGACTGTAGTAGATCTCTTTCTGAATTTTTGACCAGCCTCCATAGTGCTCTGCCGAGTAGGTCTACCAGTTCCGTTCCCCCCGACAGAGTAGGCAGGTTCCCTTCCTCCCAGGTGCTCTCTGGGGTTGCCTTTCACACTGTAAGGATTGTCCTTCTGTGGGTGTGATGGGATTCCAGGTTGGTGTTTGGGGTGACTTCTTTCTGCCAGTTGGGAATGCAGACCATGTCTTTCTGTACTAAGGTTGACAGCAGTGGAGGAAAATCTTTCTCTGCAACCCACTTCTGGAAAATGGGTCGTTAGGAATTCTTTATCCATGAGATACTAGGGCAATATTTCTTGAAGGTAACTGTCTTTAACGGCTCCAAGGGCCTGGTCAGTTGAACTGCCCTGAAACCACGGTTTTAATGAATTCTTTGGGGACGTGGCCACAAGGTGGCAGGTTTCTTTGCCTGGCTGTAGTCACTCCAGCCTCCAGAACCCTGGGGGACTACATGTTCCTGGGCTGTCAGGAGACTGAAGGGTGCGGCACAGACACCCCAGGGTTCCTGTCTCCTCCCTTCCCCTTACCCCTCACTCCAAGAGGTGCCGACCCGGGAAACCTCAGCCCTGGTGCCCGACATACGTGGGGTTGGGCCCCTGGACTGAGGCTAGAGGGAGGGGAGCCCTCCACGGAAGCCGTCTGTGGAGACTCGGGCTCTTTCCATACCTGTCGGGCCCAGAGGACTCAGCTCTTGGGTGAGCTGGGTGTGCTTTAGCCTCTGCGTGACCCACCCGTGTCTGATGATTGTGCGGCCTTCCAGGGAACAGGCACGCAGGTCCAGGAGTGGGCCATTGCTGGTCCCTCCCCCCAGCTCCTTCAGCCCTGGACACTCCAGCCTTGTTTCCCAGCCAGCTCAGGCTTTAGGAATGGACATTAGCCCCTGTTTCAGAGGCCTCATCGCAGCACACTAGGTAATACTCTTTTAGGTTTCCCTTTTTCCCTCTTTATCTGGAAGTATCCTTGGTGTACGGTGTCGTGTCAGCTTCAGAATACTGGGTGCTCGTCACCTGTACACACGCACAACCTCCGGTTTCTCAGGGTCTTCAGCGGGATAGCTTGGGGCACCGTGTTCACTGGCGTTCTCTCGCTGCCTACGGTGGGTTCTTGTTGATTCTCTCTTTTACTAATAGTTTATGCATGTGAATCCCAACCTTTTCACGTACCCGCCCACTGTACTGTACTATACTTCCTTTCGTTTTCTTTCTCCCTCACTGAGCCTGTTTCTCTTTGAAGTTCACATTTCACACTATTTAGATCACACATGTTATGAAAATCACGAAATATTTGTCTGTCTGTATCTGTATTAGATGGTTCGTGGGATCCTCTGGGTCCATCCACATAGCTGCAATGAACATTTTTCCTTTGTTTCCATGGATGAGGAAGTAATTTCATTATATCTGTACCACGATTTTTACCAGTTCATCTGTCTTTGGTATTTATCATTTTCCTGTTTATAACTGATGCGGAGGAGTTGGGGGTACAGTTATCTTTTGAGTTCGGTTGTCTGCAGGCCCTGTATGCGAAGGGCTCTTTCTCACTTGACTGTGCTGCCTTCTCAGTTTTTCACCAACCTCCATCATGTTCTGCGTAGTAGGTCTACCAGGTTACACTTCCACCAACAGACTAGGAGGTTCCTTCTTTCCAGGCTCCCGCTGGGACTGAGTCTCTCAGTTTCCTGTTGATTCTTTCTACTAATTGGAGATTTAGAGTATGTGTTTAGCTACTACTGTTGAAAGCCATGTGAGGAAAATGTATCTCTGCAACTTGCTTTGGGAAAGCGGCCTCTGTTTCAGATTATTATCCATGAGGTGCCAGAGCATGTTTCTTAAAGGCGGGTGCCTTTTACAACCCAACAGGCCTGGCGAGTCTGAGAGCCCTGAAGCGGCGGTTTTAGTGCTGTTTTGGGCAATGGCCACAGGGCGGCAGCGTTTCTTCTGCCTGACTGTGGTTAATGCGGCCTCCACACCGCAGGGAACAGCGGGTTCCTGGGTTCTCACTGAGACTGGAGGGTGCAGAACCAACACCCCAGGCTTCCTGTCTCCTTCCTTACCCTTCACACGAATAGACTCAAACCCGGAAGCCGCAGTGCACAGGTGCTGCCCGTGTAGGTGGGGGAGCCCTCCACAGAAGCCAGGCCTGTGGATTCGTGGGCTTTTCAAACCTCTCCCTCTCGGGTGCACGGGGCGTGTGTATCCTCCTCATCACCCACCAAGCCTGTGACTGTGGTGCCTTCCAGAGGCACCAGGGACTCCAGGTCCAGGAGGGCATCGTCGCGGGTCCCTCCCTGCCAGCTTCTCCACCCCTGCACTCTCCAGCCTTGTTTCCCGGCCAGCTCAGGCTCCAGGGATGGACGTTAGCCCCGGTTCCAGAGCCCTCATCGCAGCACAGTAGACAGCAGTCTCTCAGGTTTTCCTTTTTTCCTCTTCATTTTATCGGGGAGTATTGTCGATTTACAGTGTCGTGTCAGTTTCAGAACACTGTGCTGGGCACCTGTCCATGCACACACCTGTTCCTTCTCCAGCTCTTTACCTGGTTAGCTGAGGGGCAGTGTTCAGTAGAGATCTGCTGAGCTACGATAGGGTCTTTTTGATGATCTGTTTTATTAATAGAAGTTTGTGTGAATCCCAACCTCCTGATTTTCCCGCCTAGGATACTCTTGAGATTGTTTTTTTTACATTAGGTTACTATTGCCCTTTTTATTTATTGCGAGGGATTCTTCCTGAATTTCCTGTTTCTTTTCTCCTTTAACTATGTATTAGACCATGTATTTCTGTGCTATATCTGGTAACATTTGGGTTCAATTCTAGCACTCATTACTTCAGATTCTGTACCTGGGAGCCTCTCAACATAGTACTTTCTATTTAAACCTTTTTTCTGTTGAAGCACTTCCTTGTGGCACAGTTTTAGAGCATGTGGATAGCACTGCCTACCTGCTCCTTCCCCCAGCTCACCCTGCAACGTCCCTGTCCTGGCATTGCAGCAGGACAGGGTCCAAAGGATGCTTGGCTCTCCCTTTGGTGAGCCTCCGAGCAAGAGTGTGCACTTCTTGGTACGTGAGGCTACTCGCTTTTTTCTACGCAGTGCCAGTGTAGTTTGTCTGGGTGGTCGGAAGTGGTCCCTGGCCTGGGAAGCAGCTCCAAGGTTTCTTACCTACTAAGTCATGTCCAGCTCTTTGCGAACCCATGGACTGTATCCTGCCACGCTCCTCTGACCATGGCATTTTCCAGGCAAGAATACTGGAGTGGGTTGCCATTTCCTTCTCCAGGGGATTTTCCTCACCCAGAGATCGAAGTTGCATCTCCTGCATTGCAGGCCGATTCTTTACTCACTGAGCCATCAGGCAAGTAGTGCTGTAGGTTACTAATGACGTATTTGTGACCTCATCTCGAGCCTTCAGTGTGTCCACGTTCCCTGTAGGAACAGACTCCTGCCCCAAGATCCGGCGCTGGCTGTGGGCCTTACCCTGCACAGCTAGTGTCTCAGCAGCAGAGCCTCATCTCTGTGGAGCCAAACCAGAGTAGCCGATCTGCAAAGTATAACTTCTTTGCAAGCAGAGGGCTCTCTTCTCACTCCAGTGCAGAGCCTCAGGAGAAGCCTCTCCGCGTGGTGCTCTGCCAGCCCTGGAAAGGGGCCCTGGGCTAAACATTGGCCACACCTCTTACCGTGTCATGGAGTCAGGCTGTCTTTGCTGGAGGGGCACTTCAGCCTCAGTGCTGTGGTGTAGGATTTGTTCAGGCACAGCATGTCCATGAAAAGTTCTCAGTTCTTCATCTGAGGGAGATGAAGCCAGGAGCAGCTGGAGTCATCCTCTTCTTGACATCACTCTCCCCACCCCTGTCTTCCTCTGTGTGTGTTTATTCCTTTACTTACCTTGGTTCCTCCACTGAAATCACCAGGACGTAAGTGCTCGGTTTAGCCCTTGATGGGGAGCAGTGCTCTCTGAGGAGGTGGGTGTGCGCCCCTCTTGGAGACGCGGGCGAGGAGGGCGGGGTGCCGCCTCCAGTGGGTGCCGCCCTCTGCTTGCAGGTGACCCTGTGGAAGGAGTCGGTCGACGGGCAGTGGGTGTGCATCAGCGACGTCAACAAGGGCCAGGGACCCGTGTCCACGTCTGTCACGGAGGGCCAGCAGAACGACCAGTGAGCACACGGGCCCGCTTCTCCGCCCGCGCAGACCCTGGGCCAGCAGCCCGGACGGCGAGGAAGAGGCCCCGCGCCCCCTTGGGGCCCCAGACACAACAGGGTCATCATCTGCCTTGACGTGAGCTGATATGGTTTGTGACTTACCGTCCAGCTGAACACACACTTGTTCTGAGGGAAAAACTACGAAAAGATCCAAAGGTGGTGGTTTTAAGATATTTTGGTCATTTTTACGTACCTTTTATGTTCAGGCGTCATTTGTGGGGTTTGTTTGCAGAGTAATTAAATAAACACGTATTGCTTATAACTCTCCCTGCATTTTCCTAACCCACCTAAAACCGAGCTTTTCACGATAGTTGTCCTGGAGGAGCACAGATGCAGGCCAGGTGGCCGGGGGCCTGCCGAACCGCACGCAGCTGTCAGGCACCTGCAGAACTCTGCGATTCAGAGCGCCAGGCCTGGACCTTCAGGGCTGGGCTGTGTCCCCTGCGTATATACCCTGCGCTCTGGACGGGCTGATAAAGCCTGCCCTCTCCAGTTACACCCATTTGCGGGCAGAGGGCCTTACTCACCCTCACGGAGGAGCACCTCAAAGCGCCTGTGACCACGACTGGAATGAGCATTCACACCCCTCACTGCGATGACTGAGATCTCTGCAGGCTGCATGTCACGCCTCTGGAGGCAGAAAATCCAGAATTACCACGGAGGGAATCCCCAGGAAGGGGAGAAACTGCCTTGTGCCGTGTGCAGCCCGTAACTACTAAAATCCAGGGCAAGAAACAACAGCGTGAAGAGGGTCGCTGTCCCCATGCCTGAGCGGGCTTGGCCCCAGGCCGACCCACCTGGTCCGAGGCTGCTGTAAGGCTTTGGCATAAGCGTTCCTCCCCTGGAGTAGAATTCTGGTGCCTCCTCACCTCCAGACTGGGCCTCAGTTTTACCCAGGAGACCTACCCTGAACGCTAATCTCAGCCAAAGGACCCAAGAGATACTGCATTAACGGGAGAAAAGCCTCCACAGGCTCCCTGCGGCCCCTTAGCTTCAAGCCCCCTAACTTCCAAAGGACAAGACTGCAGCATGCAGTTTGGCAGGGGTGTCCGAATATCTGCAGGTCAGCAGCGAAGCAGGAGGAGGGACAGGACACAGGCCTTTGGGGTTTGTGCTTCCATGTTCCAGAGACGTTGGCACCCAAAGTCCCCGGTCTCCCCACTGACCTGGGTTGGGCATGGAAAAGTAGTGCCGCCTTGTGGCCATTTCCTGTTATTACAACGTACAAACTGGTGCTTCAAGGCACTGCACAATCAAAGGGCTGCTGCTGCTAAGTCGCTGCCGTCGTGTCCGACTCTGTGCGACCCCATAGATGGCAGCCCACCAGGCTCCCCCATCCCTGGGATTCTCCAGGCAACAACACTGGAGTGGGTTGCCATTTCCTTCTCCAATGCATGAAAGTGAAAAGTGAAAGTGAAGTCGCTCAGTCGTCTCCGACTCTTAGCGACCCCATGGACTGCAGCCCACCAGGCTCCTCCATCCATGGGATTTTCCAGGCAAGAGTACTGGAGTGGGGTGCCACTGCCTTCTCCTGTGGGGCCTTAAATAACAAACACTTACCCTAGAAATGGGCTTCCCTTGTGGCTCAAGTGGTAATGAATCCACCTGCAACCTGGGAGACCTGGATTTAATCCCTGGGTTGGGAAGATCCCTTGGAAAAGGGAAAGGCTATTCATTCCAGTATCCCAGCCTAGAGAATGCCACGGACGTTGCAAAAAGTCAGATACGACGGAGTAATTTTCACTTCCACTACCCTAGAAATACCCTGGCGCAGGTCAGTGAGAAAAACTTCAAACCCCATAAATAAGATGACTTTCAAGAAGCCCTATTCAAAAGGAAATCTTCCTCAAAGTATTTACAGGAAACAAGGCACATGAAATGCTGCACCAGAACACTCAAATTCGAGACTGGACCACCCATCAAAACTACAGCATGCACCACCTGCCATGAGTCAGAATGTCCAGCATGAAACGTCTAAAACTGTATATGTGCAGACCCAGGAGAAAAGGGAGAGCTCCATGCCAGTGCTGCCCATGCAGATAGGTACCGGCCACTCTGCAAAACAGTACTCGGGCCTCTGAAAGGGAAATCACAGCTCCATACGAGCCCAGTACACTCCCCTGGACATAAAAAGAAACAGCAGTTGAACGCCATGGGCATCGAAATGCATGCTGCAGCAGTGTGCACAGCAGTCAAGACTGGGAGTCAAACCACATGACGGGACGCGTGCTTGCCGAAAACATCCAGCTGGGACGTGCACGTGCTAGACTACTGAAACAGCCGTGACGTAAAGAAGAAAGCAGTCCCTGCTCCGCAAGAAGGATGGACCCAGAGATCTCTGGACTCAGGGAACTTAGGTAAAGGCAGCAGATGCAGGATCTGCTGTACTGGTGTCATCTCAAACTGGACAGAAATGAACCCTGTAAGAAAAGAGAGAGAGAGACCTGGAAACAAAATGTGTGTCTGTCAGTGGCAAAGGCTGGGGAGAGGCTATGAAGGAACATGGGAACGAGCAGTTCACACTGCTGCATGAAAATCGACCCTCCATCACTACACAGCACATGCACTCTGCCCAGCGCTGTGTAAGAGCCTCCATGGGAAGAGTCCACAAAAGGAGGGCTGTGCAGACGTGTACACCTGAATAATGGTGCTGCCCACCTACAGCATGCACGACAAGGAGATCAGTTATGCCCTCGTACACCTGAACGCTTGAAGTATGTTTCAAACTGTCTGTTACATTCCCCACAGCCTGGGGCCCCTGGCAGGTGTGCCATGCTTAAGCAGCCTTGGTCCCCAAGGCCAGACCCACCTGAGCTCAGGCTGCTGTGGAGGTTTTGGCATAAATGTTCCTCCCTTGGAGTCCTAGTACCCCCTCACGTCCCGACTGGGGCTCAATCTGAGACCCAGGCAGCCTACCCTGAATGCTAATCTCAGCCAAAAGGACCCGAGACACCGCACGATCGGGGAGAAAAGCACTTCAGACTTTCATACGGCCTGCACAGGCTCACCTGCAGCCCCTTAGCTTCAAGCCCCCTAACTTCCAAAGGACAGGAATGCAGCATAGCAGTTTCCCAGGGCTTTCTGAGTACCTGCGGGTCAAGGGTGAAACAGGAGGAGGAATGAGACACAAGCCTTTGTGGTCTGTGGGGCGTGCTCCAAGGACATGGACCACCCAAAGCCCGCACTCCTAAAGCTCTGGCCTCCCCACTGACCTGGGTTGGGCATGGAAAAGTAGTGCCACCTTGTGGCCATTTCCTGTTATTACAACATACAGACGTGCTTCAAGGCACTGCACAATCAAAGGGCTGCGGGGCCTTAAATGAGGAACACTTAGCTAGAAGCACCCCGGCACAGGTCAGTGAGTAAAAACTTCAAAACCCATAAACAGGGGGACTTTCAACAAGCCCTATTCAAAAGGAAAGTTTCCTCAGATATTTACAAGAAATAAACAAGGCACATTAAATGTGCAGATCCCTCACACACAGACTGTCAAAACTACACCCTTTGCCATCTGCCGTGAGTCAGAATGTCCAGCACAAAGGTCTGCAAACAGTAACTGCTGCAGATCGAGGACAGAGGGAACCTCCATGCTGATGCTGGCACTGCACACAGGCACGGGCCACTCTGGAAAAGAACACTCAGGCTTCTGAAAGGGACATCACAGCTGCATGTGAGCCCAGTACATGCTCCCGGACATAAATGAGAAACTAGGGGCTGAAGTGACACGGGCATCAAGACGCACGCTGCGGGAGTATGGACAGTACTCAATACGGAACTGAAGCCAACGGCCAGGACCACCTGCACACGGAAAACCGACCTGGGACACGTATGCCGCAGGAACTGACGCAGCTGTGAAGTGAAGAAGAAAACCATGCCTGGCAACAAGGACGGACCTAGAGATCTCTGGACTCGGGAACTTACGTAAGGGCTGCAGCCAGAGGATGGTGTAGTGCTGTCGTCTCAAACTGGACAGAAATAAACCCTCTGAGAAAACAGAAACAGTCTTAGAGTCCTGGAAACAAAATGTGCGTGCAGCAGGGACAAAAGGTACGAGCAGTTCACACTGCTACATAAAACATCGACCCTCCATCACTACACGGCACATGCAGTCCACCCAGCACTCTAAAATCCTCCCCGGGAGAAGAGTCCACGCACGGAGAGCTGTGCAGACGTGTACCCCTGAACAGTGGTGCTGCCCGTCTACAGCATGCACGTGGAGATCAAGTCTGTCTTTATACACTTGAGTACTGAAGTATTTTTAAAAGTGTCTCTTATATTCCCTGCAGCCTGGGTCCCCTGGCTTGGTGTCCCAGGCCTAAGCAGGCTTGGTTCCCTAGCCTAGACTATCCTGGATCCAAGCGTGCTGTAGAGGTTTTGGCAGAAATGATCCCCCCTTGTACCCTAGGGCCTCCCACTTCTGCTTCGGTCTTTTATTTTAGTCCCACATGCCACTCTCTTAAATCTAATCCCAGCCTCAAGGACCCCAAAGATAAGTGACCATCCACCAGAAATAGTTTCAAAGTGAAATGGCCTCTGCATTCTCTGGTGGTCAGCTTCCTACCTACATTCTCTAAGCTTAGAGTCATCCTCTTTGTTAAGAACAACCCCTTAGCATAGTCGTTTATTTGGGTTCATATACATCTGGATGTGTTTATGGTGAGGAAAAACTTCAAAATATGTGAAACAAAAACTCACAGAAGTGAAGAGAAGTCTTTTCCAGTTCTGGCTGGTGATCTCAGCGCCCGTCCTTTAGCAGTAGAACACGCAGAGCCCTGAGAAACAGCCAAGTGATGGATACTGTCAGTCAGCTGGACCTGACTGGCATTCACAGAACATTCTTCTTAAAGCGCATCAAGTGCATCTAAAACACTCACCAAAATGGGCTGATGTCTGGACCCCAAACAGCTGTCCTGCTGTCTAGCTCTGTGAAAGCTTTCCTTCCAAGGAGCAAGTGTTTTTTCATTTCATGGCTGAAGTCACCATCAGAAGTGATTTTTGGAGCCCAAGAAAATAAAATCTTTCACTGCTTCCACTTTTCCCTTCTATTTGCCATGAAACAAAATTGTTGAAGCTGAAGTCATAATTCTTTCGCCACCTGATGGAAAGAGCTGACTCATTGGAAAAGACCCTGATGCTGGTAGAGACCGAAAGCAAAAAGAGAAGGGGCGGCAGAGGATGAGATGGTCAGACGGCATCAGTGACTCAATGGACATGAATCTGAGCAAACTCCAGGAGACAGTGAAGGACAGGGAAGCCTGGACACGACTTAGCAACTAAACAAGGACAACGAAAGGGGGCTGTGGTCGACCAAGAAAGCGTGTTTCATCTGTGAAAATACAAACTGAAGCTTTTAAGACTGAGATCACGTGATTGCTGAGATTTGCTCTTCATTCCCCTCCAGTGAAAACCAACATGAGAGATGAGTGCATGAAAGAGGATGCAAATATATGTTGAAACTGATGACAGGTGCTTGGAGACTCGTGGGATTACTCTCTCTGCTTTCTTTGTATGTTTGAAATTTTCTAGAAGAATAAGTTCAAATATATCTGGAGAGAGTTTAGCTTACACAGGTTTCTGTTGGAAAACTTTTGGCCAAGTTTTCCGTTGGAAACATGACTTTGTAATCAGAAAGGAAGTACCTGAGACCCTCGTGAAAATACAGATTCTCGGCCCCACGGCAGACTTACTCGATCCGAGTCGGAAGATGAAGCGTAAGGAAGTCGGCTTTCTTACAGCCTCCCCTGTGAACCCACTGCAGCGCAGCGCAAGTCTGCGCCCAGCAGTTGCGATCAGGTGACCCCACGGGCCTCACCGAGGTCCCACGGCTCTTCGTGACCCCTAGACTAAGGCTGCGCCACCTGCAGCTCCGAGAGCCGTTTCAGCACAGTGGTGAGCAGGTGTGAGCTAGACAGTTTGGCCTATCCAGTGAGGAACAGGATACAGGGAAAGGAAATTCTGCCTGGACACGGCAGCGTGAGGGCAAGGGGGCATTGACAGACCTTCCCAGGGTGAGAGACCTGGGCGTGTTTGAAGGCTGAGGGTGGAAGCTGCTGGACAGAAAGACTGGAGACAGAAGACTAGCATCTGGGGCTCCAGCCCCACGATGGCAGGAGAGCAGGGACGCCCCAGTGGGAAAGGAGCGGCGAGAGCGCTTGGCTAAGGTGATGTGTTAAGAGCAACACCTGTGGTGTCTCCATTCTTCTTCATGACTACCAAGCTCTTCCTGTTAAGTGCCCATCTCACTTCTATAAAGGAAAAAAAAAAGGGTTTCATATGATTATCATGTTAGAAACGGTCATTTTATTCTTAAATAAACCTTCATTTTAGAAGATTAATCTTGAGTTCCTGGTGCCCACATATTTTTATCGAGCACCCCGTACCCCACTTTTTAAAAAAGTGTCCACTTATGTAAACATACCATTTTCTTAGATGATTTTACTATTCATGAGGGAAGTTTTTGTTAAGGATATACTTGAATATTGAGTTTTTCCTATCATGTTGCATTCTGCTGCCCTTGGCAAAGTATACCGTAGATTTTCATGAAAAGTGAAAGCCACTCAGTCATGTCCGACTCTGTGCAACCCCATGGACTATGTAGTCCATGGAATTCTCCAGGCCAGAATACTGGACCGGGCAGCCTTTCCCTTCTACAGGGGATGTTCCCAACCCAGGGACTGATCCCTGGTCTCCCGCATTGAAGGTGGATTCTTTACCAGCTGAGCCACAGGGAAGCCCAAGAATGCTGGAGAGGGTAGCCTATCCCTTCTTCAGCGGATCTTCCTGGCCCAGGAATCAAACCAGGGTCTCCTGCATTGCAGGCTGATTTTTTACCAACCGAGCTATTGGGGAATCCCATAGATTTTCAATCTTCGTCTATTTTTTGTCATCCAGATGTATCTTCTGTTTTTTTTTTTTTAATGCATTTATTTTACAGCTGTGACTTTACTATGGACTGTAAATAAAGAAATAGAAATAAAAAATGAAAAAAAAAAAGCGACACCCATGTTGACCTAATACTCACCCTGTACAGTAGCTGGGAGCCATGGGTCCCTACTAAGCACCAGAAATGCAGCAAGTCTGAACTGAAAAATGCTGCAGAAATATAATACCCACCAGACTCTGAGGATTTAGTAAAAAGAAAACCAGTACCAACCATGTAAATCATTTTCATGTTGACTGCGTGCCAAATTGACAGTGTTTGGGGTACATTAAAGTGTATTATTAAAATTGATTTTACCTCTTTCTTTCTGCATTCTTTAATGTGACTTCGAAGGAATTTTCCATCTCATGGCTGGCATGATACTTCTATTTTAGAAGCCAGAAGGAGAGAAAGAAGAAGCTGGCCCAAAGAGCCCTATCTCACAAAATAAACCTGTTTCTAGACCCCAAACTCTGCCTCGGTCACACCAAGGTTGGGCTACACTGATGCAAAAAGTGCCTGATAAGCCAGCTAACCATTGGTACAAACAAAAGACCGTGGACCGTGTACACACTTTGTTCTCAGATGCCATTTACACACGGCAGGTACTTGGGTGACGCCGCGTCCCTGTCTGTTCACGAGGCCGGGCCCTCAAGGCCGTGCGGCAGGAAGGGAAGCACCACCCAGTGGGCAGGGAACGCTCTGCGGGGCAGACAGACAGGTGCAGGCTGGCCTCAGCGTCATCCGCACTCCGACGGGAATCATGAGCTGGGAAGGCCAGTCCTTCCCTGGAGACACAGTCCTCCTCCGGAGAACTCTGGGGCCGGGTCTGCGTGTGCCCTGCCCAGTCCGCGCCCCCTTCCACAGCAGGGGGTGGGTGGCGGGGTACTTCCCGGGCGCAGCCTCCCCGGCCCCTCCGCCCTCCCTTCCTTCCCCAGCTCGCCTGGGCTCTGCACCCGCAGGCCTCCTTTCTGCACTTTCCTGTTCCCAGGATCAGAGGGCGAGGGGACCAGGGAGCAAGGGTGTTCTGTTTGCTCGCGGGGGCTGTTATCTAAGATCAACACCCGCAGCTCCCGTCTCCACGGTGGAGGGAGGCCTCATGTCGCAGCAGGGGCCTGGTCACCATAGACGCTTTGGGTTTTGTTTTTTGTTTTTTTGCTGGGGTTGGCAAGGAGAGGCTCTGGAAAAGCTGCCGGCTGTCTCGAACATCTCCCCACCTCACTCCACCTTCAGCCCTTCTGGGCGCCCAAGGTCAGGAGCCCTGTGCTCAGGGGGCTCACAAGGGGAAGGTCTCCAGGGGACACGCTTACACTCTCCTGGGACTGATGGAGCCTCCTGGTAGAAGTTTTCCAGCAGAAGGTACTTGGTCCCCACACTGCACTGTGGGGCTCAGTCCGGCCCCTCCCAGGTCCCCCGTCCCTAGAGTCTGCACAAGGTCCATCTCCCTGAGGTCCATCTACATCCGGTCAGCATCTGACGGCCAAAGGTCTGCTGGCGGCCCCAGCCCCTTCCTGATCCGGAGCCCGCTGGCAGCCCACACAGCCACTGAGGGCGGCGTGGCTTTGGGGCAAGGGTGGCCCCTTTAAACAGTCAGTTCTCCCCATGAAACAAGAGGTGCAGCCTCCCAAGTCTTCAAGGTCAACCGGTCACTCCACTGCCCACGAGCCTTCAACGTCTTCCCTCCTCCAGATCAAAGCCCAGATGCCTGGTGCCAGGAGCTTCCCAAGGGTGCTCATCCTCACCCTGCCCCTCCTTCCAGGCCTTTCCTCACAACCCACTCCTCCCCACCCCGCCGCCGTCCTCCAAGCACCCCAGCTCCTCGCCGGCGGCTGCACACGGTCCACAGCCACGCCTGCCACTCACCTCCTCTCCGGCCCTCTGCCCGCAGCGGGCCTCCCTTCACAGCCTGGCCCCGCTGCTGCAGCCCCGACGGGGGCGGCCTTCCCACCCTCCCAGCTCAAGCGCGGCCAGAAGCAAGTTCCTGCTCTGACTGACACTAGAACGTCTACGCAGACCACACACCGAGCCCTCAGGAGTCACCGCCTGGGCATCCGGTGGGACGAAGGGCTCCGGGCAGGTTAGGAAGCCCCCATGTGGTTGAGCAGCTCATCATTGGGGAACATGTGATGTGGCCGAGGCTGGCCAAGGTACAAAGAACAGCTACCGTCTGATACTTGACAGCTTACAAAGGATGTGACATCCGTCACCTCGGTCCATCCTCAAAGGCGCTCTGAGAAGCAGCCATGTGCAGGGGACACTCAGTGACCTTGCTGAGGCCAGCGTGCATGTGGTCACCCTTGGCAGCACTGGGTCCTGGCTTTCCCACCCCTGGGGCCACTCTGCTGCCTCTCAGGGCCTGGCCGGGGGAGGAGAGACAAGCCCATGTGTTAAAGACCATGCAGAGCGGAGCCATCACCCCCTTCCTCCCAGAGGCGAGGACGGGCCTTCAGCCCCTGCTGGAGACGGTCCCTGCCCCGCTCCTCCAGTTTCCTCATCTGAAAAACGGGGCTTCCCTCCGGGTGGCCTGAGAATGCCAGGAGGCAGGCTCTCACGTGCTCGAGGCCATGGGAGCCAGAGCAGCGTCCCTCACGAGGCCCGAGGCAGCACAAGCCCCCAAGATCAAGCGACGGTGCCTGGTTCATCACCGATTCCGTGGACATGAACTTGGGCAAACTCGGGGAGAGGATGAGGGATGGGGACGCCTGGAGGTCTGCAGTCTATGGGGTCACAGAGTTGGACACGACTTGGCAACTGAACAACAGCAACCGACCTGGTTCTATCCCAGGAGGAGGAGGGGAGCAGAAAGGCCAGCAGGTCACAGCTGCTGAGCAGCAACGCCGGGCTGGCCCCAGGGCACACTCTCCTTCCTCCCGCCCAAGCCGAGGCGGGCATTCCTGGGCACAGGAGGGGCAGGTGGCCCCACGGGGCCGCCCCAGCCAACTCAGCCATCTCTCAGGGCATTTGACCTCTGCTGGTGACGTCTCCCAGGTGGGTGATGCAAGCATTTTTAGTTCCCAAGGAATGGCACTCAGCCCCCAGATGCCAAGCTGCCCTGAGAGACGGCTGCTGGTTTCAGACAAACACAGACTGCCCTATATAAGAACCAGACAGCCGCCAGGCGCCACCTCCGCCCGGAACCCCAGGTAGGCACTCTGGGGACGCTTGCATGCGGGGGTTCTGTTTACGGGTCTAACTCACGGCAACACCCGCAGGCCCTTCTGAACACGGGGAGGTCACAGGGCCGCGTGCTACCCGGCTGCTCCCAGCTGGACTTGGGAGCGGCCCCGGTGCCCCCGTGTCTCCTGGGAGGCCAGTTCGCCTTCCTCAGCCCTCCTCCAGAAACTTGGTGCAAGGTTCTCAGGGCTGGGGACAAAGGATGTGGACAGTCCCACTGCCAAGCATCCGCCCCCGAGAGAAAAGTCTTGGGAAGGAGCCCTCATGCTCCTACCTGGGGAGGTGGGCAGATGGCACTTCTGGGGGAGAGCTGCTCCAGACAGCAGGCACCCCGGGTCCACCAGCCACCATCTCTCTGCCCGGCCCAGAGACCCTCTCTCCTCCAGGTCCATCTGCCTCCAGCCAGGGAGCCATGCCCGCCCCGTGGACCATCTGCAGCCTGCTGCTGCTCAGCGTGCTCTGCATGGACTTGGCCATGGCGGGCTCCAGCTTTCTGAGCCCCGAACATCAGAAACTGCAGGTGAGACGCCACCCCAGGAGCCCCATGTCCTGAATGCCCCGAGCCGTGTGAGCTGGGCAGTGGCTCGCCCTGTCTGAGCTTCAGCTTTCTCCCCGAGCCCGAAGGAGGGCTCTGGGTCTGACCGTGAGTCCACACCTCACCCTGCTTCTCGGAGGAGAGCGGGGATTCAGGGCCTGAGGGGAGCACCTCCTCTTTCCTGCAGAGAAAGGAAGCTAAGAAGCCATCAGGCAGACTGAAGCCCCGGACCCTGGAAGGCCAGTTTGACCCGGAGGTGGGAAGTCAGGCGGAAGGTGCAGAGGACGAGCTGGAAATCCGGGTGGGTTCCTCTGCAGTAGGAGGTGGGGTGGGGAGGGCGGCTACCCACAGACACCCACTTAGCAGCTACTCAAGGGACATCAAACAGCAGGACAACAGCGGGCTCCACACCCCTGGCTCTGCTAGGTCTCTGCCATCAACAGGCCAATGTCTAAGGAAATCTGCTGCACAAGGATGAGCCCCAGCAGAGGGGAGGGGGCGTGCCAGCGAGTATTCACAGATAGTCAGGAAGGAGGAGCTGCTCACAGGCTGCAGGTGTCTCCCCGCAGAAAACCTTCCGATGGGCTCAGGGCCCTCTCGGACCTGACCTTACCCTATCTTGGCAGGGCGGCACCCTGGATGGGGAAACCCCACCTGCAGGCCAGGATGGAGCCCTGCAGGCTTGCTTGGGCTCAGGAATCCTGCACAGGGCAAGGGCGCCATTGGGAGAGAACGGGAGGGCCAGGAGAGACAGGGCATGAAGGCGTTTTATGGGCCCCCCGCCACGTGACCTTCCTGCCGGGGGGCCTGGCTGTGGTCCTGGGAAAGGACTGACAAGGGTTTAGGTGGAGATGGGCATCTCCGTGCAGGGCGACCAGTGTCCCCCAAGGTGCCCAGTCACCACCGAGCTGCCGCACCCTCTCGGCCTCACTTTCCACGGCTCCGCCCTCCTGCACGTGAGCGTACTCAGTCGCTTCAGTTGTTCCGACTCCTTGCAACCCCATGGACTGTAGCCCACCAGGCTCCCCTGCCCATGGGATTCTCCAGGCAAGAATACCGGAGTGGGTTGCCATGCCCTCCTCCAGGGGGTCTTCCCGACCCAGGGATTGAACCCATGTCTCTTACATCACCTGCATTGCCAGGTGGGTTCTCTACAACTGGCACCACCTGGGAAGCCCTTCTACCCTGCTTGGCACTGAATCTCTACAGCCACTGGTGGGGTCAGTACAGCTGGTCTCTGTGGCCTCGTGTAGAGTTGAGGAACAGAGGTTCAGCCAGGGGAACCCGCTGGCCCAAGAGGTCACCGCCTGCAGGTGCCAAGGTGGGACCCACGGCCTGGGGGGCTCGGGTCCCCAAGCCCTCGGTCTCCACCGCCGGTCTGGCAGAGAGAGCAAGTGCCGGGAAGTCTCCTCTGCCCACCTCTGCTCCGGTCAGAGGTCAAATCCCCAGCCCCCAGCCCCTGACTCTCCCCAGGCGCCGCCTCCACCACGTGTGAGACCCCACCCGTCATGTTCCTACTTGACGGCGGCCTGCAGATTCTTAGATTAAAACCAGGGAACTTTCCTGATGAGACTGCCAGGCCCAGCGGGGCAAGGGAAGCCCTGGGACCGCTCAGATGGGGCAACTGTCCCGCTCTTGGCTGGGACTGTCCAGTTTCCACAGAGGCAACAGCAGGCCCTGCCTCAGCCGGAACCAGGAGTGCGTGATGTCCAGAGGTGGGGGGTCCCACCAGATGGGGGGGAAGCCTGAGACACAGGCCACACAGTGTGGGCTGCGTGCCCCAAAGCCTCCAGTCCCGGGGTCCCACCTCAGGCACCGCAGGCCCCTCCACTCGCTCCAAACGTTTTCCTGAAATGGAGTCTCAGAGCAGAACGCCTTACAGACCAAGTCCTGTCCCGCCCCACCGGTCACCCATGGACTAGTTAGACACTGGGGCCAAGGGGCCCGTTTCCAGCCCCTCGAAGCCGCGCTCTCTCCCATCCGACAGCTGCCTCACCTCCTGTCAGCTGCCCCTCGCCCGGCTCCAGGGTGAAGACCAGCCCAGCAGGTCCCCAGCTCAGTGTCCACGGAACCCCAAAGTCTGCTAGGGTCACCTGACCACTCGCATCGGCCACAGGGCTGGAGAGGAAATGAATATTTACTGAAGGTAGAGAACAGAGGGGCCTCAGTTCCCCCCAAATTAATTACGTCATCTCCACAGCTCCATCTTCACGGTGGAGGCAAGAGGGGGAGGCAGATTTTAAAAGGGAACCCACATTTTATCGTTGTTGTAACAACACCTCAGAGCACCCCTGCTCACCTGTGAAACGGGAGGCAGAGAGAAAGGCACTCAGCCCGGGCCTGAGCAGGGCAAGGGCTGCACCCCTGCTGGGGGCAGGAGGACCGAGGGCTCCCTTTCGGCCCCAAGATCCCTTCGTGGACTCACCCAGGAGCTCTGTCACCAACACGGCCAGGAACTGGATGAGCGGAGGCGCGCACGGTCTCCACTCCTCTGGAGAGAAACAACCATGTGGCTGCAAACAGAGTTCCTTCCTGGTCACCCAAATCTTTGAGCTTCAACAAGTCGTCTCATAGGCTGCCGAGAAACTAGGAGATGTGGGCTGATCCCCCTGTAGAAGGGAAGAGACAGAGGCACAGAAAGTACAGCCTTGGCTCGGAGCATCGATCGAGGAAGAGGTCAACATCCTATCTGGTCCAACACGGAACAAGGAAGGGCCGGTGCAGTCGAGAGGAAGAGCTCCTGGGAAGGGAGGGAGGCGGTGCAGAGACCGTCCCCCGGGCCGGAGCTGCGTCCACCGGGGAGAGCCCTGACCCCACATCATGCTCCCAGCTGTACCTCCATCACTGGCCATTCCGTCTGACGTCTTCCGATCTAGGGGACCCCACAGCTTTTATCAGTAACCTCTTCAGAGCCAGGTAAAGAGGGTACAAGGTGAGCCTCCTAAGGATCGTGGAGTGGTAAGATCAGGCCCGGGACGGACAGCAAACTGGCTAAGCCACCCCTCGGGGGGCCTGTCAGACCCCAGGCCTTTCCTTCTTCCCCTCCTGAGAGCACAGGGCCTCTTCTGGGGTGGGGGTGCAGGGGGCAGGGGTGGGAGGGTGCAGGTGACCTCTGACAATTCCTGGGTGGTCCTCCTCCTAGTTCAACGCCCCCTTTAACATTGGGATCAAGCTAGCAGGGGCTCAGTCCCTCCAGCATGGCCAGACGTTGGGGAAGTTTCTTCAGGACATCCTTTGGGAAGAAGCTGAAGGTAAGTCCTTGCCCAGCTCAGCTCAATTCCAAGCTTCGCCTGAGTCCCAGTGGGAGCCTGCCCAGGAGTAACAAAACAGGTTTCATTCCCCACCCTGCCTCTCAAAAGAGCTTCTAATTCCTCTTTCCCAAAGAGTCGTCACTCAGTACCCGTGGGGGATTGGGTCCAGGGCCCCAGCTTTTAGGGGACGGGCCCAAGTGGCACAGTCCAACTCTGGGCCGCTCCTCTCGCCGTTACAGCACATCTCCTCCGCCCCCTGTGGAAGGGAAGCCAAACCGGAGGGCAACGGGAGGAGAGCAGACACAGTTGAGGTTTTTTTGGTGGTTTTTCTTTTTTTGGCTACACTGTAAAGTGTGGGGATCTTAAGTTCCCCAACCAGGGATCAAACCCGTGCCCCTGTAGTGGAAGCATGGAGTCTTAACCAGTGGACCGCCAGGGAAGTCCCGGACACAGCTCTTTGACTTGACCTCTTGCGTTTCAGAAACCCTGGCTAACGAGTGAGTGGCCCTGGGACCAACCACCTGTCCGTTCTCCCACCCTCAGAAGCTCTCACCTGGCTTCCGGGACACTTCCGAGACCACGTGGGGCTCTGAGGGGTACTAGAGTAGGCAGTGAATAAATGCTCAGATGGATGCAAAGGTTCAAAATGTTTATTTCACCAAAGACAGAAATTTCACATTTCAATGAAAACCAACGCGCCCCCGCAATTCCTGGTCTGTGGTCAATAGAGAGGAGAAGGCTGAGGAAAAGCATAAAGCAAGGAGGTGTGAATGCTGAGAAAACCAAACCAGATCCACTCCTACAAGCAGATACGGCTGCTGGGGGATTGTAGGAGCGGAGGTGGAGGAGACAGCGGAACAGGAAGGGGAAAGGAGGGGCAAGAAGGAGGAAAAGAAAAAGACAAAGTTCCTTTAAATAGCAGAGCTTCCCAGGGGCAAAGCTGCAATGGGGGCTTCTTATTAACAACCAGCAAGGGCTGTGTGCACAGGGAAACTTCTGGTGACGCCATCAGAGCCAGTGTCCCTGAACTGACATTCACGCAGACAGGATGCTGGGAAAGGGAAAGCCTGACTTTGAGGGTGGACCTAAGTGGGGCACTAACAATGGTGACGGCCACTGCTGGACATGGCTGACCTAACCCCTCCCTCCTCCTCACCCAATTCGCAGCGGATGCCACCTCCTGTGGCTGAGACTGACCACTGCCTTGGTCCCTTTGTTGATCTGGGACATGAAGTTGATGTCCAAACACACTTGTGACCCCAGCTCAGGGCTGAATGAGCCTTGATCGTTAAGCACACAACTTAATTCCAGCGAAGACCCAGTCTTCATGGAAGGGATGTCACTTAGCACTCACTTGCACTTCGGTGCAAACATGTGAGCTGACTCAAGAGCCGGTGGCGATGGGTGGGCAATCACGGGGGAGGAGCACCACCCAGCCACCCACCTGACATGCACACCCATCACCAACATGCAGGACACCCCTCTGTGGAGCCAGGGCCACAGCCACACTTGGGAAAAACCTTGGTCACAGAGAACTCCCTCTAGGAGCCAAGTACCTTCTCCAGTGAAGCTCTGCCCACCCGGCAATCAAGCATGTGTGCATGCTAAGTCACTTCAGTCTTGTCTGACTCACTGCAACCCTATGGACTGTACTTACTCCAGGCAAGAATACTAGAGTAGGTTGCCATGCCTGACTCCACGGGATCTTCCCGACCCAGGGATTGAACCCGCCTCTCTTACATCTTCTGCATTGGCAGGTGAGTTCTTTACCACTAGCACCACCAGGGAACCCCCCAGGCACTCAAGACAAAGCACTAACCACTGATCACACTTGGTGGGCACCCAGAACCCATCCCATCATCCCTCAGCGAAGAGCCACTTGTGGTCTGAGGAACATCACTGTGTCAGAAAGCCTCTTAGAAACAGTCTGGGGCCCCGCCCCCGCCCCAGGACAGGTAAGGATCTGCTTTCTAACAAGACCCCCAGGTGCATATAAAGTGGTTTAGAGGCCACAGGGTCCTATTCACGAGCAGAGCCCAGTCCCCCACCTGGCTTGGAGCAAGTGTCGACTCTCCTGTGACAAGAAAATGCAGGCCTGGCCAGTGGACCTCAACAAAACTGAGCGCACGGGAAACAGCTGTCCTGCCTCCTCTCTGATTCACCTCCCCCCGCCCCCCAGCCCTCTAAGCCTCAGCTCTGATGTCAACGCCAGGCCTGTCCATCGGGCGGGCAACACACATACTTCTCCATCTCTCAGAGCACCCCACACTGACGATCTGACCGCCCAGTAACAGCTCAACGAGCCCTTGCTTATGAAAGCATCTGCATCCAAGTGGTGATCACAGTTTGAAAAGCTTTGTCCCCACAGGAGGAATCTAAGGTACTGGAAAGCAGGTGAACGGCTTGGGTTGGGGGAGGCAGGGAGGAAGCTGGAGCCTCCAGCCCCTCGCTCTGATTCAGAGACCAACATGCGGGCCTGGAGCTGAGTCACATCCCAGCTCCAAAGTTGAGCAGGGGTGCCACCCTAGCCCACCGCCCTCTTCTCAACACCCAGAGGAGGACCTAAGTCCTGAACATGTTCAAAGGGCCCAAGAAACCCACTCCTGACCTGATGGACAAGCAGCCAGATGGGGCTCAGGGGAGGACGGGTGTCAGGCCCCAGGGAACGCTGGTCACCGGCTGCCCCCTCCTCAGAGACAAGGCCTTACTCCTTCCTCAAGGGCCACACCAGCCTTCTCTCCCACTCGCCCAGGTCATTCACCCCACACACAGATGATAAGCACCTACTCTGCCCTGGGCGCTCTCACCGGCCCAGGCAGCATGGTGGGCCGGAAAGCTACAGGCTTCAGGCTTGAACGTGAACACCAGCTGCCGGATCCACCCACGACGCTGACCTGTGCAGGCTCTCCCCACGTGCAACGCCACCCCCACTGGCCACTGTCAAGAATGATCCAAGCATCTCCCGCTGGGACACCCGCACACTGTCTTAACGGCCGCGTTTGCTGCATTCTTCCTGGGCAGCCCTGGCGCTCGGATGGTAAAGAATCTGCCTGCAATGCAGGAGACCCAGGTTCGACCCCTGGGTTGGAGAAGATCCCCTAGAGAAGGGAATGGCTGCCCACTCCGGTATTCTTGCCTGGAGAATCCCGTAGATAAAGGAGCCTGGCGGCTACAGTCTCAGGTCACAAAGAGTCAGACATGACTCACTTGCAGAGTCAGACACGACTGAACGACCAACACTTTCACTTACTGCTTACATGAATTTAGTGTACTTTAAGTTATTTTCACACAAAAAAACCACTTATGAGGGAGAAAACTGAAGTCTAGAGGCATTAAGCGACTTCCCAAGGCCACAGAGCAAACAAGTTTCTGACTCACCCAGAGCTACAGGCTCAGGCCACACTCTGGCACACTCAGCTGCACACTCGGTGACCAACATCACCGCCTGACCCTGCTGCCTGAGGTCCCAGGGGTTCCTTTTGTTTCTATTTCTCATTTTCCTTCACAATACATGGGGTCAGCTTGGGGTGGGCTGAGGACAATTTCAAGTCAATAACTGGCAGAAAAACTGATCACAGGGAACACACTTGAGAATACACAGCATTTCTAGCCTGGTCCCACGTCAGCCTGCTCACACCTGCTCCTGCACACGTCCCTCCTCGACACCAACTCCGGTGCTCTGAAGCTGGTGAACTTATCCCCAGGCTGAGCAAGGTATTTGCCACATAGGAGAAAACAACCTCCTTTAAAAAAAGACTTTAAAAAACCCAAACTTTTGTGTTTTATAACTAATACACCAGGTACATTAGCATAATAGCACATAAACTTAACCTCTTGCACGCTGACGGGGTGTCAGAAATTCTCTCACGATGGTGAACAGACACAACAGGAGAGACCCAAGCTTAGTTACCGCCCTCTGGTCTGAATCCACGTCCACACGGTGTTGACAGATGAGCATGGACAGCAAGCAAGGAGCCTGCCTGGCTACAGACCAACGGCTCTCCTGCCGTCTTGGAAACTTCACTCAAGCATCGCACACTTCAGTGGACACTGGCCCAGATCTAACAGAAATCACTGATGCAAAAATGAAAACGCTTGACATCTTCAGGACATTCCATCCAAATGCAGAAGAATACACCTTCTTCTTAAGTACACATGGAACATTCTCCAGGACAGACCACATCTTGGGTCACAAATCAAACATCAGTAAATTTAAGAAAACTGAAATCGTATCAAGCATCTTCTCTGACCACAAAGCTATGAGACTAGATATCAATTACAAGAAAAAAACTGAAAAAAAAAAACACAAACACATGGAGATTAAACAACACGTTTCTAAATAACCAACAGGTTATTGAAGAAATTAAAAGGGAAATCAAAAAATTTCTAGAAACAAATGACAATGAAAACACGACAACTCAAAACCTGTGAAATGCAGCAAAAGCAGGTCTAAGAGGGAAGTTTATAGCAATACAATCCTACCTCAAGAAACAAGAAAAACATCGAGCAGACAACCTAACTTTAGACCTAAAACAACTGGAAAAAGAATAACAAAAAGAACCCCAAAATTGGTAGAAGGAAAGAAATCATAAAGTGCAGAGCAGAAATAATTGAAAAAGAAATGAAGGAAACAATGATAAAGATTAATAAAACTAAAAGCTGGTTCTTTGAGGAGATAAACAAAATTGACAAACCTTTAGCCAGACTCATCACAAAAAAAAAAAGAGAGAGAAGAATCAAATCAGCAAAATTAGAAATGAAAAAGGAGAGGTTACGACAGACAATGCAGAAATACAAAGGATTATGAGACTATTATGAACAACTATATGGCAATAAAATGGATAATCTGGAGGAAATGAACAGATTCTTTAAAAAGTTCACTCTTCCAAGACTGAACCAAGGAGAAATAGAAATTATGAACAACCCAATTACAAGCACTGAAATTGAAGCTATGATCAAAAATCTCCCCAAAAGCAAAAGCCCAGGACCAGATGGCTTCACAGGAGAATTCTATCAAACATTTAGAGAAGAGCTAATAACTATCCTTCTAAAACTCTTTCAAAAAACTGCAGAGGAAGGAACACTTCCAAGCTCATTCTATGAGGCCACTGTCATCCTGATACCAAAACCAGACAGAGACAACACACAAAAAGAAAACTACAAGCCAATGTCACTGATGAACATAGATGCAAAAATCCTCAACAAAATTCTAGCAAACAGGATTCAGCAACACACAAAAAAGCTCATACACCATGATCAAGCGGGGTTTATTCCAGGGAAGCAAGGATTCTTCAATATACACAAATAAATCAATGTGATAAACCATATTAACAAATTGAAACATAAAAACCATATGATAATCTCAATAGATGTAGAAAAAGCCTTTGACAAAATTCAGCACCCATTTATGATTAAAAGTCTTCAAAAAATGGGCATAGAAGGAACCTACCTCAAATAGTAAAGGCCATATATGATAAGCCTACAGCAAACATTATTCTCAATGGTGAAAAACTGAAAGCATCCCCCCTAAGATCAGGAACAAGACAAGGGTGTCCACTTTCACCACTATTATTCAACATAGTTCTGGAAGTCCAAGCTACAGCAATCAGAGAAGAAAAAGAAATAAAAGGAATCCAGATCGGAAAAGAAGGAAAGCTCTCACTGTTTGCAGATGACATGAAACTGTACATAGAAAACCCTAAAGATAGTATCAGAAAATTACTAGAGCTAATCAGTGAATTTAGCAAAGTTGCACGATACAAAATCAAAACACAGAAATCACTTGCATTTCTATATACTAACAATGAAAAATCAGAAAGAGAAATTAAGGAGTCAATCCCATTCACCATTGCAACAAAAAAAGAATTAAATATCTAGGAATAAACTTACATAAGGAGATGAAAGAACTGTACACAGAAAATTATAAAACACTAATGAAAGAAATCAAAGACAACATAAACAGATGGAGAGACATTGCATGTTCCTGGGCAGGAAGAATCAATATTGTGAAAATGACTATACTACCAAATGCAATATACAGATCCAATGCAATCCCTATCAAATTACCAAAGGCATTTTTCACAGAATTTGAACAGAAAATTTCACAATTCATATGGAAACACAGAAGACCCCGAATAGCCAAAGTAGTCTTGAGAAAGAAGAATGGAGCTGGAGGAATCAACCTTCCTGACTTCAGATTATACTACAAAGCTACAGTCATCAAGACAGTATGGTACTGGCACAAAAACAGAAATATAGACCAATGGAACAAGATAGAAAGCCCAGAAATAAACCCATGCACCTATGGGTACCTTATTTTTGACAAAGGAGGCAAGAATATACAATGGGGCAAAGACAGCCTCTTTGATAAATGGTGCTGGGAAAACTGGACAGCTACATGTAAATGAATGAAATCTGGACACTTCCTAATACCATATACAAAGATAAATTCAAATTGGACTAAACACCTAAATGTAAGACCAGAAACTATAAAACATAGAGGAAAACATAGACAGAACACTCGACGACATAAATCAAAGCAAGATCCTCCTAGAGAAACGGAAATAAAAACAAAAGTAATCAAGTGGGACCTGACTAAACTTAAAAGCTTTTGCTCAGCAAAGGAAACACTAAGCAAGCTGAAAAGACAACCCTCAGAATGTTGTCTGGAGAAAATAATAGCAAATGAAACAACTGACAACAGATTACTTTCTGAAATATACAAGCAGCTCACACAACTCAATACCAGAAAAACAAACAACCCAATCAAAAAGTGGGGAAAAGACCTAAACAGACATTTCTCCAAAGAAGATATACAGATGGCTAACAAACACCTGAAAAGATGCTCAACATTGCTCATTATGAGAAACGCAAATCAAAACCACAATGAGATATCACCTCACACCGGTCCAAATGGCCATGATCAAGAAGTCTACAAACAATAAATGCTGGAGAGGGTGTGGAGAAAAGGGAACGCTCTTGCACTGTTGGTGGGAATGTAAATTGATACAGCCACTATGGAAGACAGTATAGATATTCCTTAAAACACTAGGAATAAAACCACCATATGACCCAGCAATCCCACTCCTAGGCACATACCCTGAGGAAACCAAAACTGAAAAAGACACATGTATCCCACTGCTCACTGCAGCACTACTTACAACAGCTAGAACACGGAAGCAACCCAGATGTCCACTGACAGATGAATGGATATAGAAGTTGTCGTACATACACACAAATACAGTATTACTCAGCCATAAAAAGCAACACATTCTAATGAGGTGGATGAACCTAGAACCTACTATAAAGAGTGAAGTAAGTCAGAAAGAAAAAGATAAATATTGTATTCTAACGCCTATATTCAGAATCTAGAAAAATGGTACTGAAGAATTTATTTGCAGGGCAGCAATGGAGAAACAGACACAGAGAATAGACTTATGGGCATGGGGAGAGGGGAGGAGAGGGTGAGATGTATGGAAAGAGTAACATGGAAACTTACATCACCATATGTAAAATAGATTGCCAACGGGAATTTGCTGTATGGCTCTGGAAACTCAAATAGGAGCTCAAGGCAGAGGAACCAGAGATCAAATTGCTAACAAGCGCTGGACCATAGAAAAAGCAAGAGAGTTCCAGAAAAACATCTATTTCTGCTTTACTGACTATGCCAAAGCCTTTGACTGTGTGGATCACAATAAACTGTGGAAAATTCTGAAAGGGATGGGAATACCAGACCACCTGATCTGCCTCTTGAGAAATTTGTATGCAGGTCAGGAAGCAACAGTTAGAACTGGACATGGAACAACAGACTGGTTCCAAATAGGAAAAGGAGTTCGTCAAGGCTGTATATTGTCACCCTGTTTATTTAACTTATATGCAGAGTACATCATGAGAAACGCTGGACTGGAAGAAACACAAGCTGGAATCAAGACTGCCGGGAGAAATATCAATAACCTCAGATATGCAGATGACACCACCCTTATGGCAGAAAGTGAAGAGGAACTCAAAAGCCTCTTGATGAAAGTGAAAATGGAGAGTGAAAAAGTTGGCTTAAAGCGCAACATTCAGAAAATGAAGATCATGGCATCTGGTCCCACCACTTCATGGGAAATCGATGGGGAAACAGTGGAAACAGTGTCAGACTTTATTTTTCTGGGCTCCAAAATCACTACAGATGGTGACTGCAGTCATGAAATTAAAAGATGCTTACTCCTTGGAAGGAAAGTTATGACCAACCTAGATAGCATATTCAAAAGCAGAGACATTACTTTGCCAACAAAGGTTCGTCTAGTCAAGGCTATGGTTTTTCCTGTGGTCATGTATGGATGTGAGAGTCGGACTGTGAAGAAGGCTGAATGCCGAAGAATTGATGCTTTTGAACTGTGGTGTTGGAGAAGACTCTTGAGAGTCCCTTGGACTGCAAGGAGATCCAACCAGTCCATTCTGAAGGAGATCAGCCCTGGGATTTCTTTGGAAGGAATGATGCTAAAGCTAAAACTCCAGTACTTTGGCCACCTCATGCGAAGAGTTGACTCATTGGAAAAGACTCTGATGCTGGGAGGGATTGGGGGCAGGAGGAGAAGGGGACGACAGAGGATGAGATGGCTGGATGGCATCACTGACTCGATAGACGTGAGTCTGAGTGAACTCTGGGAGTTGGTGATGGACAGGGAGGCCTGGCGTGCTGCGATTCATGGGGTCGCAGAGTCCGACATGACTGAGCGACTGATCTGATCTGATCTGATCAACCTAGAGGGCTGGGATGGGGAGGGAGATGGGAGGTTCAAAAGGGAGGGGATATATGTATACTTATGGCTGATTCATGTTGAGGTTTGACACAAAACAACAAAATTCTGTAAAGCAATTATCCTTCAATAAAAAAATAAATTAACTGAAAACAAAACAAAGACCAAAATGCTTGCATTACTAAGAGCTTGCAGTAGAGCGTGATTACTGTTGGTCCCAAACTTAACACAGAGAGAAGGATGTGAAACCTCAGAAAGGCCGAGAGCAGATTTCCCGAGACACAGAGGCTGGCGCTGCGTCAGGTGGATGCAGCTGCCGTGTGTCTGGCTGCGACTGAGTGAAGAACGTCCTGGAAATACAGAAACCAACGGCTGTGCGTCCGAGAGGAGGCCGCCACAGATTTCAAATGTGTTCGCTGTTCCTGGAACAGAGCCTCCCTCTGGCGCGTTCACTTCTGGCTTGAGCACTCGTGTCCAAGGGTACCTCAGGGCAGCACTGGCAGACGGGAGGAAGTTCTGTTTCAGGGCCTGCAGTCAGTTTGCCCAGAAGCATCAGAGCTCACAGTCCAAAGCCCACAGAACAACTGAGTCATCAACGACACCCTTGGGCCCTCAATTTTTTTTCCTCCTATTGCACCGTTCTGGAACAAAGAAAGTATCTATTTCTCACGGCCAAGAAGCACAAGTATATCTGGGTGTTCCCAGGCAGTAAATTGAGAGTTAATGCTCAAAGGCAGCAGAACTTTCTTTTTAAAATAAAATTTATTTATTTGGCTGCTCTGGGTCTCGTTGCAACGCATGGTATCTTCATCACGTCAAGCAGGATCTTTCGCTGCACTGCACAGACTCTCCTCAGACGTGGCGAGCACACTCCAAAGCACGCGGGCTTCAGTAGTTCCAGCACATGGGCTCAGGAGTTGTGGCCCGTGGGCTTAGCTGCTCTGCAGCATGTGGGACCTTAGATCCCCGACCAAGGATCGAACCCGGGCCTCCTGCAACAGGAACATGGAGTCTTAGCCACTGGGCCACTAGGTAAGTCCAGCAGCAGAACTTTGAAGAAGGGACCAGGAATGCTTGTTTACTGTGCTAAGGCACATACATATTCAAGAATGCCTCCAGACCTTTGGATTCTTGAGCTAGTCGATGACCAAACCACTGGTAACACCCTGAGTAAGATGCACAAACGTGGAGGCCATGGGTCCATCACTTTATCTTCAGAAAGTGGTGGTCAAAGGGGGCGAGGGGGCAGAGACACAGAGGCATTCCGGCAGCACAGCAAAAACAACCCAGTCAGCCACACAAAAACTAGATCAGAACCAACACCAACCAGCTTTCACACTCACAGGTCATGTGCACTGTGTAACAGGAACGAGGAGCCTAAACCCGGAGACACAAGTGTGCAGCCTCGTGAGCTTTACTCTGCGGGAAGCCTGCAGGGGCGCAGAGACCTCCACTGGAGCCTCACTCTTCATCCTGGCACGCAGGCCCGGTTGGTTTTCCCTGGTAGGCTGCAGTCCTGGGGGATCTGTGAGTAGGAGCACCTTCCCTGAGGTCCTCTTGCTCAAGCAGGCTTTCCTCAGGTCCCCCAATCTGTCGGGAGCTCCCTCGGCCAGGACGTGCCCTGGATGACGAGCGCCCGTTGGCCCCACTGAATCGACGGCAGTGGAACCAGTGAGGCCAGTGGCTGAGGTCCTTTTGCCAGTGCTGACTGGGAGCTGACATGGTAACACTGAGGATCGGACCGAAGGGTCATCCAGGGAAATGAGGGGCTCCTTCTCTGCCTGAGTGGTCTCCAGCAAATGTCCCCCAGAGGAGAGTTCCACCGGGGAGGTGTGTTTAGAGTGGAGAAACCAGGAACCACGCTACGCGCCCCCACACGCTTAGCTGAGAAGGGCTGTGACTTTATCCACAGACCACTCACACCACCAGCTGCAGAGACACCGCTGGCGGGCGAGCTCGCCACATCCTCACATCCTCCCCTCTTCTTCCAGGGCCCTGGAGCCCCACAATCACCCCTCGCCCGCCCCCCACCCCTGCCAGCCTGAAGGGGAGCGCCCACTGAGGTCTCAGGAAGCACCCCGTCCGGGGAGCTCTCACACACCCTCGAGGGGGACACGCAGGCCTAGCTCACACGGCCTTCCTCTCGTCAGGCCGCTGGTCGGGGAAGAGATGGGGACAAGGGTCAGCCTCGAGGTCACTCAAGACACCCCGGGCTCGCTGCTCACCCTCTGTTTACACACTCTCTGTTTCAAATGTCGAGCCCCAGCCACTTTGTCTTGGATTTTAAAACCTAGCAACGTGACCTTCGTCACCTTTTCTGGGAGACTCCTGATGGCACGTCTGGGCTTAGAGGCTGTAGAGGCGGCAGGCGTTCTCGCGGAGGGTGGCCAGGGTGTGGCTGAGTGACAGGACCTTGACCCTGGCGATCTCTCGAACTGTGGCCAAGGCCAGGCCGGGGTGGGCGCACTGGCAGACGCTCCTGAGAACCTGGAAGACACCAAGCCTTCAGGACACCGCTCCACCTTCCGGGCATGACCATCACGTCCGACCCCCTCCCCGGTCCTCCCCCAGCAGGGCCTCTCTGACACTGTGTAGACGCCCCTGTCTGCAGGTGCAGAGAGTCCAGTCATGGGAGCACCAGTGAGCAGGTCCCACGCTTCCCTGGTCGACCCTCTATAGGGTGGGGCTCTGCACCGCCTGGAACAGAGTAGCTATGCTTCAGTTTCTTGGTCCCCCAGATTCTGATTCTGAAAAGCAACACAGAGGCGGCGTCTACACAGCCAAGGTGTGGGGGCGGGGCACCTGGAAAGGTACTGTGGCCCGGGTCCTGCCGGCCCCGCGTGGTGACCGCCCGCCTCCCACCCTCTCCCCTCAGAGCCTCAGCTCAGCCTGAAGACGGCCCTACCTATCATGGCAGGAAATGGGGGGCGTCGCTTTCCATGACGATCCTCTCCAGCGGGACCTCTCTCACAGCCTGCCGGCTCTCGCTGGCAGAGGAGCAGGTCAGGATGGCCGTGAAGCCCACAGACATGTTGGGAAAGAGCTCCAGGAGCGGCTTGACGACCCGGTAGCTGCTGGTGAAGCAGTGCCTGCAGAAGGACACTTCCAGATTGGGGCTCCCTCCTAACCCGCTCTGCAGAGCCCCGACTTCCTCCAGACCCGTCACCTCGCTTATGGGACTGCCGGTGGGTAAACTGTCAGACACAGAAAGACCGCATCCCAGGGACGGACTCTTAGTCCACGCAGTCAGGGGCAGAGTGGACGACCCGAGTCCCTCGGGATCACGACAGCAGGGAAACACTATGTCCACGTGGTCAAGTGAACGAGAAGGAAATAAAGCTGAACACGGGGGGCTGGCCTACAGGTGAATTCTCTTCTCTGAACTGACCCGTCTGCACTCTTAGTACAACACACGTCAGCCCACAAGGGCTGAGTGCCCACGCCTCGTGTCTCTGATGGAGGCTCCGGTCAGAGGCAACACTTTCCCGGCCCAGGGACCCTGGAGGCAAGCGTCTAGTGACCGGACAGCCCCACCCGCTTCAGCCACCTGTCATGACCCGGCCTGAGATCCAGACTCCCTGTTTCCTCAGTTAACCCATTCTCACCCCTCCTGAAAGCACCAATTGGGCATCACTCCTGACCTTACTGTAGCCAGCCACAGCTAAGGGCCCCTCCTCTGGCTCCCAGGGCACCCAGTGTCCACCTCAGCCCCACGTCCTTGGGACAGGGACCAGCTGACCGTCTCTCACAGCTCCTCCGGGGCCCCTCCTCCCCAAGCCCAGCCCACACCTAAAACAGGCACACAATGAGGGGGTCGGTGACTTTACCAAACTAAAGACCCCTAAGCACCATTTTGTACATTGTCACCCTGCTTATTTAACTCATATGTGAGCACATCATGTGAATGCCAGGCTGGATGAAGCACAAGCTGGAATCAAGATTGCTGGGAGAAGCGTCAATAACCTCAGATATACAGATGACACCACCCTTACGGCAGAAAGTGAAGAGGAACTAAAAAGCCTCTTGATGAAAGTGAGAGAGGAGAGTGAAAAAGTTGGCTTAAAGCTCAACATTCAGAAAACTAAGATCATGGCACCCGGTCCCATCACTTCATGGCAAATAGATGTGGAAACAGTGGCTGATGTTATTTTGGGGGGCTCCAAAATCACTGCAGATGGTGACTGCAGCCATGAAATTAAAGACGCTTGCTCCTTGGAAGGAAAATTATGACCAACCTAGATAGCAAATTAAAAAGCAGAGACATTACTTTGTCAACAAAGGTCCATCTAGTCAAGGCTATGGTTTTTCCAGTGGTCATGTATGGATGTAAGAGTTGGACCATAAAGAAAGCTGAGTGCGGAAGAATTGATGCTTTTGAACTGTGGTGTTGGAGAATTCTTGAGAGTCCCTTGGACTGCAAGGAGATCCAACCAGTCTATCCTAAAGGAAATCAGTCCTGGGTTTTCACTGGAAGAAATGATGCTGAAGCTGAAACTCCAATACTTCGGCCACCTCATGCGAAGAGCTGACTCATTTGAGAAGACCCTGATGCTGGGAAAGATTGAGGGTGGGAGGAGAGGGGGACGACAGAGGATGAGATGGTTGGATGGCATCACCGACTCAATGGACATGAGTTTGGGTAAACTCCGGAAGTTGGTGATGGACAGGGAGCCCTGGTGCACTGCGGTGCCATGGGGTCGAAAAGAGTCGGACACAACTGAGCAACTGAACTGAACTGAAATACCATTTAGAGAAGAGACATCCTAGACTTCAAGGGGGGAAAGAGGGAAGGATGAATTTTTTCAATTCAAAGGAGGAGACAAAATTTCTTTTCAGGTGCCCTGAAGCCAGTATCTCCCAAGAGCAACAGTTCTCATCTCTGGGAACCGAGCCTCCATTTCAGCCTGCTTCACGGCATGGCTACAAGTCCACGGGGTCACAAAGCATCAGACACGACTGAGCAACTAACACTTTCCCTTTTTCACACTTTCATGGGATGGGGATCACAATGATTTAGGGTATCAGCTCAAACCAAATGAAGTTGCCATTTTTTAGATTAAAAAAAAAAAATCAAATACCATAAATTTCGCATGGATCAAGCTGATAGTTAATCTTGGGAAAAGATTCTATATAAAGATGTGACATTATCAATGCTCTCCTTGCTCAGCTTCTTCTTCCCAGTAACATCTTAGCCCGAGGAGCCTGTTCACTTCACTTGCCTGCTGAAGTTCTAGGCTCTCACCTGTGAATCTTGTCCTCTGGAGGAACCCATTTTTTCATGATTTTCAGCAGATGGTCCTCCGCATCTCAGCAGTGGATCACCAAGGGCTTCCTTAGAGACACGGCCAGCTGCAGCGGCCTCTCGAAAACCTGGGAGGAGACAGGGGGACAATGCCTGTGGGTCAGGGTCCCTCTGGTTACCCCCAGAGCAGCCAGTGCAGTGGGCAACCCCCACTGCGTCCGATTCTTTGTTCTTAAACTTTATAATGCATGAAAATGAAAGTCTCTCAGTCGTGTCTGACTCCTTGCGATCCCATGGCCTATACAGTCCATGGAATTCTCCAGCCCAGAATACCTGAGTGGGTAGCCTTTCCCTTCTCCAGGGGATCTTTCCAGCCCTGGGATCACAGCCAGGTCTCGCGCACTGCAGGCAGAATAGTAATAGCTAACGCTGTGCGCTTCCTAGGTGGTGGTGATGGTGGAGCTTTAGTCACTAAGTCGTGTCCCACTCTTGCGACCCCATGGACTGTAGCCTGCCAGGCTCCTCTGTCCATGGGATTCTCAGGCAAGAATACTGGAGTGGGTTGCCATTTCCTTCTCCAGGGGATCTTCCCAACCCAGGGATCGAACCCAGGTCTCCCACATTGCAGGCGGATTCTTTACCAGCTGAGCCACCAGGGACAGCCCTCCTAGGTGGTAGCAGTATTTAGATGTATTATAACGTGCAATGCTCACGAGCACCTTAGGAGCAATCCTGCTCTTAGCCCATCCTGCAAAGAAACCGAGGCTCCAAACGAGGTCATGTAACTTGCAGCTGGTGAGCTCCAGCACCACGACTGAAACCTGAACCCAGGCTGTGCTCACAGCATCTGGGGCTCCAGGGCCAGGGCGGCGCCCACCACTACCAGCTGAGTGTCCTCCCTTTCACTGCCCCCTCCTCTACCCCCACTCCCAAGAGGTAATCCATCACCCTGCACAGCTTTTCCTATACACACGCTGCCATCCATACACACATCTGCACAACGCCCGACTCTGGGAAGGTGTGCGTGTGTGTGTGGAAAGAATACTACACACATATTTCCTCCAACTTGCTTTCCTAACCAAAATCAGGTCTTCTTCCAGGTGGACACCTACAGATGTATTACATTTTTAAAAGTTCTAGTTACCTTAAAAATCGTCAGTAGTAAAATATACAAGTTGCTAGTAACTAATGAAAAAATAGAGCTAGAACTTATTCTTTCCTTTAACAAGATCAGTTTAGGGGAAAAAAGAACAAAAACACTAATTCATTTATAAACAAATTATGTCATCTTCAACTTAATGTTTCCATGGATTTTTTTTCAATTGTGGAATATAATTCGTGTTTGAATCACTGCATCAAATAAAAAGATGCTTTGGGTACTTTGAGTCCGGGGTGCTCACCTGACAAGACCTTCAGATCCAACACTTACACTCCCTCCCCTCAGAGCGGTGGCAGTGAGCCAATACCAATTCCGATGTAACTCATGCTGAATCTGTGATTCCAACTAAGGGAACCAAGAGCATAGACTGCTCGCCAAGTCTAGACAAGCTAGATCCAGTATCTAGAGCTGGTGGGAACCCCCCACCAACACAGCCACCCGCCCTGGGCCCCTCCAGAGGCAGGAGGTAGCAAAGGATTCTAATTCCTACATTTAATTTTTACGTCTAAAAAATCTTTCCTTAAGTAATCAAACTAGTACAGCCTTGAGGTGGAATATTACATAGCTGTTAAAAAGCCTATTTTTCAAAGCATATTTAATGAAGCAGGAACACTTTCACAGTAGAAAAAAGGTTTGTGACTACTACTTTTTCATTTTAATTTTCCTAGTTTTCTAAAAACCATGTAGAGACAGCCCACATGTTCCTGATTCTATGGCAGGTGTTTGAAAGACATGCCTCCAACTGTTCCTTGCAATTTTCCAAGGCACAGCAACATTAAAAATATGAATTTCAAAACACATCTGAATTTCAAAACTGTTAAGAAGGAAGAATTTTTAGGGGACAGAAACTGTGGCTGGGCTGGAGAATTTGTCCTCCCCAGGAAGCCAGCTGAAAAAGCACAGGAGTAAATGAAGCTTACTGGGAGGAAAAGGTCTCCTGATGGTCATGGTCACCATCCTGATGGAACAGGAAACGATCTGTACACATTTGTCTACTTTTCAAATATTTTGCAACGGGCACACTAAGTTATAAAATATATTTTATATAAGTTATAAATAATTATATATAAGTTATAAAATATAAACTATAACAACACAAGAGAAGACTCTAAACATGGACATCACCAGATGGTCAACACCGAAATCAGACTGATTATATTCTTTGCAGCCAAAGATGGAGAAGCTCTATACAGTCAGCAAAAACAAGACCAGGAGCTGACTGTGGCTCAGACCATGAACTCCTTATTGCCAAATTCAGACTTAAATTGAAGAAAGTAGGGAAAACCACTAGACCATTCAGGTATGACCTAAATCAAATCACTTATGATTATACAGTGGAAGTGAGAAATAGATTTAAGGGCCTAGATCTGACAGATAGAGTGCCTGATGAGCTATGGAATGAGGTTTGTGACATTGTACAGGAGACAGGGATCAAGACCATCCCCATGGAAAAGAAATGCAAAAAAGCAAAATGGCTGTCTGGGGAGGTCTTACAAATAGCTGTGAAAAGAAGAGACGCGAAAAGCAAAGGAGAAAAGGAAAGATATAAACATCTGAATGCAGAGTTCCAAAGAATAGCAAGAAGAGATAAGAAAGCCTTTTTCAGCAATCATTGCAAAGAAATAGAGGAAAACAACAGAATGGGAAAGACTAGAGATCTCTTCAAGAAAATCAGAGATACCAAAGGAACATTTCATGCAAAGATGGGCTTGATAAAGGACAGAAATGGTATGGACCTAACAGAAGCAGAAGATATTAAGAAGAGATGGCAAGAACACACAGAAGAACTGTACAAAAAAGATCTTCACGACCCAGATAATCACGATGGTGTGATCACTGACCTAGAGCCAGACATCCTGGAATGGGAAGTCAAGTGGGCCTTAGAAAGCATCACTACGAACAAAGCTAGTGGAGGTGACAGAATTCCAAGTTGAGCTATTCCAAATCCTGAAAGATGATGCTGTGATAGTGCTGCACTCAATATGCCAGCAAATTTGGGAAACTCAGCAGTGGCCACAGGACTGGAAAAGGTCAGTTTTCATTCCAATCCCAAAGAAAGACAATGCAAAAGAATGCTCAAACTACCGCACAATTGCACTCATCTCACACGCTAGTACAGTAATGCTCAAAATTCTCCAAGCCAGGCTTCAGCAATATGTGAACCGTGAACTTCCTAATGTTCAAGCTGGTTTTAGAAAAGGCAGAGGAACCAGAGATCAAATTGCCAACATCTGCTGGATCATGGGAAAAGCAAGAGAGTTCCAGAAAAACATCTATTTCTGCTTTATTGACTATGCCAAAGCCTTTGACTGTGTGGATCACAATAAACTGTGGAAAATTCTGAAAGAAATGGGAATACCAGAACACCTGATCTTCCTCTTGAGAAATCTGTATGCAGGTCAGGAAGCAACAGTTAGAACTGGACATGGAACAACAGACTGGTTCCAAATAGGAAAAGGAGTTCGTCAAGGCTGTATATTGTCACCCTGCTTATGTAACTTCTATGCAGAGTATATCATGAGAAACGCTGGACTGGAAGAAACACAAGCTGGAATCAAGATTGCCGGGAGAAATCTCAATAACCTCAGATATGCAGATGACACCACCCTTATGGCAGAAAGTGAAGAGGAACTCAAAAGCCTCTTGATGAAAGTGAAAGTGGAGAGTGAAAAAGTTGGCTTAAAGCGCAACATTCAGAAAATGAAGATCATGGCATCCGGTCCCACCACTTCATGGGAAATCGATGGGGAAACAGTGGAAACAGTGTCAGACTTTCTTTTTCTGGGCTCCAAAATCACTACAGATGGTGACTGCAGCCATGAAATTAAAAGACGCTTACTCCTTGGAAGGAAGTTATGACCAACCTAGATAGCATATTCAAAAGCAGAGACATTACTTTGCCAACAAAGGTCCGTCTAGTCAAGGCTATGGTTTTTCCTGTGGTCATGTATGGATGTGAGAGTTGGACTGTGAAGAAGGCTGAATGCCGAAGAATTGATGCTTTTGAACTGTGGTGTTGGAGAAGACTCTTGAGAGTCCCTTGGACTGCAAGGAGATCCAACCAGTCCATTCTGAAGGAGATCAGCCCTGGGATTTCTTTGGAAGGAATGATGCTAAAGCTGAAACTCCAGTACTTTGGCCACCTCATGAGCTGCTCCCAGAGGACCTGACCTTGGCTGCCTCGAGCACCTGCAGGGTAAAGAAGGGGCCAGCAGTTCACCGCTGCCCCTGCCTGCTGCCCTTCGTCCACTTCCAGCCATCCTGGGGCTCCCTGGAGGAGGGCAGGCCAGAGGCTGGCTTCACTCACTTCCCCCCTCCTTTCCATTACCCATCACATGTCTCATGGTTTCAGAGATGCCAAAGCACCCCAAATGTCTGGATTCCCAAAGCACATGGGACAAGTCCAGAAGATCCCAAGATTGACCAAAGCCTTTGTTCCACTGAGCTTCCAAGTCCACAACCTGCTTCCACAATTGCCCAGTGCTTTCGCTTGCACAGCACTACGTCCTGGAGACTAGAGCTACCATAGGGTCTGGAAATCCCACTGCCAAGGTCACCAAAGGGGAAAGGGAAGGGGTGGCAATACATGAGGATGTTGGGACTGACAGACACACTCACATCTATAGAACAGCTAATCAACAAGGCCCTCCTGTGCAGCAGGGGACACTACACTCAACATTCTGTAAGAACCCTCGGGTCTGACCAGGCTCCTCAGCTCCATTCTGGACTCCGCTCCACCAAACCACATCCTGAGTCAGTCCTGTGACCTCTCAGCCCTCCCTCCAGACTGGATGCTCCTCAGAAGCCATCTCACGGCTCCACCTCAGACGCAGTGCTCAGCACACAGTCCTCACGCACGCGCTTAGGATGCAGAGCAAGAGGGGGCAGAACCCTAGGACTCCCGAGACGGGACCAGGCTCCTCATCTCTCTGTGGCTGCCAGTAAGCCAACTGTGAGAAACAAGAACCTTTAGGCCTGAGATACAGACAAGGGTCTCTGCCATTGGATCAGACCCCGAACAGAGGCCACACCCTCACCTCTCTATTCAGCCACACCTGACACCTCGAGCCGAGGACACAGTGAAACAGCAGGACCCTAGGGCCCTCACCCACATGTGCTCTGCCTGACTTTTGTCTATGAAAAACTTTAGGCAAAGAATACGTTTATCAGAGACGTGAGAACGTGCAAAAACAAAGGAGAACAGTCAAAGGAGACCAAACAGTAATAACGTACTCATTAAGCGCATAGTCAAGCTCCTTTAGTTCCTTCTCAATGGCTAACAGACAATATTCTGAGCCATGCCCTGTGAGCTGTCTTGTAGATATGGAAATGCCCACCAGGTGGAAGAAATTAACTAGGTGATGACCAGATGGTACCCATGACATATGCAGCCACCATTCTGACAACTGGCTTCAAGAGATAGAAACAAACTAACTCTGGAACTGAAGATTGCTGCTGCTGCTGCTGCTGAGTCGATTCAGTCGTGTCCGACTCTGTGCGACCCCATAGATGGCAGCCAGCAGGCTCCCCCATCCCTGGGATTCTCCAGGCAAGAACACTGGAGTAGGCTACCATTTCCTTCTCCAATGCATGAAAGTGAAAAGTGAAAGGGAAGTCGCTCAGTCGTGTCCGACTCTTAGAGGCCCCATGGACGGCAGCCCACCAGGCTCCTCCATCCATGGGATTTTCCAGGCAAGAATACTGGAGTGGGGTGCCATTGCCTTCTCCGGGAACTGAAGATTAACTGTACCTAAAACAAGATGACCAATTGAAGACGACCTACAGAGCTGACCATGCCGCTTCTGCATGGAGCGCCTCTCTCAGCCTAAAAAATCTCTTACCCCACTGCTTGTCCGTTGTGGGGAGCTGATGTCCCCCGTCACTGCCCCCCACCCGTTGCCAGCATCCGAAATAAAGCAAACTTTCCTTTCCACCACCCTGGCCTGTTTATTGGTTTTGAGCAGCAGGACCCCCCACCTTTCCGAAACAGCAGCACACCTGAAAGGCTAAGTAAGACCCCTCCACATCTCTGGACCCTCTTACTGAAGTTTAACCAACTGATCCTTCTACCCGTGGGCACCCGAGACCACTGAAACTGCAGCGAGGACAGATGGCAACATCAAAGCAGCCTCTGGCTGCCTGATTTATATTTCGGTCATACTCATTATTCTTTTTCAAAGGTTTTCAGCTCACCATTACTTCTTTGGTACGTCAGCGTGCCCACTCAAAGGTTCTGACGGTGAAGTCCGCACTGGAACACCTGGAACGCTTCCCCTAAGGAAACAGCCTGCCAGCCAAGATGCAGAGCCAAACACAGCCGCACTCCTTGGTGACAAGGTGAGACACCGCTGAGCAGAGGCTTAAGGACAGACCACTTTCCTTCCCGCTGCTTTTATTTCTGATGACTTTATCAGGGGCCACCGGTCCCACCCAAATAAGACTCCGCCTCCCCTCCCCGACATACAGACCTCCTCACCTCTAAAGCCCAGACCTCCAAAACCTAAAGAGCAAATCCCAAACCACCAGAAAGTCTGCGTGGCACAGACTAGGCCTTCCGTAACTATTTCTCCAAAACCTGACTAAACAGGCAGATGACGCTCACACAGTAACCGGCAACGTAAGCTAGGGCTCTTCTCCTGCGTGGAACCAGCAAAGTGTTAACTGAGTGCAAGAGACTCAACCTTTCCAAACTCATGATCATCTTTTGCACACGTACACACACACACACACACACTCCCGCACTGAGAAATTTTAATTAACCCCCTTTTTAAAGTTAAAGTAAACCAAATGGATGAAATGCACCTTCTCCGCGAAGCACCCCTCAGTCTGCTCCCAGTAAACATGAAGACCTCCTCTGTGTTCCCCCTGGGGAACTAAAGGGGACCCTCCAAAACAAACCCACTACACAAGACCCCAGCGCCCTAGCAGCCGTAACCCTGGTGAAAAGTCACACCAGGAACCAAATTCTTTTTCCTGGTTCTGTGCTTCAACGTTCAAGCCCCAATTCCTTAAATTTACAATAAAATACATATGGTTTTGTTTCTGGGGCACACCATCCACCTTCTCTGGCAAGGAGTCTGCAGCCTGACTGCTGATCGCAAGCACCTGGGGTTTATTTAAAGACTTCGAAGCCCCACCGACATCTCAAGTCACCTGGGCGGAGCAGAATGTCAGTGCAAGGATCTTAAAGTACCTCAAAGCGCTGCCCAGTTGGAACACTGCCCCTGTCTGGAACTTCAGGTCATCCCCTAGCGTCTTCCAGCTTGCATGAAGACATCTGGGAAGCCCCCAGAGATCTTGAGATCTTTTTTTTTTTTTTTAACTATCCTCTCACCAAAATACCCACATCCAACCTCTCAAGCCAAGGGGAAAGGGCTTCGCAGTCCGTAAAGCGGACTGGGTGCCTCTTAAGGCTGCAGGCGCCCTCCCCAAAAGACACCGTTTGTTCCAGGGGTCTGGCAGGGCACAGAGGGGATCCCCGTGAGGAAAGCAGCCCCCGGGAGCTCCAAACCAGGCCTCCTTTGGAGGGGGAGGAGGAACGACTGCAGCGGGAGCCCCAGGACACAGGTCCTCATTCTGGATTTCCAGGAGCCTGGGGCTGCTGGTGCGTCCTGAACCCGACACAGCACGGGGAGCTGACTGGGGGGCGGGGTAGACATCACTGCGCTCCCAGAGCCAGCTGCGCCGGGGGAACTCCACCCTGGACGCTGCTGCAGGGGTACCTGACCCTGTGCTGCGCTGACCACCTGCAAGGTACGGAAGGGCTGGGAGTCCAGCATCACCCCTCCTGACTGTCCTTCCTCAGCCTCCGGCCATCCTGGGACTCCCTGGGGAAGGGCAGGCCAGTAGGTCAGAGGCTGGCTTCACTCACCTTTCCCCCTTTTTTCCACTGAAGGTTTCAGAGTTGCCAAAGCACTTGGGACAAGTTCAGGCCCACACTGCTTCCACAGCTACCAAGCGCTTGTTTGCCCAGAGCTGCTTTGGGGTGTCAGAGAGCTTCTTGGGCTATGACGGGCTGCCATGGAGCTTGCGACGCAAAGCCCTTTTGAAGAGACCAGCATCTAGAAAGTCAGGGAGCAAGTAGGTCCACACCTACGAAAAATAAATCCTGGTAAGGGGGGCAGGAGAAGAGGAAACTGCCCTGCACTGTTGGTGGGAATGGAAACTGGTAATAGCCACCATGGAGAACAATCTGCAAAAGTTTTTACTCTAAAAATAGGGCTACCCTATGATCTAGCAGTCCCACTCCAGGGTACATATCTGGAAGAAACCCTATTTTGAAAAAAACACAGGCACCCCAAGATTTCACTGCACCACTATTTTAAATAAATAAATGCACGATAATAAAGAGATTATATTTTAAAAAAGAAAGAATTTGTTAGGCAGGACCACCAGAGCTAGAAAAGTAAATGTTTATACCAGTTCTAAATGCACGGGATTTCACGAAGAAATGGGGACGGAGCTGCTGATCTGAATCACAAATGTTACATGAGAACCTACTGTTTCTTCCTCTCCCTCCTCCATTCCTAGGTCTCTCTCTCAGGTGATATTATCACACCTGTACATCTTTTTTTTAAACTTAATACTAAAAACAATTTTTTTTTATGTATATGGCTGTGCCCAGTCTTAGTTTTGGCACGGGAGATCTTCTGTTTTTAGTTCTGGCATTCACACTTTTAGTTGCGGTATGTATGATCTAGTTCTCTGACCAGGGATTGAACCTGTGCCCACCGCATTCAAAGTGTGGAGTCTTAGCCCCCTGGACCACCAGGGAAGTCCCACACCGCTACATCTTTGAAGGCATCAGCACAGCACTTTCACCTTGTAAACTAAAAAAATGCAGGCAACCTAAAATTTGAGAGTTATGCTTTATTCAGGATTACTGGGAGAAATATCAACAACCTCAGATATGCAGATGATACCACCCTAATGGCAGGAAGTGAAGAGGAACTAGAGAGCCTCTTGATGTAGGTGAAAAAGGAGAGTGAAAAAGCTGGCTTAAAGCTCAACATTCAAAAAACAAAGATCATGCCATCATCACTTCATGGCAAATAGATGGGTAAAAAAATGAAAACAGCGACAGGCTTCATTTTCTTGGGCTCCAAAATCACTGCAGATGGTGACTGCAGCCATGAAATTAAAAGATGCTTGCTCCTTGGAAGAAAAGCTATGACCAACCTAGACAGTGTATTAAAAAGCAGAGACATCACTTTGCCAACAAAAGTCTGTCTAGTCAAAGCTGTGGTTTTTCCAGGAGTCACGCACGGATGTGAGAGTTGGACCATAAAGAAGGCTAAGCACCAAAAAATTGATGCTTTTCAACTGTGGTGTCAGAGAAGGCTCTTGAGAGTCCCTTGGACTGCAAGGAGATCAAACCAGTCAATCCTTTAGAAATCAACCCTGAATATTCATTGGAAGGACTGATGCTGAAATTGAAGCTCCAATACTTTGGCCACCTGATGCGAAGACCTCACTGGAAAAGACCCTGATGCTGGGAAAGACTGCGGGCAGGAGAAGGGGATGACAGAGGATGAGATGGTTGGATGGCATCACCGACTCAATGGACGTGAGTGGAGCACCCTATCCTTTGTCACATGACAGAGGCATGAAGAAATGAGCTCCTGCATGGAGACCAAAACATGATCTTCTGCTTCCCTGTTTTCATATGCCCTTCCCTCTCACAGTCAGCCAGTAAGGCTGCAGCACTGGGCCGTGTGCTTTGCACGGAACTGACCCACCCACGCAGACTCTTACCTTTCCTTGAACCAAAGGCTGGACTCAAGTCTCACACCACAAAAACATCTGAGAGCCCTCTTGCATAACCCTGGTTTCACCCTGGAATTGCCTGGAAAATGTGATGAAAACAAATTTATTTTCATTCTCTATAAACTATGTCGCTCACAGGAAATTAGGTTATACATCTCAAATACAACATTGTGTGTCAACTACGGTTTTTTTTCAGACTTTAAACTTTTTATTTTGTATTGCTGCTGCTGCTGCTAAGTCACTTCAGTCATGTCCAACTCTGTGCGACCCCACAGACGGCAGCCCACTAGGCTCCCTCATCCCTGGGATTCTCCAGGCAAGAACACTGGAGTGGGTTGCCATTTCCTTGTCCAATGCATGAAAGTGAAAACTGAAAGTGAAGTTGCTCAGTTGTGTCTGACTCTTAGCGACCCCATGGACTGCAACCCACCAGACTCCTCCGTCCATGGGATTTTCCAGGCAGAGTACTGGAGTGGGGAGCCATTGCCTTCTCCGTTATGTAGTACTGGGATACAGCCAATTAACAATGTTGCAATAGTTCCAGGTGAACAGCCAAGGGACTCAGCCACACATATACACGTATCCATTCTCTCCCAGACGTCCATCCCACCTGGGCTGGCACATAACAGTAAGTAGAGTTCCACGTGCTATACAACAGGTCTTTGTTGGTTATCCATTTTCAACTACATATCCGGATCAATACACAGAATGTGTGAAGGAGGTCACAGGTGATAGTATTTAAAACTCACTGTGTCATCTCTGTGGCAAGCCTAGAGTGAAAAGCACGTCTTTAAATCTTGCCCCTCAAACTTTAACATGCATACAAAGCATTCTAGCACACAAGGAAGAAGCTATGAGTCTGCAGCTTTGGTGTGGGGCCCGTGAACTGGCATCTTTAACAAGCTTCTTCCTTGTGCAGATGCTGCTCCCCTAGGACCACTTTTAATAGCACTAGAGAAAGCAGACATGACACACCTCAGCTCCTTCCACCAAACACCTAATCGCACGACACCTACTGTTGGTTCCATTAAAGACCACCATCCTGTCCTGAAGGATCCCATGTCTGGCCAGCACCGTAAGGTTTATGGAACAAAGACTGTAACATTTGAGTCTCTATTTGGAAAATGATGCACATAGTCATTAACCCTATGACTACTGAGCCTCTACTGTGCGTTCACAAGAAGTCAAGGCAGGTATGTCTTTTTTTAAATTATGTTTGGCTCTGCAGGCCCTTCGTTGTTGCATGGGCTTTCCACAGCTGTGGTGTGCGGGGCTACTCTTCTCTGTGGGGCGTGGGCCCCTCACAGAGGTGCCTCCCTTCTTGTGGACAGACTCGAGGGCCCTTGGGCTTTCCCCAGCTGTGGGGCGCGGGCCCCTCACAGAGGTGGCTTCCCTTCTTGTGGCGCACAGACTCGAGGGCCCTTGGGCTTCAGTAGTCGTGGGACACAGGCTCAGTACTCGCAGGCTGCAGGCTCTAGAGCGTGGGCTCAGCAGCTGTGGCACCTGGGCTGAGATGCACTGAAGTATGTGGAATCTCCCCGGACCAGGGATTGAACCCACATCCCCTGCAGTAACAGGCGGGTTCGCATCCACTGTGCCACCAGGAAAGTCTAAGGCAGGTTTTTTCTGCCTCTGGAGAAACAATCCATAGTCAGACCATGAGGCCACCCAACCAGGCTGGAAGAGCCCCCAGTGCGTGCGGAAGGCCCATCCCTGCTCCCTTGTGGAGGGCAGGCACTTTGGGCCAGGGATTTAGAAGTGCGCCCTAAACAACCTGTCTCCTCGGGGCGCATCCTTGGGTTCCTTCAAGCTCATCACCTAGCCCTGAGGTCTCTCCCTGGACCCGCAGGTTGAGTTCGCCAGTGCTCTGGCGCCCTCCAGTGGACACCCGCTGTAACAACAACCCTCAGCCCTTCGGCCTGCCTCCATCCCTTTCCCCTGGCAACTGCAGTCTATCACAATCTTACCTTAAGATTTAATTTTTTATTCAGAAACACTGGACTAGACCAAAGGTCACTTGAAATGGACTATTTCTAATCACAGGCAGAAAAACTAAGTGACACGAGAGAAAATGTACTTTTATGGTGGTTGAAGAGACGCGCTGTGCTGTTAGTCGCTCAGTCGTGTCTGACCCCATGGCCGTAGCCCGCCAGGCTCCTCGGTATACGGGGATTCTCCAGGCAAGAATACTGGAGTGGGTCACCACGCCCTCCTCCAGGATCTTCCCAAACCAGGGACTGCTGAAGAGATGGGGTGAGAACAATTACTTCAGCTATTAGCTCAACTCTCACTTTGATGGCGGGACACGGACCTGTGTTCATACTTTCCTAACGTTCCAGAAAGAAATATTTATAATAAGATCAATTTACATTGGAATCGCAGCTTTCCCTCTTTAAGACCTAGTGACTTTCCGTGAGTTTATTCTCCCCTCAAGCACTGTTTTTGCAGAAGCACTAGTCACTCAGTCATGCCAGACTCTGCAACATCTCCTCTGTCCATGGAATTCTCCAAGAAAGAAGAATACTGGAGCGGGTAGCCATTCCCTTCTCCAGGCGATCTTCCCAAACCAAGGCTCAAACCCGAGTCTCTTGCACTGAGGCAGATTCTTTACCATCTGAGCCAACAAGGAAGCCATTTTGCGAAATGGAGATAAGAAAATCCACTTGCATAACTTTTAGAGTTAAATGAGATAAAATGTGAAGGATGGCATTGATCAATAGAATTTAATGAAAATCTACACCCTTTCCTTTTTCTCCTTTCTCCAAGCAGGTGTTCATTCTTTGCAAACTTCATACTCTCTTTTCTCTCCAGGGACATCACAATTCCTGATACACAAGAAACAAAAAATATTTGTGGACTGATTCATCCATTATTCCAGCTGAGACATTCATCAACTTCTATAACAGCCTCTATTCTCCTCTGTGCTGTCTCTTTTAACTGCGGTATCCTCTACGAAGATGCTAGTTGCCTGGGTGTGGAATATTACTAGATTTTATTCTCTAAGATTATCTTGTAGTTATTACTCTCTTGTTGGCTTGTCCCATTTCTTTGTACCCTCCAATCTCAGTACAATGATTTAACAAATAATTAGATAAATAATCTTTTGATTAACATACTATTTAGTCATAATAGATCTCACAGAAAATGCCAGTCTTTAGGTGCAGTTGATCAATGTTTTATCTATGTTCTTTCAAGAGGTAAACATCATAGTTTCTTAAAATGCATATGAAAAACAGAACATTCACTTTCTTGATCGCTTCACCAAAGTTTAGAATTTTTTGCTAAAATTTTTTGCTAAAACTACAAGGCCAGGAAGTGGAATGACAAAAAAAATATACAATGTCACAGTCATGTTTTCATCTCTTCTGGATGACAATAAATCACAGTTGGTATTATTAATGTATATTGAATTTTATGCAGCTTACTTTACAGGCAAAAACTGTGAATATAACTCCTTTTCAATAGACACAAAATCTAATAGTAAACTACCCAAAGGGGTGGAAAATTTATATTGCTTCTTTTAACAGATGTAGTAATAAAACTATGACTTATGAGAACAAGAGTACAGGGAGAAATTAAAAGACATAAAACACTGGGAACCAATGAAAACAACACTAAGTATAGTCAGAAAAATAGAAAACATATCAACTTTATACCTCTGCAATTAAATAAATATTTATATATGTAGGGAATAAATACTTCAGCAGAAAACTGTTAATTAAAAAGAATAATGTTTCATAGAACAAATACACAGCAACAGTGCATCTAAGAAACACAGATAAGCATTTTAAATCAGGCTAAGAGGTCTTGTCCAAACACACAGAAATAATTTTGCCATCTAAAAGCATGAGGGTGATTGACTAAGATTTGACTCAGGTAGGATCTACAGGAAACTTTCTCCTGGTGTCTACTTCATCAAATTCAAGTCATTAAGGTATTTATTTCAGAAGTAGATCTCATTCTATAAAGAATTATTTAGAGAATTTCATTGTTTCTGCCTTTCATTAAGTCTGCTGCTGCTGCTGCTAAGTCGCTTTAGTCGTGTCCGACTCTGTGCGACCCCATAGACGGCAGCCTGCCAGGCTCCCCCGGCCCTGGGATTCTCCAGGCAAGAACACTGGAGTGGGTTGCCATTTCCTTATTAAGTTTAGGTATCAGTATATCTGCAGTCCTAGGGACAGAAACATAAAACATGTTGATATCCTATGGTTTGGGGCAGCTATTAATGTTTTTCTGTTTGTTTAAGAAGAACCGATTTATTTTCAAACTAATATGAAATCAAATAACTTTGTCTTGTTTCTTTCTATGTCTTTTATAAAGTTGATTAAGGACAATGGAATGCACAGTTACATTGCAAGACTAGATATGACCATTAAGAATGACAAAATCATTAGTGTAAGATTGATTCTTTTTAAAAATTTTGTAGTAATAAAAAGAGACAGTGGTGGACAGGGGAGCCCGGCGTGCTGTAGTCCACAGGGTTACAAAGAGCTGGACAGTCCACAGGGTTACAAAGCGCTGGACAGTCCACAGGGTTACAAAGAGCTGGACAGCCCACAGGGTTACAAAGAGCTGGACATGACTTAGCGACTGAACAAGAAGAAGAAATACACTGTAGGGCATGTATTACCATCCTTGTAAAAGCTGTGAGAAACTATGAATGAGTAAATCTACATTTGTTAGCTAATGGTATGATACAACCACACACTTATCAAAATAAAAATGAAGTCCATATACATACAAAATCTAGTCTTTATCATTAGCATCAAGAGAAACTATAGACCCCAAATGAAGTCCTGATGGTAACACTCTTAAAAAAATAACATTTTAAGTGCTATTACAAACCCATTTGATATTCACTTTAATTGCCACAATGCTGATAAATATACTTTGTATTCAAACACATGTCACAAGTACTCCCATAGCAGTTTCAAGAACAAGTAAATGGATGTTTAAAATTGCATGTTACCAGGAAAGAGGGGGAGAAAAGCAATCACAGCAAACATTAGCTCCTTAAAACAGCAAATTAAAGATTTATATTAAATCATGTTCCGTCCCACTTAGATACAGGGATCAAACCCAGGTCTCCTGCATTGCTGGCAGATTCTTTACCATCTAAGCCACCAGGAAAGCCCCATGACACATATAGAATACAATAATACAGGAAAACTTGATGTATCAACCACGCCTTGTGGTCTAAGCTGGTTTCTACTGATTAATTAGCCTGGAAAGAAGAATTGGGATGTGAAAAATGACTCAGAAGGGGAGGCTGAAATTCACTGCACAATAGTTAGTTTCTGAAAAGGATTTTAAAAATACCGCTACGCCACTATATTTTAGCTGAAGGGACAGGTAGTTACATACGCCATTTTATTTCAATTGGTCAGACAAGTTCTACTGTTCCCTTTAACCTTGTCCTACATGCAAGACTGCCACCTTAAAATCCAACATGAGAGACCTCACGCCGTGAACCCAAGATGGCATTTTTCAGTGTATGGGTCACAGAATGATCCCCGGATATTTGTTAAAAGCAAACATTCCTGTGCCTCAACCAGGTTCTACCAAGTCAGAATCACAGCAATGAGCATTGTGACAAGCAACATGCAAATTCTGACATTCACACTTGCTTAAAATCAACTGCCCGGGGAATTCTCTGCTTATCCAGTGGTTAAGAATCCTCCTTTCAATGCAGGGGACTTGAGTTCGACCCCTGGTCAGGAACTCATATCTCACACGCCACAGAGCAGCTAAGCCCGAGAGCCTCAACTGCGGAGCCCAAAGATCCCACATGACACAAGGGAGATGGCACAGGCTCGATGCAGACAAATAAACACTTAAACAAACAAACAAAGAGCTCTAAACTCTCTATTCTGTGTGCTATTTGTTTACCTGCAGACAGCTCTGGAATTCTTTCATCTGCCAAAGACATGAATTAGAAATGAATAACTCAAAGGGAATTACTTGAAGGTTCACAAGGAACTCTGGTAAATTTTTGCCCAAAACAACTACCAGAAGCATAGACACACACACACACACACACACACACACTCACACACACACTCACACACTCACTCACACACTCACTCACACTCCCACACACACTCACTCACACAAACACTCACACACACACACACGCATAGAAAATTGAAAACAAATCTATAGAAACAGTGGAATTTTTTAAAATCATGCATTCTTAGCTTCCTTTCCCAGAAAACCAAGTGGTTGCATTTTACTTTCAGAGCTGCCTGCACTTTGCAGACTGGACTATTAGGGTAATTAACCACACCACTGGACTTTTTTTTTTTTTTTCCTGTGTATTCTTGCTACCTTTTCTTAATATCTTCTGCTTCTGTTAGGTCCATTCCATTGCTGTCCTTTATTGTGCCCATCTTTGCATGAAATGTTCCCTTGGTATCTCTCATTTTCTTGAAGACATCTCTAGCCTTTCCCGTTCTATTGTTTTCCTCTATTTCTTTGCATTGATCACGGAGGAAGGCTTTCTTATCTCTTCTTGCTATTCTTTGGAACTCTGCATTCAGATGGGTGTATCTTTCCTTTTCTCCTTTGCCTCTGGCTTCTCTTCTTTTCTAAGCTATTTGTAAGACCTTCTCAGACAACCATTTTGCCTTTTTGCATTTCTTTTCTTGGGGATGTCTTGATCACTGCCTCCTGTACAATGTCATGAACCTCCGCTCATAGTTCTTCAGGCACTTCTATCAGGTCTAATGCCTTGAATCTATTTGTCACTTCCACTGTATAATCATAAGGGATTTGATTTAGGTCATACCTGGTCTAGTGATTTTCCCTACTTTCTTCAATTTAAGTCTGAATTTTACAATAAGGAGTTCATGATCTGAGTCAGCTTCCAGTCTCGTTTTTGCTGACTATAGACAGCTTCTCCATCTTTGGCTGCAAAGAATATAATCAATCTCATTTTGGTATTGACCATCTGGTGATGTCCATGTGTAGAGTCTTCTCTTGTGTTGCTGGAAGAGGGTGTTTGCTATGACCAGTGTGTTCTCTTTGCAAAACTCTGTTAGCCTTCGCCCTGCTTCATTTTGTACTCCAAGGCCAAATTTTCCTGTTACTGCAGGTATCTTGACTTCATATTTTTGCATTCCAGTCCCCTATGATGAAAAGGACATCACTATGAACAAAGCTAGTGGAGGTGACAGAATTCCAGTTGAGCTATTTCAAATCTTAAAAGATGATGCTATTAAAGTGCTGCACTCAATATGCCAGCACATTTGGAAAACTCAGCAGTGGCCACAGAACTGAAAAGGTCAGTTTTCATTTCAATTCCAAAGAAAGGCAAAGCCGAAGAATGTTCAAACTACCGCACAATTGCACTCAACTCAAACGCTAGCAAAGTAATGCTCAAAATTCTCCAAGCCAGACTTCAACAGTACATGAACCATGAACTTCCAGATGTTCAAGCTGGATTTAGAAAAGGCAGAGGAACCAGAGATCAAATTGCCAACATCTGCTGGATCATTGAAAAAGCAAGAGAGTTCCAGAAAAACATGTACTTCTGCTTTATTGACTATGCCAAAGCCTTTGACTGTGTGGATCACAACAAACTGTGGAAAATTCTTCAAGAGATGGGAATATCAGACCACCTTACCTGCCTCCTGAGAAATCTGAATGCAGGTCAAGAAGCAACAGTTAAAACTGGACATGGAACAACAGGCTGGTTCCAAATCGGGAAAGGGGAACATCAAGGCTGTATATTGTCACCCTGCTTATTTAACTTCTATGCAGAGTACATCATGCAACATGCCAGGCTGGATGAAGCACAAGCTGGAATCAAGATTGCCAGGAGAAATGTCAATAACTTCAGATATGCAGATAACACCACCCTTATGGCAGAAAGAGAAGAACTGAAGAGCCTCTTGGTGAAAGCGAAAGAGGAGAGTGGAAAAGTTGGCTTAAATCTCAACATTCAGAAAACTAAGATCATGGCATTCGGTCCCATCATTTCATGGCAAATAGATGGGGAAACAATGGAAACAATGAGAGACTTTATTTTTGGGGACTCCAAAATCACTGCATACGGTGACAGCAGCCATGAAATTAAAAGACTCTTGCTCCTTGGAAGAAAAGCTATGACCAACCTAGAGAGCATACTAAGAAGCAGAGACATTACTTTACAGACAAACATCCATCTAGTCAAAGCTATGGTTTTTCCAGTAGTCATATATGGATGTGAGAGCTGGACTATAAAGAAAGCTGAGCACTGAAGAATTGATGCTTCTGAACTGAGGTGTTGGAGAAGACTCTTAAGAGTCCCTTGGACTACAAGGAGATCCAACCAGTCCATCCTAAAGGAGATCAGCCCTGGGATTTCTTTGGAGGGAATGATGCTAAAGCTGAAACTCCAGTACTTTGGCCACCTCATGCAAAGAGTTGACTCATTGGAAAAGACTCTGATGCTGGGAGGGATTGGGGGCAGAAGGAGAAGGGGACGACAGAGAATGAGATGGCTGGATGGCATCACTCACTCAATGGACGTGAGTCTGAGTGAACTCTGGGAGTTGGTGATGGACAGGGAGGCCTGGCGTGCTGCGATTCATGGGGTCGCAAAGAGTTGGACATGATTGAGCAACTGAACTGAACTGAAGGAGGATTATCCTGGAGAAGGAAATGGCAACTCACTCCAGTATCCTTGCCTGGAGAATGCCACAGACAGAGGGCTACAGTCCACAGGGTTGTGAAGAGTCGGACACAACTGAGTGACTGAACACAGCAGGGAGGACATCCATGGCTGCTAACACAGCCACACATGAACTGAGAAGCCTGAGAGCGGAGGGCCACACACAGCACTACGGTGAAACGGACACAAACCAGACATGAACTTCATCAAGCGTCCCCACCTGGCAACTTCTAGAAAACAGAGGAAAGGGGAACATGTTAAACGGCACCACAGGGAAATAATCAGCAAAATCCACATTGTGGAAAACCATATACATCGTACAATCTAGTTTTTCAACAGGTAAGCAATAAATTACAAAGGGAAGACACACACACACAGAACTCTATATTAAAAGAGATGACTTGAACTTGCCTTTCATGGGGTCTTCCTATTTCAGGAAGGCTTCCCAGGTGGCATAGCGATAAAGAACCTGCCTGCCAATGGAGGAGACGCAGGGTCGACCCCTGGGTCGGGAAGATCCCCTGGAAGGAGATGGCAACCCACTCCAGTACTCTTGCCTGGAAAATCCCATGGACAGAGAAGCTCCGAGGGCTACAAGCCAAGGGGTCGGAAAGAGTCAGCCGTGACTGAGCACAACACACATTTCAGGAAACGCCAGCTTCATTCCTCTAGTTCTCAAGACAAAAGCTATGGAAACGCCTTTAACTCTTTCCTTTCCTCCAACTCAGCAAGCATCCAGTCAGTAACTCTGAGTACCCCTCACGCGACCCTTCACCGATGCTCTGGTCAAATCCCCCAGCCTCCCTTGCCTGCTTCCCACAGGAACCTCAAACAAGCCCCTTCTTTCCACCCTCATACCCTGATGCCTACCATGAACACAGGAGCCGGGCTGGGCCTTCTCAGATACACCATTCAAGGTCTTCATGTGGCATCAGGCCTTGTCCACAATTCAAGCAGCCGAAGGCCCTCTAAGTCTGGGCTCCTCCTCGCCGCCCTGCTAATCTCCCTGTTGCTTCTTGGACTCTGACCACACTGACCTCCCAGCGTTCCTCAAACAGATCAGGTGGCCCCTCCTTGGAGACTCACACTCGCTCGCTCTTGAGTCTAGAGTCTTCTTTCCTCTGGTCTCCTCACCCCTCCTTCCCCTGCAGATTTGAGCTTCGGAGCCAACCCTTCGCCGAGTCCCACCTACACCGCAGCTGCTCTCAATCTATCAGCCCAGCTCTGCACGTGTAAATTATTTCTTAATATCAGTCTCCCCTCCTTAGAAGGGAAGAAAGCAGGGATTGTTTTTAATGCGATATATGCACAGCGCTTAGAACGGTAACTGGCTCATAGTAGGGCTTCAAAAACAGTAGCTGAATAGAAGCATGAAGTAATAAAAATAAATAGCATACAAACACCGGATCTAGGACCCTCTTACAATCACTTTGGTTCAAGCTCTGCTGAGTCTATCCTGACAGACTCTGGACAGGGCCCTTCCTTCCTCAGAGCCAGAATTTCCCTTCATCTCTTACAACATGCCTCTCTATCAGAATATCCTGCAGCTCGCTGTTCTTAAATCCATGAAACCAAGTTCAGTTATGGTGCCCCCGAATTTTCCATATGATAGTGAGTTTCCCAGTTTTATCTTTGGCCTGATCAGAACTGCCTTTCGTTAGCTCCTCTGATACAGCAAGAAAAGCCTCAATATATTGTGGTAATTCAGACATGATTCTGAAGACAAACTGATGGTTATTTACATCCAGGCCAGCAGAATAACCTTTACCTAAGGAAAAGTTCATGAAATGAATTAGGCTGGATTAGGTAATCCATAAATCTGCCTCTGTAATAGGTCTGCTTCTTTTACTTTAGCCTTTGTTCTCTATTGCTTTTGCGACAAGTTAATCATTAAAGGGATGTTGCCTATAGCTTAAAATATATAAGCTTAAAATATATAAGTTCCTAGCGGCTCCTCTCTGGGAACCCTTCCCCCGATGTGCCTGAAGATTAAACTACAATACCTTTATTCAGTTCACCTGGGAATGGCTGACAGCAAGAAGAATTTAACACACTCCCTCGCGGTGTCAGGCCTAAACCAGGGCATCTTTGCAACCACTTTCACTGGTCTTCTTACTTCGGCTCCTCAGCCCGCTTTTTCTTTGTTCTATAATAAATAAAAAAAATAAACAAATGCAGACCCCAGTAAGATGCTTCTCTACAACCCTTGTCTGCCATCTGCTCGGACTCCTGGCTTTCTGTTTGTTTGTTTTTTAAATACTGTTATTTAGTTATTTTTGGCTGTGCTGGGTTTCCATTGCTGCTCGGCCTTTTCCCTAACTGCGGCAGGCAGGGGCTACTCGTCGCAGTGGTCTCTCTTGTGGAGCACGGGCTCTGGGGCGTGGGCTTCAGTTGCGGCTCCCAGGCTCTAGGGCACAGGCTCAATAACTATGTCACACAGGCTTAGCTGCTGCGCGGCATGTGGGATCTTCCCGGACCAGGAATCAAATCCATGTCTACAAGAGGCAAAGCGATAGATAAGAAGTGATTTACTACAATAGGACGCTTGTGAGGCTTACAGACAGGCGGGTGAGAGGAGGAGTTTCCTTGTCCCTACATGTCAAGCCAGGACTGTCACTGCGCAATGGAAATGAGTGAAAAGGCAGCGGCACATGACTGAAACGGTAAATCGTCTCATGTTTTAGTATATCACCTTTCCCTTATATGTTTGTTTTTAGTGTGCGCAGAGGAATCATTAATTTACTGAGCTCACGGGGCAGGATGTGGGTCTCAGGCCACAATTGTCTGATTGTTTTCGGGCATGTCTCATGCTGATGGTGCACAGTTTTGTTGCTGAACAAGCCTGCTTTCTTCAGTGATCAGTAACTTACAGGGGTCTCCCGTACTTTTTTCTTTACTAGAATCCCCTAGTGGAATCAACTATTTATTAATAATTACCTGGACTTCCCAAGTGGCGCTAGTGGTAAAGAACTCGCCTGCCAATGCAGGAGATGTAGGATACATGTGTTCAATCCTGGGTTGGGAACATCTCCTGGAGAAGGAAAAGGCAACCCACTCCCGTATTCTTGCCTGGGAAACTCCACAGACAGAGAAGCCTGGCGGGTTACAGTCCACGGGGTCATAAGGTGTCGGACGCGACTGAGCACGCGCACGAACGATGACAAAACAATGACCTCATCCCTTACTCTGTCCCTATCACTTCCTTCCTGCCTGCCTTCCTCCCTTCCTTTCTCTCTCTTTCTAAAAACAAATCCTTCAGTCTTGTCCTATAGCAGTGTTCCAGACCTTTCTTTCTTGAACTCATGATGGAAGCGCATTCTAACCTGACCCTCCTTTAAAGTATCATAACCCCCTTTTTAATACACACAACATAATGTTAAGAAAGGCAAACATTAAGCAAGGGGAAAAAATGGTTACTATTATGGTCTCTGTCAATAACTTTAAAAACACTAACCAATTTTTTACTATTGATGAATATTTAGGTCCCGGTTTCTTCTTGGCCCTAAACTCTAGTTCCAACAATCTCACCACACACAGTACAGCATCAAAACCCCGTGCATTGTCTCTTTGTATCTGTTTTATAGCTGTTCATTCATTCATTCAACAAATATTACTGTGTACCTACTATATGACTGATACAGATCTAGGCTCCAGGGAAACCACAGCAAAAAAAAAAAAAATTCATAAATTTTTGCAGCGTATATCCTTACATTCTAGTGCGGAAAATTAAACAAGAGAACGGATAACAAGCAAAATTAAAATAAAATGTGTATTTAGAAAGTGATAATGGTGAGAAGAAAAACTAAATGAGGAAAAGTGAAAGTGAAGTCACTCAGTCATGTCTGACTCTTTGCGACCCCATGGACTGTAGCCCACCAGGCTCCTCTGTCCATGGGATTCTCCAGGCAAGAATACTGGAGTGGGTTGCCATTTCCTTCGGGAAGACCTAATTCCCTGACCAGGGATCAAGGCTGGGTCCCAACAGTGAAAGCACCAAGTCCTAACCACTGGACCACTAGGGAATTCCCTGTATTTTCAAACATAGAGGAAACCATAAAGGCCCTGAGCAAGTGACATTTGAATAAATAAGATGGTTATCCAGCAAGCCATGTGGATGTGGGGGGAAAGTAACCCAGAGAGAAGAAATGCAAATATTCTAAATCTGGAATACTCCAGTTATCACTTGGGTACATAAGGAGGCCAGTGAGTGAGGAAGGAGAGAGGAGCAGAAGCTGAAGGCAGAGATATGATGGAGATTAATGGGACATGACCTCACAGTGAGCTGGAAATCCACTGGCATCAGAAGGTTTGGAGCAAGTTCGTTTGCTTTTACTGATTCTTTGACATACTATTTTTTGCTTCAGTCAAATTATACTTCAGATGGGTTTGAAAACTAACATGTGTGTGTGCATATATATAAACACATACATATTTTATATGTATCTTCATAGAGATCTAAAACTTTTTCAAGTGTCAGGGCATTCTAAAAGGTAATATATAAGCTCTATGTCAATAACATAAGACAATTACTATTGATGCATCTTGAAAATGATTGTGTGTGTGTGTTTCTGTTTCCCAAGAAAGAAAGAAGAAAGTAAAGTCACTCAGTCATGTCTGACTCTTTGCAACCCCATGGACTATAGCCTACCAGGCTCCTCCATCCATGGGATTTTCCAGGCAAGAATACTGGAGTGGGTTGCCATTTAGGGATCAAACCCATGGCCCCTGCATTGGTGCATTCAAAGTGTGGAGTCTTAACCACTGGACCACCGAGGAAGCCCCAAGACACCAAAAATTAATATCCCCCTTTAAAACAAGACTGTTACCATGTAGGTACATCTTCAATAAATTTGTAATCTATTAAAATGCCATTCTATAGGAATACTAAAAAGGAAGCCTTGATGATGCACTGACTACTTTTGGACACTTTTTTCTTTCCTTTATTATGCTTCCATGAAGGGGAGAGTGATGGATTTAGGGGGCTGGTTTAATATCAGTATATGGGAGTCAAGTGATATAAGGGTGCTGACTGAATCAATGGGGTCCCTGATTTGTGGTGACTGACTTAACAATAGGAGTTATGTGACCCACAGGGCCAGCTGGATCAGCGGGAGGGCCCCCCATCTTACAGGGGATAGCAGCCTTGCAGGTGGGAGAAGGTGGTGGACTAGGGAAGCTGGTAATACACAGGCTTGGGTTGTCTCAGCTATTTGAGCTCCCTAGGTCTGCCACAACGAACTGGCACAAACCAGGTGGCTTAACACAACCAAACCATATTCTCTCACAGTTCTGGAGACTGCTGCTGCTGCTGCTGCTGCTAAGTCGCTTCAGTCGTGTCCGACTCTGTGCGGCCCCATAGATGGCAGCCCACTAGGCTCCTCTGTCCCTGGGATTCTCCAGGCAAGAATACTGGAGTGGGTTGCCATTTCCTTCTCCAATGCATGAAAGTGAAAAGTGAAAGTGAAGTCGCTTAGTCGTGCCTGACTTTAAGCGACCCCATGGACTGCAGCCTACCAGGCTCCTCTGTCCATGGGATTTTCCAGGCAAGAGTACTGGAGTGGGGTGCCATTGCCTTCTCCGGTTCTGGAGACTAGAAGTCTAAAATCCAGGTGCTAGCAAGGCTCACGCCTCAAGAGTACAAGCTGTTCCATGCCTCTCTTACCTTGTGGTGTTGCTGGCAACCCTGTGTTTCTCGGCTTGTAGATACAGCGTTCCAATCTCCGCCTCTGTGGTCACAGGGCATTCTTCCCTGTGTCTTCCTCTCTTCTAAAGACAGTAGTCAGATTACAGCCCACCCTAATGACCTCATCTTAATTTGATTACAGTTGACCCATTTCCAAATATATTCACATTCACAGGTGCTGGGGATTAGGCATGAGACTCAAGAGATGTGGGTTGGATCCCTGGGTGGGGAAGATTCTCCTGGAGTAGGGAATGGCAACCCACTCCAGAATTCTTGCCCGGAGAATCCTATGGACAGAGGAGCCTGGCTGGAACAGCCTATGGGACCTCAAAGTGTTGGACACAATTGAGCAACTAAGCACATATATCTTTTGAAAATTAAATTATTTTTATCCCTGTCACATGGCATGCCAGTCTTAAGTTTCCCAGCCAAGAATCAAGCCTGTGCCCCCCATGCTGTGGAAGCAGAGTCTTAACCACTAGACGACCAGGAAATTCCCAACGACAGTTTGTTTTCAGAGAAATGTACTACTTCTTAAGTGAAAACATTTTAGCAGTATTTAAGTGTATGGAAAAGTGGAAGTAATGTCAATCCTGAGTATCTCAGTGGGGTGATGATGGATGACATTTTCTTCTGATTATACTTTGTAAATTTCCTACAATGTGCATGTAACCATCTGGGCCATCTGAGCTGCCAGAAGCCCTAACCTCCCTCCCCAGCCCTCAACTCCAACTCCGCTTTCTTACTGAGCCTGCAGATCTCTAGCGCCCTCTCCTATCTGCATCTCTCCATTTTGTGCTTCTAGGAGGTGCAGGTCAGTCTCCTGGGGGTTTTGTTAAAAATGTAGATTCTGATTCAATGGGTGTGGGGCAGAGAACCTGGGATTAGGCATTTTAAACAATTCTTAAGGGAAACTGATGCTGGACCCCACCAAGTAACAGGGGTTGAAACTGCTGAGTCACGAGGAGTTGTTCTACAACAGTGATCACAGTCAGCCTTGGATATATCGGTGCAGGAGTGCTCCTGCGAAAGCCTAAACCTAACGCGGAAAACCGACCACCGCCAGGAAGACTGCGGCGGTCCCGCTCTTCGAGGCCATCCCGGAGCCGCAATTGGCCGTCCCACTCACGTGGTGCGGCGCTCACGTGAGGCCGCCGTCCAATCGTCGCGCGCCTCCGGCCCAGCCGCTGGCTGGCACCCCGAGAGGTGGCTGCGAGCGCCATGGCGGGAAGACCGCTGCCCGGAGGCGGAGGGGTGTGCGCCGCCGCCTACCCTAACACTTCTGCCGGATTCCCCCCGCACCTCCAGGCCGGCGCGATGCGGCGCCGCTTTTGGGGCGTGTTCAACTGCCTGTGCGCCGGCGCGTTCGGGGCCTTGGCCGCCGCCTCCGCCAAGCTGGCCTTCGGCAGAGAGGTTGAGCCGGGGGCGCTGCTGCGGTGGGCCGGCGGGAGGGGCCAGGCGGAGGAGGGGCGCTGCGGGGCTCCGGGGCGGGGCGGGGCTGGCGGCGCTGGGGCCGTCCGACCCCCGCGGGTCTGTTTTGAGGGGTGGGTTGGGGGGCCCATCCGTAACCGGGCGCTGCAGAACAGCGGGGGCAGAAGAGCATACCTCGACTTGGAATCACGCCCAGCCCTCGTCCAATGTAGGTGGTAAGAGACGTTGGGGACTGAGGCCTGTTACCTTACCAGGGACCCCAAAAATCTGCCCTCCGACTGGGCTAGTTCACTCTCGGGGAAGACGCACACCTCCTACATCCACTCTCTACCTTTCATTTTAAGCCCTTTGTGCCTGAGCATTTCTCTCCACGTGACTCTTAAGGTGAGAAGCCTGTTGTCCAACTCCGTCTTTAACGGGTGTTTTGACTGGTCAACCCACCTGCCAGGGAATTTGGGATGTCCTATAAAAGGAAGATTGAGACAACCGTTCTGGATATTTCCCCAATGCTGAGAACTCTTGAACTGCCTCCCCACGTCTGCTAAGGTCCCATCTCAAGTCAAATAGGCCAGGTTCTGCTTGGTAGAGTTTTCATTGCAGCTGCTGCAACTCAGGGTTAGTCCTCAACTGAGACAGTAGACAGTCTGGTTCTTTAGGTTTAAGCCTGTTAAGGGCTAATCCAGTGGGCACTGCCATGCTTGAGGTTGGTATCCTGACGTGTATAATTCTCATTGGAGTAAGTGGTCCAAAGTAAGATGAGTAACCATGAGCCATGAGGTTTTCTTGTTTTCTCAGTTGTGCAGCAGACCTTCATAAGCCTTTACATAAGTAGGCTGCCGCTGGCACATAATGGGGCTTCTGTGTAAATTATACAGAGACACTCCTTCCTCAAGACACCATATATTCAGCTGCTGGAAAACTGTCAGGAGAAAGAAGAGGAGGTGTAGATGAGTGCCATCCCCAGGGGAAGCGGCTCTCTGCACGCAGGTTAATAACTCAAAACCAAGTAAGGGGTCCGCATGTCCTTTGTGTAGGAGGCTTCTAAAGATCCTCTGTTCTCTCAGTACTCTCCTGAAACAAACGAATGAATGAAATCTGCATGTTCTCCAAGAGACACCTGGGATCACTAGTCAGACACTCCCAGGTGTGGTTTCCCATGCTGTGTCCTAGTTCAGAGCATGGAGTCCCACTGCCTGGGCCTGAATCCTGGTGGCTCCCCCAAGCTGTGGCACTTCAGGCAAGCTCCTTAATGCCTCAGGTTCCTTATCTGTAAAATGAAGTTAAGGAATAAATAAAAATGTAACACTTAGCCCAGGGCCTGCTACCGAGTAAAAGCTCAAGAATGCCTGGTGGGACCTGGCTGAGTGGCTTATAGGCTGCATCGGACAGCAGGGAGACCACCAATTCCTGTGTTACCTGATTCTGGCATGTGAGGACCCTGCCCCTCATTTACTCAGACTGGGGTAACTACTTGGCCCACTAGGACTGAACTTCCCCTGCTGTGCTGGTCACTGTAGGGCCATAACAGACTGGTGTTCAATAGGAGATAACGGGATATGAATTAGCACTTTACTTCTGCCCAAGGTCACATGGTTAGTACAATGGCCAAATAAATGTCTTCTCTGAGTTTGTTTCAGCTGTTAAATGAGTGTGCCACTGGCTGAGGGTTAAGTGAAGTCCTATGCAAGAAAGCTCTGAGGACCCCCAGGCTGTGGTGGCCTGGCTGCCAGCAGTGACTGTGACCCTGGGTGGCTGTAAGGGTGGCTGCTGGTCAAGCTTGTCCAGGGCTGACCATGGCTGCAGTGATCCTTTCTCCTGCAGGTGAACGTGGGCTTCTGCGTCTTAGGCATTATTATGATGGCTACCACCAATTCTCTGATGTGGACGTTCTTTAGCCGGGGCCTCAGTTTGTCTATGTCTTCAGCCATTGCATCTGTCACAGTGACTTTTTCAAACATCCTCAACTCGGTGAGTAGCCTGAGTGTATGGTTCCTCTGTCCCAAACCTGGGTTCTGGGTGGGTTGTCCTTGGGCAACACCTGCTTTCCCACCTAGGAGAAGGGACAGGAACCGAAGCAGAGGTTGGGCGGTATCTTGACTCCCTGTGGCTTCTCCTCCAACCTCTCAAACTTGGTGACCTTCTCAAGTTAGATGGCAAGGAAGTCCAGCTGTCGAAAGCCTATTTGTTTGCTGCTCCACAAGGATATGTGAACTCAGGCAGGAGACATGGAGGGTGGAGGTTCTTCCCTCCCAGTGGGGCTGAGCCAGTCAGCGTGCAGTCCAAGCAGGGCGGGCGTGCTGGGCTGGCTGTGTGCAGGGCCTGGCTGCTGGCCTCTGCTGGCCTCTCTTGTTCCCTCTGCTGGTCCAGTGCCATGAGGAGGTACCCGCCCCACTTCTACAGGTGAGACTTGTTGAAGATCACAGCTGGGTTTCAGGCCCAAGACTTCCAGCTCCAGACCTTTCTTCCTGCCCTGGGAGGCACTCGGCCACAGGGGAGTCAGGTGGTGCCCACCCACCCTGCAGGCACGTGTCCACCCAGCCTCACAGCTGTCTCTGTCCCACAGGCCTTCCTGGGTTTTGTGTTGTACGGAGAGTGCCAGGAGGTCTTGTGGTGGGGTGGAGTGTTCCTCATCCTCTGTGGACTCACCCTGATCCACAGGGAGCTCCCACCGCCCAGGAAGCCCCTTCCGCACAAGCAGCGGTAGCACCAGCCGGCTGGGCAGACCCGCTGGAAAGACAGTCATGGCGGCTCAGGCTCGGGCTGGCATGTGGGGACCGCAGCTCAGGGCGATCTGGGTGCTCAGCCTTCCGACCCTGGGCCAGAGGAGGATGCTGCCCAGGGAAGTGGGCCCATGACCAAGAAGCCTTGTGGGTGGACAGCTCCAGCTTCTGTCAGGGGAAGTACAGCTCGGCAGTGTTCTGCCCGAAGCCGCCGCCTCCATCCGTCTGCACTGTGCTGTTGATTCTCATGTTTCCCGGCCCACCCAGCAGGCCCCGGCAGGTGCAGGAGACCCTGGGGTTGGTCAGCTTCCTGTATGGACTTGAGACCACACTGTAACTGCAATCCTGTTGCCTAACGAAGGCCAGTCACGGGATTTTGGAATCAGGACTGGTTGGGCTTTTGGCTTCACATCGATGTCACCAGACCATCAGCCTCATGCTTCTGTATTAAAGCAAGAGAAGAAAAACTGGATTAATAAATGCTTTGTTTTCTAAGTTTAAGCTGCCAGGTGTGTGATCTCAATTCTGTCCTGATTTTTTTCCTTTCCTCATTTTTTTGGAGTAAGAGCAACTGGGGTGAGCTGTAGTTCTCGGAGGGAAGTTGAAATCCCATCCCCACTTCCAGGCCTGGGACTTGGCTACTCTCTGCCTGCCAGTTCCTTCCTGACTCTACCCAGGCAAGTGTTCTTCAAATTCAGGAGCATATCTGTCCATATCTCTTACAATATTTTATGTTATGTTATGGCTGCGCCACTTGGCCTCTGGGATTTTAGTTCCCTGAGCAGGGATTGAACCCTGGTCCTTGGCAGTGAGAGCACAGAGTCCTAACCACTGGACCACCCCCTGCCCCAGGGAAGTTGCCGTCTTGTCATTTTTGAGTCCTGATTGGACAGTCGCCCCCCGCCGCCGCCAGAAATCCACACACAAGCTGAAAAGTGATAGGCTGATGGTCTCACAAGAGAGCCTTAGCAACTATCGCTAACTTCGGTATAAGAGCAACTTTGCCTTTTAAAACCCTACCAGTGTGTCTCCATCTGTCATCTCTCTCCTGAGACTCCAAGAGGCAGAAGTTACAGCAAACATCATCCATTATGCAGACTGGTTTTGTTTTTTAATACTGAGAGGATTTAAATTCCAACTCGCCTACTGGTGGCAAAAAACAAGGAAGTCGTATCCTGCCAACACTTCCCTCACAGCTTACCCTGGTCGGGATGGTTCCCCAGCATTTATGATATGACATTACGGGCAGTTGACATTTCAGTCTTTTCCACCCACCCAGGTGCAATAACTACAGAAAACAAAAGCATTAAAAAAAAATAAAAATTATGGCTGAGGTATGGCTTCCTGCAGTCCCAGCACTGCTCTGACCTCGTGAGCCCACCCGCATGAGGGTGCTGAGTCACACTGCAGGGCCTCAAGGAGGCGGCGGGCGAGGACGCTCCAGTACTACACATGGACTCTGTGCCCTGAATTCCTTTCCTAGGGCAGAAACAAATGGCCACAAAATTGGTGGCTAACCCAATAGAAACGTATTCTTTCACAGTTCTGGAGGCTGGAAGTCTAAAACCAAGGCATGATCACTGCCAGGTCCTCTTGGGAGGCTCCTTGGAGCATCCTTTTGTGGCTCTTCCGGTTTTTAAGGCTCTTAAGTGTGCCCTGGCTATGTCTGCATTACTTCAGTCTCTGCTGTGTCACCCAGCATCTCAGCTTTTGCTGCTTCACACACCCTGAGACATTTCAACTCCTTCCCATTTCATTTCAGAAAGGACAAAGTTCGTTGGAGTAAACAAGTAAATGAGGTCATGCAAATATGCTGGTCCTCATGAAAATCATTCCTGTCATTCCCCGCCGTGCCCCCGCCCCCCGCCCCCAACAATTTAGTCTCCACTGACAGCTCATGCTGGGGCTTCCCAGGTGGCTCAGTGGTAAAGAACCCACCTGCTAATGCACAAAATGTGGGTTCAGTCCCTGGGTCGGGAAGATCCCCTGGAGAAGGGCATGGCAACTCACTCAGGTATCCTTGCCTGGAGGATCCCATGGACAGAGAAGCCTGGCAAGCTACAGTGCATAGGGTCACAAAGAGTCAGGCACAACTGAGTGTGCATGCATGACTCATGTCTGAACCAACCTTCTCTGATGGTTTCACAGTCATTTCCCAACTTCAGCTCTCCCTCCATGCTTACCTACTGGGCCCTGGTATTCTGTAACCAAAACCCTTCCTTCACCCCAGTCTATCATCTGTCTGTCTGATCTATCAACCATCTATCCATCTATGAAACAATCTCTCTGTGTGGGCTCAAGGATCTCATTTGTCCCCAGTGGTTTACGATTGTTCCTGTTCTTAACTGTTTGTGCTAGGACTGTCCCACATTTGCCCCGTGGAAGTCCTGCACAGCTGGCTCAGGAAGTGAACATCTCTTTGATTCCTGTCTTAACTCATGCCCCCCATGTCTGACCTCCCAACCCTTACTGTTCCAAACCTCTCGTGGAGACCTTGCAGGACCCCACCCCCTACCATTAGGCCATGTAGCTTCCTCCTGAGACTGGTCTGCCTGTGTCCAAGGGTGGATGATAACCCCCATGTGCACGTGTGTCCCTGCTTCAGAGGACTTGGTTTTCACGGTTTGTGAGTTAACACAAATGAACATTTCCTAAGTAGCTACCACTTGATAGTTACAAGGAATCTATGCACAGAGAAAATGGGGGCCAAAGAGACTACTAGTCCAGAAGCGTGGGGTCCATCACAGTCATGAATCAGGGGTGCTAGAAGTAGCACCGGAAGTCTTTTATGATGGCAAAGATTTTGTCTCAAATGCCTACTCTAACCAGGTTTGTGGGTAGCCAGGGCAGTTGAGAATGGGCAGAAAGTCCTAAAGCTGGTGATGTCTCCATGGACTCAGGATGGGAGCCTGGATAACGCAATTGTTATTTCATCTTGAGCTCAGCTGCTTGTTTTCCAGAAAGAGGAAGAGACTTACCCAAAGTAACCCAGTTCTGTCCATCCAGATTTCATCTAATTCTGTGCTTGATGGTAACTCGTTTTGGGGGACTGTAGTAAATTACCACATCCCTTCTCTCTGGCTCTTTGGCAGCATCTGAAGAAACTGTGTCCTTGGATTCCAATACCTACTTGGACTCCCTATGTTTGATGATGACCCAATCATCAAAGGTTTCATCATTGCAGAAATTCTAGAGTCTGAAGAAATGACCACCTCTCAGGAATTTGTATCTTTCCAGTATGCTAAGCTCCCAGTAGAGGTGAGCCACTAGAGGCAGACAGGGCTCCTGCCTGGAGCTCAGTCTTGGCTTGGGGTGGGTCCCTAAGATCCCTGGGGGGTGCCCTGGTTGGCTTAGTCTTCAGGCCAGGTGTATTCCTAAGACAAATAACACTTTGCTTTTCCAAATTAGATTTTCTGAAGAAGTGATGCATCAATAGGCAATTTTTTTTTAAGTTTTCGCTCAACTGAATCTTTAACATTTTAATTTTTGGAATAAGTAATTATTTGCACGTAGTACAAAATTCTAAAGATGCAAAAGTTACAGTGAAAAGCTTCTTAGCAACTCTTTCCTGCAGGTGCGCACCTCCTGCCCTCCCCACACCCCCCACCCCACCCCACCCCCAAAGGTAGTGAGGGGTCTTTCACGACTTAAGCGTCAAGAGTTTCTCTTGGGGAATTTCACTCCCCACCCTCACCTAAGTGGCTTAGCAGAAAATTTCTCCCACCTCCTGAGAGGAGTTGGGGAAAACACACGTGTCTCCAGGCAGTCATGTCTCTAGGGATGTTTGAGGTACCTTGTAAACAGTAGGTGCTGCTGCTCACTTTGGCTAACTGAGACTGTGTAGGAACTTGAGCGCTGTACTTCTGGATCTTCTGATCTTTCAGAATAAGCTAGAGGAGCATGTCTGTTCTTCTACAGTGTGAAGGTCTTCTTTAATAATTCAAGTTGTAAAAATCGGTGTGTGGATCAGACTCAGCAAGTTGGAGGTTGAAATTGATTTCAGCTCATCGGTTTATACGCAGTGCCATTTATATGGCAGAAATGCTACTGACATCCCCGCCCAGCCCTGGCAGCGTGTTCCAGCCCTAACGGCTGCAACTGACTCTCCAGCCTGGATCTCATCCTTAGTAATCATCTACAGCTCCTAGGTACTTCTCACAGCACGCAGTGTGGACGCCCATGTGCCCTGCCCAGGACCAGCCAGGACCCTTCAAAGAGGCTGAGCTGAGGCTGGGACTCCCGGCTTCTCACACAGCGCCCCTCCCCTCTCCCGCAGCACTCCCCGCCAACTGAATGGTTGTGTGTCTTTGAATTTTCTAGGACAGTGAAGCCAGGGGAAACCCATCAGATTCCACATACAAGGCATCCTAACAAAACCTGGACTCAAGAAATTTTCATCAAGTTCCTGCTGAGAAGAAATTTCTCATTAGGTTCCTGCTGAGAAGACTGTTCTCATCACCAACTAGACTTTGCCTGATGCCCCGGAAGGAGGTGGCAGCTCTGACCGGTTCTGAGCCTTGGTTGAACATTTAAGCATTTCTTGCCTAGGGATTTTTGTTTGCGACCCCATGAACTCTAGCACCCCAGTCTTCCCTGTCCTTCATCATCTCCTGGAGTTTGCACAAACTCATGTCCATTTAATTGGTGATGCCATCCAACCATCTCATCCTCTGTCATACCCTTCTCCTCCTGCCTTCAATCTTTCCCAGCATCAGTCTTTTCCTATGAGTTGGCTCTTTGCATCAGGTAGCCAAAGTATTGGAGCTTCAGCATCAGTCCTTCCAATGAATATTCAGGGTTGATTTCCTTTAGGATTGACTGGTTAGGTCTCCTTGTTGTCCAAGGGAATCTCAAGAGTCTTCTCCAGCACCATAGTTTGAAAGCATCAATTCTTTGGTGCCCTTCTTTATGTCCAACTCTCACATCTATACATGACTACTGGAAAAACCGTAGCTTTGACTATACGGACCTTTGTCAGCAAAGTGATGTCTCTGCTTTTTAATATGCTGTCTACGTTTGTCATAGCTTTTCTTCCAAGGAAACCTTAGATATTAGCTTTCAGATAATTAGATTTTATTACTCATTAGATTTCAGATGATCAGGCTTGATTACTCATATGAGGGCAGATTCAAGAGCTAGCTGGGTGAAAGATAGCATTCAAAGGCCAACCAACCACAGCATCACAAGCACTGGGCCAGGTCACGTGGAATCACAGGGTCACCTTATTGACAGTAGAAATGCCCAGCCTGGGTCCCAGAGTCCTGCCCTGCCACCTTGAGTTTTGGACCACGGCTGTCTGTGATCAGAACCAAAGGCGTCCACAGCCCCAGAGGCCCTCCCTGGACCCTAGGCTATCAGAAGCCCAAAGCTGCTGCCCACTCGCCCCGTGAGAAGGGACCACCTCTTCAGTCCCAGTGCACATCAGCCCTGGAAGCAGCAGCTGACTGGAGCCTTCTGCCCACCCTGGCTGGGCCTGCTGAAGGTGTCTTCTCTCTCCGCTGTGTTTGCCTGAAGTCTGAGGACTTCTGCCCCTCACTCCCACCTCTCCTTCCTCCCAGAGGGGGCCCAAGGGCCAGCAGGGGGACAGGGCCTTTCCTACAGACCTCAGCAAACACCAAGCCCAGGCCCAAACCAGACGCAGGACTGAGGACCACGTGCTGTCTGCTTGCCTTTGACTTTTGACAACTTCAGGCAACTTGAAACTGTGATACCCGAAACCAAAATTCATGACCCCTGCCTGCACTTCCTCACAGCTGGTGGGCCTTCAAGGCACCTGCAGTGCAGGGGCCATTTCCAGTCTTCCACGTGGAAGAAGCCCCAGCCCCCTGGTGATGGTGGTGGGTGAGCCAGTGGTCCCACCTACTTGATCATGGTAAGTTAAGATCAGGAAACTTCAAGGGGGCTGACACGGGGCAGGGGGAGGGACGGGGGAAGATGGTGAATGGCTCCACCCATCCTGGTGCAGGACCCTGCCTACCTGTTCCCGCCAAACAGCCTCTGGACTTTCTCCAAGGAAGCCACAGGCTCCTCACCTTGTTCTCATCCAGACATTTCACTCCCACTCTTAACACCCAAAACATCCCCCTCTACACCCCTGCTCCTCACGTCAGCCGGCCCATCACAGGCCCCTGCCCAGCTGAGCAGGGTCAGCTCTGCGTCCCCTGATGCCCCCAGACCCAAGCTTCCCTTTTCAAGAAGGCCTGCCCTTATGAACCACCTTGGACGTGGCCCTAGAGTGGCCAGTGAATTTGCTGATCCTATTGCTTCAGTTCCTCCCTCTCACGGTCAAGGAGGTTAAAATCTATCACCCTGTACCTCCCATTCACTCCTTGACCCCCAGGGATAAAGCCGCCTCAGTGACCCCGTGGGCCTCCACCTCAGGGTGTGAAAGCAGGCAGGCCAGCCAGAAGGGCCCTGACTTGAACCAGCTCCAGGAAAAGAAGGGGGTTAAAGAAGGGTGACCCATCCTGACCTTTGGGGTAAAGAAGAATCCCAAGGAGTGCCTCCATGAAGGCTCCCGCCTAGTGCCCCACCTCATCTGACTGATGCTAGTGGCCCCATATGGCGGGCCTAGAAGCAGAGCTGTGGGCAGGAGTACAGGGACCTGGAGAGATGGCCTCGGCCTGCCAACAGGCTCTTGGCCACAGGGAGGTGGCCCAGCCCGGGAGGGAGAACCACCTTCCCTCGGGCAGGGATATGTCCCTTCCTGGGGGGATGGTGGTCATCCCAGAAGGAGGCACCTCCTTGTGCCAACACAAAGCCCTTGTGTTACGTGCAGTTCTTCTCTGGGTGCTGCCCTCCAGAGACTTGCTCAGATGATCAGTACACATTTAACTAAACTCCGATGCCTTCTAGATGACCATGTGGTCCTCTGGGTCACTTTTCTCTTTCTGTGAACAAGCTTCTTAGTGTCTTATGCTGGGACCATGTGGGAACTTGGAGAGCCATCTGATCCTCCGAACTTCCCAGGTCAAGGGACTGTCTCTTTCTGGGGTCAGGCTTCTTTGTTCTGGACCCCGTTGGGGATGCCTGCTCCTCCCTCTAAGGCCATAACCGCCCCCCCAACTGGACACACACTGGCAGAGGCACCATGTAGCACCGTGTGGGCTGAATGAGAGATATTTTATGTGAAATTTGCAGGAAATTCAGAGGTGGAGGCCTCGGCTCTAGAGTCAAGGACCTTCAGTTCTGGGCCTCTTGGCCCAAATGTCCACAGTAGATGCTCCATCAATGTTTGGTGCATAAAAGGTGAGTTTTCTTCCTGCTGGAAATACCACGGGAAGAAAATCCCAAGACAAGGGTGTAGCTATGTGACACTTGTCTCCTGGGCCACAAATGGGAGAGAAGAGGCTTAGAGATGTCCTCAAGGTGACCTGAGAGGCAGGATGCAGCCCAGGGGTCTAGACTGGGAGCTCCATGAAGACACGAGACTCTGGCAGCTGAGGTGGACCAGAGAGCTTTTTATTCAAACAAAGAGGTGGAGGCTTGTGCCTGGCCTCCCTCCCTGCAGCCCTCAGCTTGTTCTGACATCAGTTGCCCAGTGGTAAGTTTGGGGTTAAGCAGAATATCACACTGGCGACAGCCACTATGGAGAGAAGGCCACTGTGGTTGCTGGTGCAAGGCCACGAGGCTTAGGGTTGGGCAGGTGATTCCCACACGGCCCAGGTGCCTCTCCTGGGACATGGTCTCATGTGTCTAGTGTGGAGGAAGATGGGCTCAGCGAGGAGAGGGGTCGGGGCTGGGTCCCACTCTGTGCAGGTGAAAGGCCTCTGCACCCAACAATCTGAAAGCAGAAGTGGCTTTGGGCCTGGTGGGTACTTCTGCTTTCAGGCCATGATGACCAGAGGAAGACCAGTTTCAAACCTGTCATGCAGGGACATTTCTCAGGGGCCCTGTGGTTCAGCACATGCCTTTGACCTCAGGCTTGGACTCAGCAGAGACCCCTGAAGCTGTCTGCAAACAGTGACCAGTGACCCCTCTCCCCTTCTTCTAACCACGGCCTCCTGGGGACTCCAGGGGTTGGGATGGCTTTCCTTCCCCAGCATGGAGTCTCTTGGGTGTACGGTCCATCAAGCCTGTGCCTTGGATGCTTTTTTGGGTAAGGATAAAAACTAGCAGGCCTCCGTAGCCACATCCTGCCTAGATGGTGAGTTAACAGGCTTAAGAGCCCCCAGGGTCCCTTATGTGGCCGTTAATAAATATTAAAGCTGATACGGACCCAGAAAAGAGGCCTACGGCCTGGGTGTGGAAGGCCCCATGCCCTGCCAACTACTCTATCAATGCCAGAGTCCTGTTGTCGCCCTCTTGTGAGACATCATTAGAGCTGGGATGAGGAAAGAAGCAGCCCCTCCACAAGAAAACCCAGAGCCTGGCAGGTCACTGGGGATGGACGGCAGTGTCTCTCTGACAATCGCCACCTTTATGGAATGCCCAAGGGTGCCCTCCCAGAACTAGGCCACTGCCTGGCCTTCCTTTCTTACCCACAGTCACCACAGGGCGCCAACCCTCTGCTGGACTCTGTGAAAGATGCTGCTTCAGCTGCTATGAGAACGGGGATTGTGAACCCAGGACGCTCTGCTCAGGCCTTCAGGAATGATCACGGACACTTCAGGCTTCACAAGGGATGAGCAGGGTCCCGGCTCAGCCTGGTAGTGTGGAAGGTCTGTGTGTGTGACAGGGGACCTTCCTGCTTCTCAATCGGCAGGCCCTGACCCCCATTCATGGTTTGAGAGAGACGCCCCAAGAAAGGACACTGTCTTGGGAGAACAGGCCTAAGACTCTTAGGCCAGATTTTCTGGTCAGTTCTGCCCATGTGGGTGGTTAGACTCTTTTCAGGAGGGACAGTTAAATGCAGTTCTCACAGGGGAGGTTGGAGTTCCAGGAGCTCTACATAGGTTGTCCTTCTGCCCCTCCACCGGGAGTGGACAGAGTCTTAGCCCTGGGACAGGATGCCTCGGAGTGGACTGGGCTTCTGGTGTCTGTGGAATGCGAGCTGTTTGGGTGCTGCTGTCACAACTTAGGCTCGTGCCTACCGTGCATGTCCCACATGTGTGGGGCCCTCTCTCAAACCAAGCTGGAGCCCTGGAGGCAGCCAAGGCCACCATGGCTGTCTCCCAGTAAGGCAGGCAAGGGGGTTGGTGGTGGGTAGCCCTTTCTGGGGAGCAGCCAGGATCCTTGCCGCCTGCCCAGGCCCATCTCTGCTAATGCTGGCATCCCCCCCAGGTTCCCAAGGCCAGCCCTGCTCTGTCCTTCCGTCACCGCCTCACAGCCTTAGTTCCCAAAAGCCAGGAGCCTGGGCCCCAACCTTCTCAAGAGAAGACAGACACCCCAAGGAAGGACAGAGAGGCAAGTTCTTTTCTGCCCTGGGGCTGCCCTGCTCGGAGCTTCCTTTGCTGGGTGAGGCTGTGCAGGCTGAGAAGCTTGCCCAGCCTCGGAGGATGGTTCCTGACAATCCCTCACAGGGTGGGGAGCTCACAGCAGGGCTCTCGTCTGCCTCCGTCACGCTGCGGCCACCCCCGCCGCCTGACCTGGCCCGGCGTGGGGAGGGGGTCGGGGGTCAGAGGTCAGGGGCGTGAGGGGAGCGCGTGGGGGTGCCCAGGTGCCCCGGGCTGCCGCCAGCGAGGCCCGGTGCCGGCCCCGCCCGCAGCGTCACTCATCGACCAGCTCCACGAAGTCCTCGTTCTTCGGCTCCTCCGACGGCTCCTCTGTCGTCGTTGTCGTCGTCTCTGTGTTCTCCGTGTCCGACACCGAGGACACCTGTCGCACCCAGTCTCTGTCGCTGAGCGGCTTTGGGTGACACGGTCCGGAGAAGGGGTTGAACCAGTTCAGGGAAAAGTCCCCGCCGAAGGTCTCTTTGACCGACTTCCAGCTGCCCCTGCGTTCCCTGCGCTGCTTCTTTCGTTGGAGGCGCTCGATGCCCTGCGGGGAGAATGGGATACAGAGGGTCAGCGTGCTGGGGCCCCCGCACAGCAGAGCGCCGAGGCCCAGGGCTGGGGGCTCCTCAGAGGGCAGGGAGGGGCGCCGGGGGGCTCCTCAGAGGGCGCGGAGGGGCGCCGGGGGGCTCCTCAGAGGGCGAGGAGGGGCGCCGGGGGGCTCCTCAGAGGGCAGGGAGGGGTGTCGGGGGCGCTCCTCGGAGGGCGAGGAGGGGCGCCAGGGGGCTCCTCAGAAGGTGGGGAGGAGCGCGGGGGTGGGTTCTCCTCAGAGGGCGTGGAGGGGCGCCGGGGGGCTCCTCAGAGGGCGCGGAAAGGCACCGGGCTGGGGTTCCTCAGAAGGTGGGGAGGGGCGTCGGGGGTGGGTTCTCCTCAGAGGGCGCGGAGGGGCGCCGGGGGGCAGGGCTCCTCAGAAGGTGGGGAAGGGCTCCTCAGAGGGTGGGGAGGGGCGCCAGGGGTGGGTTCTCCTCAGGTGCGGAGGGGCGTCGGGGGCGCTCCTCAGAGGGTGGGTGGGGGCGCTCCTCAGAGGGTGGGGAGGAGCGCCGGGGGAGGCGGGTGGTCTTCTCAGAGGGCGGGGAGGGGTGCCGAGCAGCACAGCAAGCAGGGCCTGCCTTTCCTACCCCTGCCCGCCCTTTCCTTCCACAGGACCAAGGGTGCCCAAGATCGCTGCTGCACAGCGACCAGGCTTCCCTGTGGCAAACAACCAAGGGGTAACCCCTCAGGCCTCTGTAGGCGTGAGCTGCCCCCCCCCCCCGCGCCCCCATCCTGAGACCACCTGGAAAGATGACCCTTCCCCGAGAATCCTGGGCCACTCCCCCCTCCGACAGCAGGCGCAGGGAAACCGGCCTGAAGCGGGATGCTGGGGTTAAGGGGGAGCACAGGGGACACGGGACAGGTGAGGGGAGGAGGCAGCCGCGTGCACAGCGAGCACTGCATGCAACAGGCAGCCGGAGGGCACGCGGGGCAGCTCTGCGCGGGGGCGAGGGCAGGCCTCGGGCCTGCACATGCGGTGGACACGCCCTGAGGCCTCTCCCGAACTGCCCACTCACCTGCCTCTGGGTGTCCGTGTGCCAGGCCGCGGAGAGGGTGTTGGGGAGGGAGGAGAAGCCACAGGAGTTAAAGGCGCAGCCAGGCCAGACCCACAACACCCTCTACCCCCAACAGGGCGCTGCCCGCTCCATCTCTTCTGGAGCCCAGGGATTCTGCCAGGAGCAAAGGTCAGGCACCCGTCCTGCCCACGGACAGTGCTTTCCACCGCAGAAGGACCTCTGAGTACCTAGTTCTAGATTTTCTGTTCCAGGTAAGATCCTTACCGAACCGGCCCAGTCCTCTGTTGTGCAGGAGAGACTGACACACAGTACTGACTGAGATCGGGCTATGCCTGAGTCACTTCCTCTCCAGCACTCTTAGTTAATGGTATCCCATCAGTTACTGGTCTTATATCAATAAAGTTCCAAGTTTCTATATCTGTATTATGGTTTTATAAAATGTTTACATCTGGAAAGACTGACTGAAAGGCATATGGGAGCTCTTTGTACTATTTTTACCATTTTCTTGATTAAATCTGAAATGATATCTCAGTAGAAAGGTAAAAAAAATATGAGACACCATAATTTAGGCAATATAGTCTTGAATGCAGAATTACAATAATGAGAACTCAGAAACAATCAAAATGTCCAACAATGATGGCTAAGTAAATTTTCTATGTTTTTCTATAAGCAGAACACTAATGCAGTTAATAAAAGTGGTATCAATAAGGGCTTAATTTCCAAAATATGCAAACAGCTCACTCATACAACTCAACGACAAAAAAAAACAAACAATGCAATTGAGAAATGGACAGAAGGCCTAAACAGACATTTCTCCAAAGAAGATATACAGATAGCCAATAGGCACATGAGAAGATGCTCATTATTGCCAATTATTGGAGAAATGCAACTCAAAACTAGAATGAGGTGCCACCCCACATGGGCCAGAATGACCATCATCAAAAAGCCTACAAATAATAAATGTTGTGGAGAGCATGGAGAAAAGGGAACCCTCCTACACTGTTGGTGGGAATGTAAACTGGTGCAGCCGCTATGGAAAACAGTATGGAGGTTCCTCAAAAGACCAAAAAGAGAGTTGCCATATGACCCAGCAATCCCACTCCTGGTCATATACCCAGACAAAACTATAATTTGAAAACATACATGCACCCCTATGTTTAGAGAAGCACTATTTACAATAGCCAAGGCATGGAAACAGCCTGAAGGTCCATCAACAGATGAATGGATAAAGAAGATGTGGTATATACACACACAATGGACTATTACTCAGCCATAACAAAGAATGAAATAATGCTATTTGCAACCACATGCATGGACCTAGAGATTATCATACTAAAGACAAGTAAGTCATAGAATGGCAAATACTATATGGTATCACTTACATATGGAATCTACAATACAAATGAATGTATCTACAGAACAGAAACAGACTCACAGATACAGAGGAGACTTGGGGTTGCCAAGGGAAAGGAAAGGTGAGTGAGGGAAGAACTGGAACTCTGGGATTAGTAGATACAAACTCTTATGTATGGAATAGATAAACAAGGTCCCACTGTACAGCAGAGGGAACTATACTCAATTTCCTATGATAAACCATAATGGAGAAGAATGTGAAAAAGAATATACATATGTACTGACATAACTGAATCACCCTGCTGTACAGGGAAATTAATGCAACACTGTAAATCAACTATACTTCAATAAAAATTCTAAACAAGTGGCATCGATACAGGTTTACACACACTGGAAATTCTTGTCCATGTGGTGACAAGGAAAGAAAGCAACATTGCATGTGACATCATCATGGGATCTGGGGTTTGGGAATGAGATTTTAGATTTATTTCTGTTTCACGTTTTCACCAATGAACAGCTGTGACTTTTATAATGAGAACGAGAAAGCTGTGTCAGGAAATGGACCATGTAGACACAACTCTGGAGGGAGGCTCATGTGGGTCTGGGGCACAGGAAGCCATGATATTCACAATCTGGTCCCTTGCCAGGCCTCCCCCTTTAGCAGGATCAGTGATGGCCAGCTGAGGGACTTGCTCTGGGGATCCTGCATTCCTTCCTGAGTGATCAGTTGCAGCCTGTTGAGAGAAGAGGGGTTGAAGTGTGGCTATGTGGCTGGCCAGGCTACAGAGGGGATATCCAGAAATGCCAGAATGGGGGGGTCTGCACTGACTGGGCTCACTCAAAGCTATCACAGTGGATCCTCACAACCCCCTGAGAGGAGGTGGGTGTTAGTATTGACAGTTGGCAGAGAAGACACGGGTGCTGGGAGGCTGTGACAGCGGCCGAAGCGAGTCCTGCTGGTTGTGCTTCAGAACCAGGATGGGAACTGGTGTGCCCTCTGCATTTTCAATCCTACCGCAAATCTTCACTCAAAGGCAGGGAAAAGCTGGAGAGGAAAATGAAGCAAAAGAGCCCACAGAACAACACAAACAGATGGAAAGAAATACCATGTTCTTATATTAGAAGAATTAATATTGTTAAAATGACCATACTGTGCAAGGCAATCTGTGGATTCAATGAAATCCCTATCAAAATACCGACGGCATTTTTCACAGAACTAGAACAAAAAAATTTTAAATTTATATGGAAACACAAAAGACCCTGAATAGCCAAAGCAATCTTGAGAACAAGAGCTGGATGAATCAGGCCCCCTGACTTCAGACTATACTACAAAGCTATAGTAATCAAAACAGTATAGAACTAGCATAAAAACAAACAAATCAACAGAAGAGAATAGAGAGCCCAGGAATAAAACCCACACATTTTTGGTAAATTAATCTAACACAAAGGAGGCAAGAATATACAGTGGAGAAAAGACAGTCTCTTCAATAAGTGGTGCTGGAAAAACTGGACAGCCACCTGTAAAATAATGAAATTAGAACATTCTCTAACACCATATACAAAAACAAACTCAAAGAGCTAAATGTAAGACCAGAAATCATAAAACTCCTAGAGAAAAACATAGAATACTCTTTGATACACACTGTAGCAATATTTTTCTGGATCTGTCTCCTAGAACAAAGGCAATAAAAGCAAAAATAAACAAGTAGGATCTAATTAAACTTAAAAGCTTTTGCACACCAAAGAAAACCACTGACAAAATGAAGACAGCCTACAAAATGGGAGAAAGTATTTGCAAATGATATGACCAAAACAAGGTTAATATTAAAAATATATAAACAGCTCTTACAACTCAACATCAAAAACAAACAACCTGCTTAAAAAATTGGCAGAAGACTTGAATAGTTCCCCAAAGAGAACATGCAGATGGCCAATAGGCATGTGAAAAGATTCTCAACATCATTAATCATCAGGGAAATGCAAGTCAAAACCACAGTGAGCAACTTCCCTGGTGGTCCAGTGGTTAAGAATCTGCCTTCCAATGCAAGGGATGCAGGTTCAATCCCTGGTCAGGGAACTAAGATCCCACATGCCTCAGAGCAATCAAGTGCTGCAACTCCTGAGGCTGCATGCTCTGGAGCCTGCATGCCACCACTAGAGAGAAGCCTTCATGCCACAGCAAAGACCCCACGTGCCCCAACTAAGACCGGACACAGCCCCAAAAAATCCCCAACAAGGAGATGTCACCTCTCACCTGTAAGAGTGGCTGTCGTCAAAAGCAATGCAAATAAGTGTTAGCAAGGACGTGGAGAGACAGGAACACTTGTGCACTGTTGGTGGGAATGTAAATTAGTGCAATCACTGTGGAAAACAGTATGGAGTTTTCTTTAAAAACCTAAAAATAGAACTACCATATGACCCAGCAGTTCCACTCCTGGGGATATATCTGAAAGAAACAAAAACCCTGATTTCAAAAGATACTGCAATATTCACAGTAGCACTATTTATGATAGCCAAGACATGGAAGCAACCTAAGTATCTACAACTGACGAATGTATAAAGAAATAGTGGTTTGTGTATATATATATATACACAATGGAATATTATTCAGCCATAAAAGAATTTTTTCCTTTTGCAACAACATGGATGGACTCTAAGTTGAAGTAACTGAATTCACTAAGTCAAATAAGTCAGAGAAAGAAAAATAATGTATGATATCACCTCTATGTGGAATCTTAAAAAAACAAACAAAAAAACCCAAGCTAGTGAATGTAACAAACAAAAAAAAGAAACAGACTCATAGATACAGAGGACAAATTAGTGGTTATCCATGGGGAGAGGGGAAGGGAGAGGAGCAATATAGGGGTAAGTTATTAAGAGGTACAAAATACTGTATATAAAATAAGCTACAAGGATATATTATATAACACAGTGAATATAGCCAGTATTTTGTAATAACTATAAATGGAGTATAACCTTTAAAATTTTCGAATCACTATATTTTAACATATAATACCACACATCAATTATTCTTCAATTAAATTTTTTTAATTAAAAATAAAAAGAAGGGGACTTCCCTGGTGGCCCAGTGGTTAAGGATCTGCCTGCCAACAAAGGGGACACAGTTTTGATCCCTGGTCCGGGAAGATCCCACATGTCATGGGCCATGCGCCACAACTACTGAGCCCACGTGTCTAGAGCCCACAACGAAGAGTAGCCCCAACTCTCCATAACTAGAGACAGCCTACGCACAGCAATGAAGACCCAGTGTGGCCAAAGAGTAAATAAACAAGTTTAAAAATAAAGAGAGAGCCCACAGAACAATACTCAACCTCCTCAGCAGGCTTGTAAAAATGTTCCAGACAGAGCCTGGCCTGCCCACCAGAAGGACTTCCTCAGAAGTGAAGTGGACAAACATCCAGGAGTGTCTGTCTGAAGAAGAGAAAATACTCCAAATGAATCTGATGCAAAAGAAAGGCAGAGGGGGGCTTCCCAGGCGGTCCAGTAGTTAAGACTGTGCTTCACTGCAGGAGGCACGGGTTTGATCCCTGGTGGGGAACTAAGATCCCACATGCCACATGATGGCCAAATAAGTAAACAAACAAACAAACAAAAAGATTAAAAAAAAGAGAAAGGTTGAAGATCTGGACCATCAGGTTCATAAGGAGCCAGTGGGGTTTCTTTTCCCTGGTAGGACTCACTTTTGAGTTCTGTGTGGATTTCAAGGTGTCCTGGAGGCAGAGTTCTTAAGTTAGAGGGTTATGGAGGCAGCAGTGATATCCACTTCCTGCTCAAGCAAACAGGAATGGTTGGCTGATTCCTGGTAAGGGGGCAACTGCCTAAACCAGAGTTTCTAGCGGGCAGTGTGTGACTTCGGCCTTTTGGGCCTGATCAGCCTGGGTGCCACGTGAGCAGTGATCTATAAACCAACTGACCAATGCCCCAGAATGAATGAACCAGGACTATGGCTCCCCAGGAGACGGAGACCAGGCGCACACTCTGTAAGGACCTGGCTGAATCCCACAGAGGAACAGCAGGAAGTCCCTGCATCTCAGAAAGTTGGAGTTGCTGCAGCCCATGCAAATGTGCCCTCATTGGAGACAGCTGAACAACTCTCTCCTCATCAGCGGTTTCACATGTTTTTAGTGCAACCCACAATAGGAAATGGGCTTCCTTGGTGACTCAGTGGTAAAGAATCTGCCTGCCAATGCAGGGAGATGTAAGCTCGATCCCTGGGTTGGGAAGATTCTCTGGAGTAGGAAATGGCAGCCCACTCCAGTATTCTCGCCTGGGAAATCCCACAGAGCCTGGCGGGCTATAGTCCATGGGGTCACAAGGAGTTGTGATGACTGAGCAACTGAACAACGAAACAACAGGGAATACTATTCTGTTGCAGCCTACTATACACACACACACCCACACACACACCCACCCACACACATACACCAAAGTTTCATGAAAATACGTCTTTTACAAGGTGTAAGGCATTATTTTTTTATCTGTTTAAAAAATGCTGTTGCAAACCAATAAACTGATCTCGCACATGAACATTTGTGCACATGATCTGAAAAGCACAGCTTCACCAGAGCTAACGTTCTCTAGATCCATACAACATGCCAGACACCATCCTAACATCCACATCCATTCCTCTCTCTGAATCCTCCGAGCAACTTTGTGAGTTAGATTATCTCCAGGATTTTACAGATGAGCAGAGGCTTAAGCAAACTACTGCTTAAGGTCACAGGAAGGAAGGAGTTGAGCCAGACCGGAACCAAAGACAGAGGGCTCAAGGACCCATCACCACACGACCTCAGCTGCAGAAATTCAGAGCATCTTTTACATCCATGTCAGAGCGTGTGTCTTCATCCTAAAGGTTTTTGCAAACACTATCCTGGCGACATTGTTCATAATTCCATGGATCAGCTATGCTGCAACATTGTTCATAATTCCTTGGATCAGCTATGCTGCAACATTGTTCATAATTCCTTGGATCAGCATCCTCAGCTCCCACCCGCACAGATGAGGGATCCCTGGGGCTCACTCTGCTTTGCTAGTATAATCACAAGGCTCAAGTCATCAATGATTTTTTTTTTTTTTTTTAATTGAGTGAGAGGATGGGAGAAATGGAAGTCTTCAGTTTGGGAAAGTAGACTTGTTTAGTCGCTCAATTGTGTCCCACTCTTGGGTAACCCATGAGCTGTAGTCCGCCAGGCTCCTCTGTCCATGGGATTTTTCTGGCAAGAATACTGAAGTGGGTTGCCATTTCCTTCTCCAGGGGATCTTCCCAGAGATCAAATTTGTATCTCTTGCGTCTCCTGCATTGGCAGGCAAATCCTTTACTACTGAGCCACCAGGGAAGCCTGTAGACTTGTTAATAGCTTATTTTCATTTCACTGTGAATCCATCATCCTCTGTTAGGTGATTCTCAGGCAGATATGTATTTAAAAGATACAAGAAAAGGCCACATGGGTGTTGAGGTCCACAGACAGAAACCAAAGGCCAGGACATTCTTGTGTCTGCCCCAAGCCTCACTCACTCACTGGCCACTGCTCCTGCTAGGAGGACCCTGGCTCCACTCTTTTCCATCTTCTTCTGGGATGGTTCTTCACCCAAATGGCCTCTTGGTGCAGAAACAAGTGGGTCAGATGAGATATGCAGGAAGATCACCGGACAGGTGAATAGTCTGGCTCCCCCTCAAACACTTTACTTGTTTTCTCAGCACTCACTGGCTAGGGAGGCTGCCGGTTATGAGGGACTAGGGGCTCACAGTGAGCAAAACCCCAGCTAGCACCATGCTGAGCCTGGCAGCACCCAGGACCACATCATCGGCAGGCCTGTGGGTGACCCCTGTAGCCCCCAAGTGGATCCTCAGACTTGAACACGGGTCAGCATCACCTGGAGGACTGTGAGCATCCAGATCACTGCTCCCCAACCAGTTTCTGATTCAGCAGGTCTGGGGTGGCACCTGGGAATCTGCATCTCTGTTAAGTCCCTAAGGAGATGTGGCTGCTGCTGGTCTATGGACCACACTTGAAGATGCACTGCCTCAGTATATCCCTCAGCAGGAAGATTCTCAAGAGGGATTCTAGCAAAATCTCCCTCTCTTCAAATATCTTTGTTAACTAAGGGCCCCTTCTAGGTTGGAACCCCTCACTTCTGTGGGCTAGGTCACTATGTAGGCTTATGTACTACTTTGAAGTGAGAAAAACATAAAACCCATCAGCCTGGCTGAAAGAACCCAGCCCAGCCTTCCAAGGTCTGGAGTTTCTGTATGATACCGACCTCACATACGTGTTCAATAAACACTGTCTAATTTACCTCATGAGGAAAGTGGGTTTTAAAGACGCTTACTCCTTGGAAGGAAAGTTATGACCAACCTAGATAGGATATTCAAAAGCAGAGACATTACTTTGCCAACAAGGTTCGTCTAGTCAAGGCTATGGTTTTTCCTGTGGTCATGTATGGATGTGAGAGTTGGACTGTGAAGAAGGCTGAGCGCCCGAAGAATTGATGCTTTTGAACTGTGGTGTTGGAGAAGACTCTTGAGAGTCCCTTGGACTGAAAGGAGATCCAACCAATCCATTCTGAAGGAGATCAGCCCTGGGATTTCTTTGGAAGGAATGATGCTAAAGCTGAAACTCCAGTAGTTTGGCCACCTCATGCGAAGAGTTGACTCATTGGAAAAGACTCTGATGCTGGGAGGGATTGGGGGCAGGAGGAGAAGGGAACAACAGAGGATGAGATGGCTGGATGGCATCACTGACTCGATGGACGTGAGTGTGAGTGAACTCCGGGAGTTGGTGATGGACAGGGAGGCCTGGCGTGCTGGGATTCATGGGGTTGCAGAGTCGGACATGACTGAGCAACTGATCTGATCTGATCTGAAGTCAAGATGTCTCGCTCTGCGTTCTTCCATGAAAAAAGTATTACAAAGATGAAATAGTAAATGACTAGAAGGAGACGAAGCACATGCATTTCTACCCGTGTCTACTTTGTGCATGATGTCACCAAGCCCATGTAAATATGCACAGATTTGTTTGCTCCTAAGCTTTTTGCATGTTCAGTCTGGTTGCTATGAGAACAAACCAGAAGTTGACAGGTGGGAAGGAGTCACCAATCCAACTGATCAAGTCACCTTCCTCTTTATTTTTCCTTTCCACTCCTCAGAGCCCACATTCTGGAGGACCGTGGCTACTACTGGCTCATTTTTCCACACATGCACCATTCAGTGCTGTCAGGGCTCCTGTGCCGAAGCAAAAGGCTGGGTTGCCTTTGTGTAGAGATGTCCTTCTTCATCTGACATCCTGGGAGACTGAAGAGGGCTTGGGGGTGCCTGTTTCTTCCTGGGTGGATGCCAGGCAGAAGCTCAACCACTGCTGCAGAGAACAGCCACATTCCTCATTGCTGGCTGCTGCTGCTTGGTCACTAAGTCGTATCCGACCCCAAGGACTGTAGCCCGCCAGGCTCCTCTGTCCATGGGATTTCCCAGGCAAGAATACTGGAATGGGTTGCTATGCCCTTCTCCAGGGGGTCTTCCTGACCCAGGGATTAAACCTGTGTCTCTTGAGTCTTCTGCACTGGCAGGTGGATTCTGTACCGCTGAGCCACCTGGGAAGCCTCCACTCCCTGGGTTCCTGGCAAAACATTCTCCATCTCAACAAGATAAAATAGGAAGAACACAGGGAGTTTGGGGATATTTCCTATGTCCTGAGTGCAGCTGTTCAATCTGGCTTGAGAACTAGGGGAACATTCATTCTTTCAGCCAAAGGGCTTGTAAAAACCCAGAGACAGAACCACACTGGATGTCAGAAGGAGACTCTCTGGGAAAGATATAGGTGGTACGCTCAGGTATAAATCATGAGTTTCTATTTTGAGGACTTGAAAACAAAATTCAATATATCTTTAGCATGATCTACTGTATTCCTTAGAAATTCCATGGGGAGAAGAACCAATGTGATTCATTAAAAAAAAAAATGCCCTTGAAGATGGGGTATTTTGAGGCCTTCAAATACTTGACAATATTCCCTGAGTCCTACTCTCTCTTCCCTGGCAAAAGGAAACATAGCAAAAGCACCCTCTCCCCCAGGGATAGATCCTTGAGGGAACACAGCAGAGTGAGGGCTTTCTAAAATGCTCTGGGGTCATTCAACAACCACATTTCTTTCATCAGTGTAAGGGGTGGGGTTGGTGTGGTGGGGGAACCACGCAGGGAACAAATGCTAGGGACTAGATTTAAAAACAGCACTGAGAGGAAAAAGCCCAAACACAGGCTCGACTACAGCATAAGCAGCACAGCAGAGGCAGGTCAAGTCTAACTGCCTCAGAAGAGATTGCCAAGAAAATGGTTCTTCGCTTAAACATCTGAGGGGTGGTGGAAAGCACCTCAAAGCCACACCCCACGGTGTGTGTGAAGTTTCCAGTCATTTCCTCTGGCTTCACTTTGCTTTTTGCTGGGTGGGCAGAGGGAAAAAAGGTGTCTCTCCCAAGCCCAACTGGAGAAGCAAATTTTGCAGACCTGCTGAGTTTTTTTTCTGTTCCAACTGGGAATCCACAAGCACCAGGTAAGGGACTCAGGCTGCAGAAAGAGCCAGAGGAGAGAGGCCCGGTGGGGCCAGCTCGTCCGGAAGAGGGCTGTAAACATCCTTTAGAGGCGATGACGCAAAAGGGAGCATGCACAAATGCCCTTTAAAAGCGATGAATGAAACGCCCAAACAGCACATTCATGTTGACTGGACCATCAGCTCTACCCAAGGGGTGACTCCATGAGAGACAGGGGGCTCAGCCAGAACAGGTTTTGGAAAAATTTTATTGCGTTTGGTTTCCATGTGGAAGCACTGACAGAATTGAAAAGAGGCAGCATGTTCCACTTACTTTTCTGAAAGATCACACAGCTAGACGAAATCTCTCCCCACCCCGGGCTGATTTCGTGAACCTCACCCCAAAACCCACCCCAAGCAGATTAAAAAAAAAAAAAGAAAGGTTTGTGGTGATTATTTAAAAACAATTCCCCGTGTGAGACGGTCGGCAATCAAATTTCTGTGACTTCCACGTTTGATGCGCGTTTCCCGTCCCCTCACCTCCCCTCACGGTCTTCAGGCCTTCCCTCCTTCAAATTAGACTCAACGCACAAGTGTGCAAATGGAAACACTAGTCAGTCTCGGTGCCACAGGCTTAGGAATCTGCCGGTTCCACTGGACGGGTGGGCATCTCTCAACTTGGCGATGGTGCCTTCGCATCACGGGCAGCCCATGCAGATCCACGGCCTCCCAGGTTAAAATATAGACAAGACATGGAGACGTGCACATTTATGGGTCTAAAACATCCGAAAGTAAACCCACTTCGGAGATCTACAAAAATGAGGAAGGAGCGGGTTGACTGTGGGGCTGCGGCTGGTTCGCTTGGCAGTAACACTGCTGAACGGACATGGCGCTAGGAGAGGGAGGGAGGTGGGACGCTCAGATGGGAAGCAGAGGGAATAAAGGAAACGTAGCTCGCCTGAAGCTGCGTCATTTTCTTCTTCTCGTGATTGTGTAAGGCATTTTGAACTGGAAAAACTTCTTTCCTTCACATTCTTCCAAATGATCAGTTGGAATATAACCAGTGATTCGGAATACAAATAAGACCCCTTTCATCTCAACCCTCCCACCCCCAAAATCATTCTACGCACCCAGAGCCCAAAAAGTACAAGGCAGGCAATTGATTTTGTGAATTCAGAGGCAAATCGTGTTCACACAGGGCACGAGGCTGCTGTGGTCAAGGACCCTTCTTAGGGCTCCAGCCCTGATCTCCCAGGCCACAAGGGGTGAGCATCCAACTTCAGCGAGGTTTTAAGTCCCATCCAGGCACCTGCCACTGCCTCCTGGGCAGTGGGAGGTCACGGGCCCTCTTCACTCTCTCCTATGGGTCCCCCACCAGGCGTCCGGGCCAGTCCGTCCACGCACAAGCGTCACGACTCAATTAGTACAAGGGGGCGTGGCCTGGAGACAGTGGCCTCCACGTTAGTCATGCCAGACAGACAGCAGAGAGGAAACCAGAGGCCAGAGAAGTGATTTTAAATAGGAAAAAAAGGAAAGCAGCTTCGGTCACCGAAAAATAGAAAGGATGATCTTTTCAAAAATAAAAACCATGGGGACTTTTTTTTTTTTCTCTGCAATGTTCAGCCATTTAACTTGAGGCATTAAAAAAAAAAAAGTTTCAGAGTAGTCGTGTTGCTTTTTTCGGTTTAGACATTCATGAGAACGGATCGGACGGTAGTGCTGGGATGTGGTTTGTGTCTGAGTGGCAATGCTGCTCAGGGTCCTTCAGACCACATACTGGTACGGGTCTGCCTTCCCTTGGTCTGGCGTGGCAAAGGGGCTGGCCCAGCCTAGAGAGAAGGGGTGGCCAAAAACGGCTTTCATGTTCATCCATTTTGTTTTTTTAGCCCATCTTCTCTCTTCCTTTTTCAATTGTTCTATTCCCTGAAAACAAGAACAATCATACTTTCAGTCAAGCACTTTACTGCTGTGGTTTTTGGGGGAGAAAAATCCATTAGCTTGAGGTGAATGGAGTAAATGCTTCCTTTTTAAAGCCATGAAGCTTATCTACATAGTACATTTTTTTTTCTTCTCTTTCCCTCATAAAAAGTGCTAAAGACAAAAAGGAATCATCATTTTTCTTTTGGGTGGGCACACAGGCACGTCTGTGTAAGTCCCTCCAGGCAGGAAGGGACACATAAGAAAGTCAGCAGGCCCTGAAGCCGCTGCTCCTAGTCACGCAATCCGGTGTTGTATTAAATGAATCCTGGCCGGGGAGTTTGGGCCCAGGGCCAAGCAGTGTGTGGGAGCACTCTGAAGGCTGGGGTGCAGGGAGCCTCAGCTTGTGGGGAACTTGAGCTCGTGAGAGCCAAGGATCGGTTCGTGGGAACTCTGAAGCTGCTATGACCACTTTGCAGACAAAAAAAAGGACCAGGTGAAACGACTGCTCTGGCGCGGTCTGTCCCGAAGGCCGGGGAGGCCAAGGAGCACCCAGCGTAGGGGGGCTGGCCAGGTGCAGCGGAGGAGGTGAACAGGAGGAAGAGCACAGAGGAGGAAGGAGAGGGATTAGTACAGGTTAGAGGGGCCGCACTGGCAGACCACTCAGCCTCGGCCGCGGCCGTGGCCAAGGCCTTCCTGGGCTCCTCTGGGGACAAGTGTGGCCCGAGGCAGGCTCAGCAGTTGTCATGGAGCCCACACCACCCCCAGCCAAGTCTCGCAGGAAAAACGAGCTGGGGGAGCAGGTCAGTCCCTTCCTGTCTCCTTCTCCGAAAGGAACTGGTAAGCAGCTGGAGGACAAGGCGGAAGCAGCTTGGCGGGAGCCCCACCGGGGGTCTATCTGGTGGCCTCTGTGCAGTGGAGAACGGGGCGGGCCCGAGGGGACAGCCCAGTCCAACTCTGTTCACAGCCTAGGGCCCTGGGACCACACCATACTGGTCAAGGGCGGGACGCCCTTGCCCACGCGCGGCAGGCCCTCAACTCCTCTCTCCCTTCCTTTCAGCACTGCTCCCTTTAGGAACGGCCTTGAGGGGTAAGAACGACTAGGACCAGGGCCATGATTTGCCTTCTGACCCCCTAGGCCACAGCCTGTGTGGCCCAGTGGCGTCCTGACAGCCAGATGGTCACCTCTGGGTTCCCTGCAGGTCTCACACACAGAAGCTGGTCTGTGCGGTGCACAGACACACGGCTGGATGAACCTCATCGGCTACTATTTTTATAGACACTCTTTTATAATGGTACTAATAGTTATAAAAGAAAAAAAGGTGCTGAGAGGCACGCAACCTTCTAAGCCACCGGGAACTGCCCCAGATCCCAGTGATGGTGCCTTGGCAGCCGGCACACCATCCTCCTCTGCATGCTGAGTCTCCACACCCTCAGGGGTGGGGCCGCAGCAGCAGTAAAGGCTGAGTCTTCCTATGAGCCTCCAGCTAAGGCTGACTACCCAACCGGCCAACGTCCCCCCGAAGACCCCGAGGTGACTGTTGAGGATGGACTCACGACGTCCCCATAGAGCGCAGGGCTGCCCCTTCCACCTGGGGCCCCTCTCCGAGACCCCAATGCCGAAGAGGGAAGAAATGCCCACATCACAGCCATGGACTGGTCACCAGGTGGCTTCTGGACACCTTAGGAGGGTTTAGAGGTGGCAGCAGTGGTGCCAGGGGTGTGGGCTCCAGCAGTTTCGAAACTCCCAGAGAAGGAGTTGTGAACAGGGAGGAAGGTGGGGCAGGTGGGAGGCCGCAGACGGGGACCAGAACCAGCCTTGCGCCCACTGCTCTGGGGGCCCCCACTGGGCTGTCTCCTGACCCCACTCTCAGGATCGGATCATAAAGACGCTTTCACTGGGAAGCTGACCCTGCCTGTGCCATGCAGGTCAGGGCACCCTTTGTCCATCACCCATCTCCAGGCCCATGGCCGCTAGACAGGAAGGGCACCCCAGTGCCTCGTAGAGTGACACAGAGCCGTGGACAAGACTGAACCATCACGGGAGGCTGGGGGGGCTTGTAACAGAGAGGCTGTTGGGCCCCATACCTGTGTGACCTGAGTGCCAGAGGAAGAAGACCACAGGCCACTGCAAAGGGAGGAATGGGCCCTGCACACCCGCGGCCTGGCCACTGGGCTCCCAAGTCTGACCTGCAGGCAGCCCCCCGCCCCCAAGCCCCAGCCGTGGAGGGAGTGGTGGCAGGCTGCCCCCGTGCTCACCGTCTCATCCGTGCAGATGGAGTGCACCTGGGTCCCGAACATGACAGACGTGAAAATGAGGAACAGCAGCCCCTCGAAGCAGAGCAAGATGAGGAGGATCACCGTGGTGGGCGGCGAGAAGGAGCTGCACTCTGAAAGAGAATGGACACGTGGGGCTCGGGGCTCCACTCTGCCTCTGGCCGCACAGGACCGGGCTCCTCGCTGGCCTCCAGGCCCCGCACCAGCCTCCAACACCATGAGCTCGCACTAACACCCCATCGCAGCCCACGTGTTGGGAGTCGCCTGCTTCTGTCTGCCCTTGTCTGATGTCTGCCCTGCCTACTCAACCCCCAGGCTCCAGGAGGGCAGGGACTTTCTGTTCGGCTTGGTGTTGGCCATCAGCCTTGGAGCAATGCCTGACGACAAAAGAATCTGGGCGAGAGGTTGGTGCATTCTGAGCTTTAGTTTTCTTTCTGTACTGTGGAACGGTCGAGGGTTCGCGAGGGGAATTCTGCCCCACTCCACCTTGGCCCAGCATGAGCAAGTTGATGCTGCTCCCAGACAGGGGTGCCGTGCTTCCTGATCCCCTATAGCTGCCCTAGAGTGGTGGCCTGGCCACCATCCTGCCACAGCTGCAAGCACCCTTCTCATGGGCTGGCCATGGAACTGCAAGTAGAGTCTGGGGAGGTGGGAAGCAGATCGAGGGAAGGTGGAACTGCCTCCTTACCCTTCTCTGAACATCAGTTCAAGATGCCCTCATCCTGGGGGATTCCTCTTACACGAGCTGGATGCCCCATTGATCCAGGGCTGAGCAGAGATGGTATTAACTGAGCAGAGATGGTATTAACTGTACTCTGGGGACTGTCCGGCACCTCCTCTGCTCTGAGACCAGAGGAACTGGGGGCCTCAAGCCACCTCCATCAGGAAATCCCCTGCTGGAGGAAATCCACTCCATCTGGATTGACCACAGACAATCCAGAGCATGCAGGTAAGACCCTGGGTGGTGGAGTCTTCCAGACAGGGTAGGAAAAGCCCGCTCAGGACTAAGGCCTGAATCACAGGCCCTCTTCTTAGCCATGTGACAGGGTAACTTGCTCAACCTCTGCAAACACCGACTTTTGTCATCTGCAAAGGGGGGAGTATCTCTCCTACCCTGCAGGCTTGTTACAAGGTTGAGATAAGGCCTCGCTGACAGTCTCCTGTGCACTAAGTGGGAACACGGAAGCAATGGTCCCAGCCAACTCCATTGCCCCAACAGTGGCCCTCAGTGCTCTCAGCACTGCGCACGTCTCTTCTTAAGGGCACGAATTCTACTGCGAGGGCCCCACCCTCATGACCTCTTATGAAGAAATACCAGAGAGCTTGCTTTTCTCTCTCTCTGCTGGGTGAGGACACATGAGGATAGGGCCATTTGAAGCTGGGAAAAGGGTCCTCGTAAGGGATGGAATTGACTGGTACCTTGATCTTGGACTTTCCAGACTCTTGAACTGTGAGAAATACTTAAGCCTCCCAGTCTATGGCATCTTGTTGCAGCAGCCTGAGGTGACCAGTACCCATGGGATTTTTCTTCCCCTAGATGAGGTCAAGCCAGGTGGACCAGAGAGACAGAGGGGGCAGATGCAAGCTAGGAACAGAGGCTAGAAAAATCTCTTAATATCTTGTCAGGAGCTAAAGATACCTAAGAAGTCAGTACATGCAGGAAGAGCAAAACTCATAAAAAATGATGACATGAAGAAGGGGACCAATCAATGGTAAAAGGGTGGAAATATGTTTCTGCTCGAGGTGTTTGTCTCACAGACTGCGTGTGAAAGGAGGAGCCCGGCAGGCAGCCTCCTCATTCCTCCAGCAACTACAGCAGTCTCTCCCTTATCCTTGGTTTTGCTTTCTGCAGTTTCGGTTACCTGCAGTCAGCCTTGGTGCAAAAATATTAACTGGAAAATTCCAGAAATAATAAGTTTTAAAGCGCAAACTCCCCTGAGAAGCATGATGAAATCTCATACCTGGCTCTGTCCACATGAGATGTGAACCATCACTTTGTCCAGCATGTACATGCTACATATGCCACCAATCATTTCGGTGACCAAGTCGACTGCCACGGTATCAGAGTGCCTATGTTCAAGTAACTCTTATGCTACTTAACAACAGCTCCAAAGTGCAAGAGTAGTGATGCTGGCCGTGCAGATACTCTCTTACTGTGCCTGATTCATAAATTAAACTTTACCATAGGTATGCTGTGCTGTGCTTAGTCGCTCAATCATGTCCGACTCTTTGTGACCCCATGGACCATAGACCGCCGGACTTCTCTGTCCATGGGGATTCTCTAGGCAAGAATACTGGAGTTGGTTGCCATGCCCCCCCCCCCCCACCCCCCGCTCCAAGGGATCCTCCCAACCCAGGGATCAAATCCAGGTCTCTGCATTACAGGCAGATTCTTTACCATCTGAGCCACCAGAGAAACCCAAGAATACTGGAGTGGGTAGTCTATCCTTTCTCCAAGGGAACTTCCTGACCCAGGAATCGAATTCGGCTCTCTTGCATTGCAGGCAGATTCTTTACCAGCTGAGCTACCCAGGAAGCCCCTATCATAGGTACATCCATATTTAAAAAAAAAACAAACACCAAACGCTGTATATGTAGGGTTCTGTACTATTTGAGGTGTCAGGCATCCACGGACCGTCCTGGAACATGCCTCCTGCAGATAAGCGGGGACTACTATATTAAAAATTCTTTTCTTATATCTCATTTTATTCTTCTTAAAAAATTTCAAATTTTAATTATACGTTCAGCATCTATATTTTTCCCCTCAGGATTTATGCAGTCTTGTGATTGGAGTTCCCTCCTCAGCATTTGCATCTTTAAACGAGATACTTCAAAAGCAGGAAGAATTTGTCTACCATCTTAACATACATTGGTGATTAAGCAGCTAAAAAAATTATCGCACACAAAAACACCCAAATGAACAAAAACCCCACCCATGTCCTAGCCAGAAAGTTAAAAATGGATTTCTGCAAGGTTGGGATGCAATGACCTTCAATTAAAGCTCCTCACTTAAAGGCACGGCTCTGCTCCTGGGATGAGCTTCCCCGCTGGGGCCTACATTTTTCCTGGGCCCCCTCAGACCCAGGAGGGTCTGTTCAACTCACGACTTTACCTGTGGAACTGACTTTAAGGGGCTGCTTTATTTCATGAAGAGATATTCGGGCCTCTGCTGTTTCTTCCCTGGTCAGTCCATAGGCTTGCAGGAGATCTAATAAAATGAGGTCAGCCCCTGGCACCAGGACAGAGACAGAGAGCCCGCCCCCACTCCGGTCACGCGCCCCTCCTGGAGCAGGGAGGGAAGCCCTGGCATATACTCACTTGTCCAGTCTTCTTCAAAGCAGTGCAGGAAGTGGAATCCCACCATGATGAGGGCGTGCAAGGAAATGAGAGCTATGTACATCTGCAACAGGAAAGCAGGGCAGACGCCATTGCTGTGAGAACCGCCTGGCCGTGCGGGCGCCCGGGACAGGGTGCTTGCAACCTCCCACTCAGGAACGCTCAGGCTGAGGGCTGGGCAGGGAGGGGCCGGAGAGCCACCTGGTGATTCCCCCTAGCCAGCCCCCGCCCCTAGGTCTGAGGTGCGCGGCCATTCCCTGGGGGCAGTGGGGCTCAGGCTGTCCTGGGGGCTCCGGGCCCGCTGCCTCTTCTCGCTTGAAGGGTCAGGGCACTGACTGCCTGTGGTCCCTCCAGCCCTCGACCTACCTGCAGCTGAGGGAGGGTGGCCGCCTTCTTGGCTACTGAGCTCGACACCAGGCCTGGGAGCCCAGAACACGGCCCTTTGCTTAGAGCTAATCAGCTGGAAGCAGTTTTCTAGACGCTCGAGGGAAGGGCATGGGAGTGGGCCCGTGTGGAACCAAGGAGAGCTCTGGCAGAAAGGCAGAGGTCTGCATGGCCAGGCACCGTCCTGCCAGCAGCAAGGCAAACGGCGAGTGCTCCCCGCAGGGTGGGGACGGCATTCGGAAGCTGACTTACTGTAAACAGGACGAAGTACTTCTGGTTGTTCTCGCCGACACAGTTATTGACCCAGGGACAGTGGTGGTCCATTTTCCGAATGCACCGCTTGCAGACGCTGAAAGAGCCGCAAGGCAGACCTTGAGGGGGGCCCCCACGGAGGCGGGAGGGCCAGGAGGACTCAGAACCCACGCTCCAGCACCACTCCTCCTCAGCGGCCCAGTGTTTCGCTGCGTGTGTGCTGGAAGGGCCTGGAAGGGACAGGACCCCCAAGGTCACAGTCATTTCAGACAGGGGGACAGGTGGTGACCACCGAGGCCTCTTATCTTGTTTCACAGAGAAAAAGGCTGGAACTGACTCAACTGAGAAGGACACGGCTCTCCTGAGGGAAGAGTGGGCTGAGATTCTGGTTTACTGAGGGGACAGAAAAAAGAGGCAGTTTCGAAAACTTGACAGGATGAGATGGGATAGAGCTACTCCTCACTTCCCCCAAAGGCCAAAAACCCTAAGGGCGGGCCTGATGGGACTTGCCAGAGTGGCTGACGAAATAGAGAGAGACAAAGAGACAGAAAGTGAGCACTTGAAGAGTTCAGAGTGGGGTCAAGAACTGCGTGTCACGGGGCTACAGGAAGTCCCCCTCTAAGGACCTTTCAGCTCTAAGATAATATCCACTTAGCCCAAAATAGCAATAGAGTCATCTGAGCTTAAGTGTTGACCAGAAGTCCCACTAATTTGCAAACAGTTATTAACTTGTTGCTGGGATAGTTTTTGGCTTGGGACTATTTGAAGCTATGATATTTGATTAAAAAAAAAAAATGCCCTCCCCATTCCCTTCTGGACGACACAAGTAACAATCTGAAACAAGAGCACAAAGCTTAAATAGGGGCTCGAAAGCAGCTATTCCCAAAGCTCAAGTTCAGGAAGAGCCATCTGCCAACAAGATGGACTCATTGAGAACAGTTTCTTTTTCAATTCATTAAAATAGGCTCCATAACAATTTATCTTGGGGGCATTACATGTTCAAAACAGTTTAAAATACTGTAAATACAAGCTTGTTGTATATATTTATGAAAGGCCCTGAGTTCACACCAGCGTTTATTTCCACTAGTTTCCATAACCAACTTTATCTTAGGTTCTTACTGAAGTGGGCGGGGGGCTGCAGGAGAGCTGTTCCCAGACTATAGGTCAGGAAGCCCAGACCACTCGGAAGGGGGAGGCGTGGCCTTTCCTAAGCCCGGCATGAGCTCTGCTGGCAAGGCAGACCTCCCCCTGCCGGCCCCCCGCCCCAGAGGACACGTATAAGGGAAAGTGAGGAGAGATACTGGCTCAGACCAGCGCGGGCGTCATGGTCTCCACCCTCGTTCTTTCCACAGCTTCAGAGGCTGGTGATAACACAGGCCTATGGGAAATGAGCACATTTCAGAGATGCTAGCCCAGCGCCAGAGTCTTCCTTGGGAGCCAGAAAGGCAGGGTAAGAAAAGGATGCATGAAAGGGACAGGGAGGGCAATAAACTGAAGGCCAGGTGCCAGCAGCACCATCTGGTCAACCTCTCTCTGTGTCACCAATTTGGATGAATGAATGAATGAGTAGGCTTTCCTTGTTCCCAGTGTACAATTTTGCAAATCCCGATGAGCAGGCAGCAAAGCTCCCTGCATCCTGGGCCTCATCCAACACATTCCACCGTGGAACCAGCCCTGTAGACCATCTCTTCCACGTCCTTCCTCAGCTCTGGGGTTTCTTAACCCCCACCCCATCAAGGGAACCCCTGAGGGTGACCACCTCCCTGCTCTAGGCTCTTGAGCAGCTTCTCTTCCACTCACACTATTTTGTAAAAGGGATTTAAGGTGGGTGCTCCAAGACAGTGTGTGCTCAGCAGCAGAGAAGTGCCAAAGCACCTGGCATCCTCTGAGAGCTGTCAGAGGCTAAGTGAATCTGTCCTTTGCTCTCCCCTCCCAGCCTCCGTGAAGAGGCCAAGTGTGAATCTGGGAAGATGGGTTTCACAATGGGTGAGTCTCTCTGGGCAATCAAATCAGAACACAGCTCGTCCTTCCGGGAGCAGGCAGGAGTATAGCCAACCGAGAGCTGCAAACTTTGTCCAGAGTGTCGGTCTGAGTCTCTTTCCTATTTGCAGAGACAGGACAGGCCAAGACACTGCCTCCCCCTCCGGCTTACAGACTTGTTCAGAAGTGGGGCTCCCGGGTCGAGTGGTGGCGCACGTGGACAGGGAGGTCCATCCACGCGGAGGCTTGGAGGCTCTCTTCAGAGGCCGACAGACGCAGCTCAAGAATGCCCGGCCTGAGTGGCTCTGGGACTGGGGCTGGGAGAGCGCCAGGGGCAAGGCCTGGGGTAAGTCTGCAGGGCGCCAGGTGAAGGATGCTCCAGGCCCCGGGGGAGACCGCCCTTACCTGCCTGGCTACTTCATCTCTGGCACCAGCCATCAGGGAGAGGAGGAAAAACTGTGGGCCTTCCACAGCCCCTGACATCCCACTGACTGGGAACTTATAGCCCAGAGCCAGCATTCTGCCCAGTCTCCAGCGGGCAGGAGGCTCACTGTGTCCCTTCCCCCCGACACAGTGGCCACACGGGCTCCCAGAGGGTCCTCTCTCCACGCTCACCTCCTGGTGAAACCCACCTCCCCTGGCTCCTCTCCTGCGCCAGCTTTAGTGGCTCTCGTGCGAAATGCTGCGGGCACAGACACGTCCTAAGCCCGCTATGGCAGTCACTGAAAGGACCAAGGGTCCTCCCTGGAGGTTATTTTGGGTGCTCCTGAATTCAGCGTCCCCCCAGGTCCCTCCTGGTATCAGATGAGGGAGGGGGCTTCTCCCCTCTTCCTCCAGGTTCCCTACCAGTATCCATCCCCAAAGCACTTTCCTAGAAAGCCTTAAAGAGCCCAACAAGCTCACCGGATCCCATGAATTCAGGTTTCCTGGGGCTCGTGCCTCCTTCTCCAGGGAGACACAAGGGCCCTTCCTTGGCTCTCAGGCTCCAAGAAGAGGCTGACGGCTTCTGCCTGCCCTCCCTACAGGGGCACCCATCAAGCTGTATCTGTCCGGCCTGGGCGGTAAGCTCCTGGGTCAGGGCCGTCTCCCCTCTACCACTATAGCCCAGAGCCAAGCCTGGGGTTAGCTTACCAAGGGTCAGCAGAGTGAAGGCTCTGACACTACAGATGAGGAGACAGGTTCCACCGCCTCAGGCGGGGACATCACAGCACAGAAAGAGAAAGGAACACAGCTAGTAGGTCCCAAGGGGACCATGCTCTGCATATAGGCTTTCATCTCACACCTCATTCACTGTAATTAAAATTATAAGCAAAAAAGACATCTCCAGCATTCTGGTCCCAGCGGAGAAACAATTTGGGGTAAGGCTGCGCCCAGATGGGCTTCCCTGGTGGCTCAGATGTAAACAATCTGCCTGCCGAGCAGGAGACCAGGGTTCGATCCCTGGGTTGGGAAGATCCCCTGGAGAAGGGCATGGCTACCCACTCCCGTATTCTTGCATAGAGAATTCCCTGGACAAAGGAGCCTGATGGGCTAAAATCCACGGGGTAGAAAAAAGTCGGACACGACTAAGTGACTAAACAACAATAAAAACAAGTGTTCAAACAGGGCACGAGAAAGACAAACAAGCTGGCAGGGGCCTAAGCAGCCCGCGGCGGTCTCAGCCTGTGTGTGTGTCCGTGTGCGTGTGCGTGTGCGTGTGCATGTTGGGAGGAGGGGAGGAATATGAGGTTTCGCCGAGGTCAGACATCTCCATCTCCTTGTGCAAAAAGAACCTAACACATTACCTAATGCCCTGACCATCCATGTCAGCATGAGCTGCCCACCCTGAGGACTTCCACATGCTTCTGTGGTCCTTGACGTCAAGAAGAAAGCAGCCTGGCTGGAAGGAAGACCCACTCACAGACCACCAGGCTGGAAGGAACACCTAACAAGTCAATGTCAGGGAATATGCATGGTACCCATCAGAGCTGAGGGCAAAGAGATGGTTTTAAATTCCACACACTCTTCTGGGAGGAGAGGAAGCAGAGAGCTGGGCACAAACAGTGGCCCCTTCACCTGAGCAGGAGGACTGATGCCCACTCTCTCCAGCAGGGCAACAGGGCCCTCGGCTCCACCAGCCACAAACCCAGCTCTGTCTGGTGTGCTGGGGACTCTGCTCACCCGAAACCACGGGTGCCTAGATGGCCCAGGCCACCGCGAGCCATCACCAAGGACTGGCTGGCAGCACACGTTTCCCGAGACAGGAGCAGGCCACGCACAGGCATCATCACTCAAGTTCCTCTGCGTTTGAGTTTATCTGAGTCCGCGGCTTTTGTTTGGCCCAGGCAGATTTGTTTACTAGCACTCAAGAACACCTCCCTCGGATCATCCTGCGAAGGGAGGAAGTGAGGAGGAGGCGGTGAGGAAATGCCTGGCGGTGGGGAGGAAAGGGAAGAGGACCACTGTGGTCGCCGAGTGCTTTCTACAAAGCTCACCCTTCCGTGTCTGGCCCAGCCTGTGTAAACCCAGCACCTCCCCAGCGCTCACACATTCCTCCACTAACAGACATTCATACTGAATCCTCATGAGCTACGAGCAACAACCCTTTCTATAAAGGAGAGAGCTGAGGCCTTGAGAGATGGTCCCCGGTATGACCGGGACAGCACTGCCATTCCAGTGCTGACCAAAGCATCGCTCCACCACACCGGGATGCCCTGAGCAATCACGGCACCCGGGAGGTGGAGGCAGCTGGCTTCCCAAGCCTCGGGGGGAAGGCTAGCTGGGTGCCTCCCTCTTTGAATTAGTTTCTAATACAGATCTCAGAAACAAGCTGACCCAGGGACAGAAGACCCCATGGAAGACGGCAATTCCCGTGGCCTCTGCCCACGCTCCTTGGCCCTTACCCTTGAGAAGCAGCAAGTAGCTGGGGAGGGCTTCAGCTCGCTCTCTCAGACAGACGGAAAGACAGACAGCCTTAATTCCTCATCCAGGGAGAGTCTGTGCTATGGCGAAGCCATCTCTGGGGCTGACCATGGGAACGACGATGATGAAATGGGGTGGGCTGAGGTGCCCAGGACACAGCAGCTGTCGGGAGCCAACCCCGGCACACGGATGTGGAGACTGACCGCCTTCCTCCGAGAGGTGGGCAGCACAGCCCACACAGAAAAGACACCTTTCAGCCACTCGGACCTCTCACAAAGCCCAGACGCTTCCACAGCATCAGGCTGACGATACCTCCTGACGCTGGGAGGCAGTTCATTCCTCTGCAGCCCCTCTCCAGCCCCCACACACACTCATGTGAGAATGGGAGCAAGTGACAGGCTTGTATTTCTGTAATTTAGCATTAAAGTCCTCTTGTCATGATGAAGAGCAATATTTACCTACAAGTTTTTTTTTTTTTTAGCATAGAAGACTCAAAAGAACAAAGAAATCTGAAAATCAAAAAGGAAAAATCACTGCACATAAAATGGGGAAATGGCTTTTTTGGCTGAATTCTACAATGGTCAGACCTCTAGAAGTTTTGTTTTTAAGAAAAGTTGTTCTTTTCCTTCAAGGATAACGCCTTCATTTCCCTGTGGCCATCCACGTTAGTATGACCCGCCCATCCTGAGGACTCCCACGAGCTTCCATGGTCCTCAATGCCAGGAAGAAAGCAGGTGAAATCTCCAATTTCTGTGAAACTGGACCTGCCCCTCAAAGATGTCAGGCACTAGACATGCCCAGAATGACTTTCTAAAGCTTTACCTCGAGCACCCTTCATACAGTAATAAAGCCGTGAGGTAGGAACGGCAGAAATCAGCTCAGTTTCAGACACGGACACGGAACGGAGATGGGCGAGGGCCTGGGTGGGGCCCTCCAGCCAGCATGGCAAAGCTGACTCGTGCAATAGGTGTCCTGGGCCCGAACCCAACACCCTTTCCCATCCCTGCCCTCCTGTGGAGGCGGGAGGGAGAGTTGCAGCAGTCACTCCGTGCCCAGAGCAGGGCATGTTCAGAAGTCCTGTGGGTGATGGCACCCGTGGGGGGAGTGTGGAAGGCTATGGTGGGGGGCAGGGATGAGGAGGGGGCCCGGGCGGCACGGCGTACCTGCAGTGGTGGGCTCGGTCAGGCTTGATGCTGCAGCACTTGGGACATTTGTACACCACCTGCCCAGGCTTCAGCTGTAAACTCTCGATGAATTCTTTAGTGGCATTTCCTTTGGGGACTGCCCCCTGTAAGGAAGAGAGACGCTGGGGTCAGGCTAGGGGTGCCCTCAGTTGTGACATACCACGGAGGCGGCCGTCATTCGAAAGTAGCAGCTCCACGCAAGGGGACAGGACATCTTCATGCCAACAACATGTGGATTCTGTTCAGAGTTATGCCAACACCGATGATAAGAATTTACCCTGGGAAAATTACCCTAGGAAAAGTGAATAATTGTCCACACTGGACAGTTACATCATTTCTGATGACCTTCTATTTCCATTCTACTAAAACTGTTTTCACTGAATGCATCCTCTCCTATGTATCAGTAAATATTTCACTGAGGATCTGACTCATCAATTACTATTTTGGCCTACATTAGATTTCCCAGGGACTGCTTCAGTTCTTGCAAATGTTCACTGGGGATTATCACATCAAACAGTCCAGTTCACCCAGGTCAAAATTCACATCTCTGAATGTTACTGAATCAAGTGTTATTTTCTTTTTCACCAGGACTATTGTCATGGATTGGTAATCTGTGTTTAGTTCTTAAGAATCCACAAATATTCAAATATTCAACATGCTCTCCACACCAAGATGCTGAAAACCAGACGTGACCCAGGAAAATGATCAGCTCTGTGGTGGTGGGGAGGCTAGGGGTGGAATGAAGTGGGGTGAGGGTGGGGCATATAGAGAGGCTAACGTTTGTAATTTTTTTTTTTTAATTTACAAAGCTGGGAGGTAAACACATGAATGGTCATCATATTATCCTTGATACCCTTTTGACTGTCTCAAGTAGTTCATTATAATTTTTTCTAAAAGTTCAAAAGAGAAGTAAAAAAAATCTGGTCTGTAAAATACAGATACCAGATACCAGAAGAACCGATATCAGAAGAACCCATCACAGAAATTTTAAAAGCAAACAAACTTTGGTAGGCAAGGACTACCTGGTACATACAAGGTCATATAGGACAGAGTTGCGTGAACTTCCCTGACAGTAAAAGAATCCACCTGCAATCCAGGAGACCCAGGTTCGATCCCTGGGTCGGGAATAGCCCCTGGAGAAAGCAATGGCAACCCACTCCAGTGTTCTTGCCTGGAGAATTCCATGGAAAGAGGAGCCTGGTGGGCTACAGTCCATGGGGTCACAAAGAGTTGGACATGAATGAGCGACCAACAGTTGACATCAAATATGCCATAAAAGTACACAGTTATTGACACAGGAAACATCTATGATACACTGTTAAAGGGAAAAGGAGATTCTCAAACAGCAAGTAGACTACAAGCCCATTTTGGTAAAAATCACACTTACACAAATACAGACACACATGTGCATGTCAAGTACTAACGGTTATCTCATGTAGTAAAATCACAGTAATTTTTAATTAACTTAAAACTATATTTCTTAAATATTCCAGTATGAACATGTGGCTTCTACAATAAGGAAAAATCTCATTTGAAAAACCAGGAAAAATAGATACTCAGGAAGGAGCTATCCAAAGCAGGAGTATGAGCAACTTTGCTGAATTTTGTAACCGAGGTGCTGTGACGTGTCTCATCCTGAGACAGCTGAGGATCCCCCTTAAGGCACCAGTGGAGCATCAGGGTCTGGAAGTCTTCAGAGGCAAACCAGGGCCCAGACCACCCTGATGGACTTTGAAAGGGGCCTGGGAAGGGCGCTGACCCAGGAAGAAGGGTTGCAGGAAAGTCCAGAGGACTGTATTTTAAATTCTCTTTAATGTAAAAAAGCAACTGAGTTTGGGCAACCACATGACCTTTCATGGATCCTGAAGCCAAAAACCACATCTGGCAGTCACTGTTGTCACGTGTACGAGAGAAAAGCACTAAGAACATCGTCTCCCCAAGGAGATGAGGCAATGGGGCGGTTTTCCTAAATGGAAGTTGCTTTTGGTTTTTCCCCTAGGTCCCGTGTTTAAGGTCCCTGCCACCAGAACCTGCTGTAAACCTCAGGAGACCCCTCTCCCCCCATAAAGGCTACAAGAGCTTTACATCACCAAGGGCAACTGGAGCTCTCTTTTGGTCTCATTACCGCCTGCTATTCCAGATCCCAGCCAGAGAAACATCGATTCAAGAGCACAGCCTTTTTTCCAAAAGTTTCCCTTCCGTGGAACTCCCTCTTGCACACATCTCCTTGGAGGCACACTCCCATCCAGGCGAGACCCCACCCACCAAGGAAGCCCCCCTCGCAGAGCTAGAGACAGCCCGACCAGTCCCTGAGCTGAAGGTTCCGTCCTTCCTCCCTCTCTCTGTCCTTCTTTAAAAACAAACAAACAAACAGGCTCTTCTGGGCTCATCTCCGCAGATTCCAGAAGGTACTGGTTCATGGTAAGGAAGTTTGTTCCATTTGATTCTTGGTAAGACAACACTGAGTTGGAAGGCCCGCCGAGACACTTCTGCCGGTTGTCGCACGGTTGTCGCACTTGCACTACGAGAAACACCCTCCACATCCACCCGCCACTTATATCTCACAGGGATGGCTCCAGGCTCCACGTCACCACACCCCGGCAGAGCAAAACTTACTCATCTTTTCCTCATTTCCAAAGTAATACTTGTTCACGACTTTTAAAAATGCAGAGAGAAGAGAAAATTAAAATGGGGAAAGCCGTTTTATTTTCTGATTCTATCATCCAAAGATTAGTACTACTAACATTTTCGAGTACAGGCTTCCAGTCTTTTCTCCTTGTACACAGTAAGCTGTGTGTGCTAAGTCGCTTCGGTTGTGTCTGACTCTTTGCCACCCTGTGGACGACAGCCCACCAGGCTCCTCTGTTTCATGGGATGTCATAGGCAAGAATACTGGAGTGGGTTGCTCTGGCCTCCTCCAGGGGATCTCCCCAACCCAGGGATCGAACCCACGTCTCTTACACCTCCTGCATTGGCAGGTGGGTTCTTTACTACTCATGCCACCTGGGAAGCCCACATGGTAAGCTAAAACACTTTTTAAAAAATCGATACACCCATAAAAAATGCTCATACACTTCTAAAACCCATTTCATCCTGCAGTGGAATCCATTTGAATCTGGGGGCAGGAGGCATGATATGCCTCCACCATCCATTCCCTTCAGTGGCTAGCCCAAACTTCCAGTACCTTCCTCGACCCCTACTCACTTCCCTGTCCACGTCAGAGGAAACTGAGGCTGCTGAAGTAACCCCCTCCATACTCCTCCTCTCCCTACCCCCATCCCTGGACACCCAGGGGCTCATCCGTCTACCTCGGAGCTTTCCCTTCTTTGAGCTCTTAGAGGAGCCTCCAGGCTCTCCCCATCACAGCTAAGCTTCTCCGGGGTTGCGTGTGCTCTGCTCACCCCTGACTCCGTTTCATGCTCTCTGGCCCCTATTGCCTCAGTAACAGGGAACCACTCTCAGCAGGTCAATGAGCAACTCCCTGTGGCCAAGTCCCAAGGTCGGTCCTCCGCCCTCTCTTACTGATCCCTCGCCTGTCACTCTCCTGCGGCTGCTCCACACCCTCGGGGTCTCCGCCCATCCTGGACCTGGGTGTTCCTCGGGGCTCCACCAGCTGCCCTCAACCCCGTTCACCCTGCACTCCCCAGACAACCTTCCCCCACCACCAGCTCCAACTCGGACTTCTTTTGCAGCTGAACATCTTTTACCTGGTTGTTCAAAAGCATTCAGACAAAATAATCCAACCCCTTCCCCTCCTCCCAATTCAACCTGCTAGAACTGACCCCACCCCTTGCTCCCCAAACTCTCCTTCCTATTCTCCCCTCAGCCCCCCGCCCCGGCCCACGGGACACCCATCTGCCTGGTCACTGGGGGCAGAAGCCCACTTGTCATCCTCAATTCTTCTAACCCTCCGCCCCACACTCCCACCTACTCCACTGAGTCACCGTGATCCCCTATTATGCCCCGCCTCCAATATCCCCCCCTCCACACCATGCTCATGGCCTTAGTTGAGCCCCATCACCGTGCATCCCAGATACTAGAGTCCCCAGGTCTGCCTGCCTCCAGGCTCTCCCTCGCATCTGGCAGCCTCACCTCTATGCCTCCCCCTAACTGTTTTCCAGAGTCAACTTTCTAAATTGTGAATCTGATCATGTTATTCCCTTTGCCTAAATAAAGCCTTCCCTGGATCCCCAGAGCCCTCACGTGGTACAGAGTCCAGGCTCCTGGGCAGTGCCCAGGTAAGGTCACTGAGACCCAGCCCTGAACCACCCCTTCAGTGTCATCTCCCTCCTGAGAGCCCCACCCCCTGGACGAGCCCAGGGCTCTGTGCTCTGCAAGTCTCCCTCTTGCGCCCTCAGGGACCCACACCAGCACCTCCCTCCGGTCTCTCAGGCTCGTCCCTGCCTCCTGCTCGTGTGTCAGATGCTCAGTCGTGTCCGACTCTTTGCGACCCATGGACTACAGCCCACTAGGCTGCTCTGTCCATGGAATCCTCCAAGCAAGAACACGAGTGGGTTGCCATTTCCTTCTCCAGGGGATCTTCCGGATTCAGGGATCGAACCTGCGTCTCCTGATTTGGCAGACAGATTCTTTACCACCTGAGCCACAAGGGAGGCCCTGCGCCTGCACCAAACCTGGACCACACCCTCTGCCTTCTAACGGCCCCAGGCCATGCCCGAGCAGGGCCACCACCTGGGCTTTGTGCTACCACAGTTTCTACTGTCTCGTAACACCTATCATTTAACTATGCACTGATCTCTTCTACATGACTGTAAATTCCTGGAGGACAGGGACAATGTCTTTAATCTGCAGCCCAGTGAATTGCCCAGGGCCTAGCAGGGAGCAAGTCTTCAATAAATCCAAGCCGAGTTAATAGCGATGATGTAACAGACATTTATTGATTGCTTCTATGCCAGGTACACTTCCAAGGGCTTCGCTGTACACTGTCAATTAATTCTGACAATAAACCTATGAGGGAGAGACTACGATATTCCTCATATTATAGATGAGGTAACTAAGGCAGAAAAGTTAAGCAAGTTTCTGAGATCGCGTGGCTAATAAGTAGCAGAAGCAGGATTCACACCCATGTCCAGAATCTAATGGAAATCAGCCCTGAACATTCATTGGAAGGACTGATGCTGAAGCTGAAGCTCCAATACTTCGGGCACCTGATGTGAAGAACTGACTCATTGGAAAAGACCCTGATGCTGGGAAAGACTGAGGGTGGGAAGAGAAGGGGGTGACAGAGGATGAGATGGCTGGATGGTATCATACTCAATGGATATGAGTTTGAGCAAACTCTGGGACATAGTGAAGGATAGGGATGCCTGGCATGCTGCAGTCCATGGAGTTGCAGAGAGTCAGACATGACTGAGCAACTGAACAACAACAATCAAAAAACAACTTATGTATTTATTAGATATTTCTATTAACTGATTGAAGAGACCTTTGAATTGCCTTGATGCCATAACACCATTCCCCTGCTAAGAACTGTCTCACTACACGAACATTAAGACTGAAACAGACCCCAGATGATAAGGCCTCCTTTAATTAGTATCCAGGATAATACGATGATATAAAAAGGACACACTTGGAAAGCAGAGGAGACAGGTTACCAAGAGGCACCACCCATTCCATTTCAGGCAACAAGTACGAAGACTTGGTACACTGTCTCAGGGGCCACGGGATCACAGCCCCTGCACACTGGCTGGTCTGGGCAGGAGCTCTGCCCCTACCAGAACAGGTGACCAGCCTGGCCTGAGCTGCAAGGCCACCTGTCTCCTCCACAGAAAGGCAGGGGCTGGGCAACCCCTAAGTTCGTCACCCTCTTCTCTCTGGAGCTAGAAACATATTCTGGCTGGGGTTGATGGATTAGTCAGTGGCAGGTATGAGAAGCTGCCAGGCACAAGGGAGAACGTAGTACCCTCCTCAAGCGGACCCACCCAGGGAAAGTGCCAGGGCCTGGGGGCCAAGTGCACGAGGCCCTTCTCTATCTGCGTCCAGCACTCAGCGCCCACACACACCTCACGGCACTCGGGGCGGCCCTGCGCTGCTCGCCCTGTGTTTCCACGGGCCTGACATCATTCTGCCGAGGGACGAGCCTGAGCAGACACTCACTAAGCTCACTGAGAGAGACTCCAGAAGGGACGAGCGACTGCACGCTGCAGTGAGGCCCGTTATTCCAGTTTCCGCGGCTGAAACTCCAGTTGCAGGCCTGCGGTGGTCTCAGATAGTCACGTGAGGCCTGTTTATAACCAGGTGTTCACAGGGCGGGGTCCAAAGGCAGGGAGGGGCACCGGCAGCAGACAGACACCTTTTCTTTCCCTTCACGATGTGGTTAAACCGAACAGATTTCTAGTCCTCTTGTTCTCTAATCTCAGATTTGAGGTAATAAACAATTAGGTCCAAAGAGTGGAGGGGGAAAAAAAAGGCAACTGATCCTAAGGTTGCCACAGCTGTGATGGTGCAGTATACCTGGCTTTGGGCTTCCAGAAGACAGGACGGAAAGAAACCAGCTCTCAGCTTTAAGCATCTGCGGGAGACAGACACTGTCCCAGGCCTGAAGCTGTTGTTATTTTTGGGCTGCACCGGGTCTTTGCGCATGGGCTTTCTCTAACTGTGGCGAGGAGGCGCTCCTCTTGCTGTAGTGTGGGGCTTCTGACTGCAGTGTGTGCGTGCGTCTGTGCTAAGTCACTTCAGTTGTGTCTGACTCTGTGCAACCCCGTGGACTGTGGCCCGCCAGGCTCCTCTGTCCAGGGGATTCTCCAGGCAACAAAACTGGAGAGGGTTGGCATGCGCTTCTCTTGGGAACCTTCCTGACCCAAGGATCAAACCCGCATCTCTTGCATCTCCTGCATTGGCAGGCGGGTTCTTTACCACTAGGACCACCCTGGAAGCCCTCTCCTTGCAGTGGCTTCTCTTACTGCAGCGCACAGGCTAGTCTATGGCGTGCAGCCTCAGCAGCTGTGGTGCACGGGCTTAGCTGCCTCGAGGCATGTGGGGGTCTTCTCCAAGCAGGGATCGAACCCATGTCCCCGGCATTGGCAGGCAGATTCTTAACCTCTGGACCCTCAGGGAAGCCACCCAGAACTACATTTTAAACGGAATCCTTCAGGATTCCTGAGGATTCCAGCATTCCCAGGATGAGTACTTACAACAGGAAAAGGACATGTGGTGAAATCGGGATGGGGCGGGGAGAGAGAAGGAGCCGAGGTAAGAGCTGGAGTCCCGGCTGTCTTCAAGGGGCGGCCTCCTCTGGGCCAGTGGTGCCACTCCGGACCTCTCTACGTCTGAAGTGTTTTAGGAACACAGAGAGCTCCTCTGAGGACATCGCTCAAACACCAGTCTGCCGTGTGTGCCCACACCCTGCCCCTTCCAGGCAGCACCCTCTCACCCCTGCTCAAAGGGGAGCTCCGCCTCCACGCCCGCTCTGCCTCCGCACAGGCCCAGCCCTCTTACCCCGCTGCTCAAAGAGGAGCTCCGCATCCAGGTCCGTCCTTTCTTCCCTTTTCTGTTCAAGCTCTCCGTGGAGCCGTTTACAACTACATTGGAGTAAGTGACTGCCTACATGGTCCAGAAAGCTGTAGTGGTTGTGACTTGTTCTGATGCTACATTTGGAATAAGAATATCAGAGCTCAAAGTGGTACCAGTAACTGTGGGAGACTATAGGAGGGGTTTTTTTTTGGCACGCGCCGGGGTGGGGGGGGGGGGGGAAGGGGTGTTCTTTTACTAGTAATACTAACAAACCAAAATGATACACAGTGCATACTGTTATACACTGTTTGTGCCTTAGGACACAAGTTTTTCTGACCAATATACAATGTATACGTTATGATACATTGTTTATAACCTCTGGGCATAAACTTTTCTGAAAAATTATACACAGCATGAATTGACCTACAAAACATTACAGCCCTACAGGAAACTCCTTAGAATCCTGAAGTGATGTCTCTCTAAAACCAGACCCTGCCTGCAGTGTTAATAAGGCGCCCCTAGTGTCTGCTTTCAGGGTGAGATCTGGGCTTCCAGCTCCGCCCCTTGGAACCTGGCACGGGGGTGTCCTGGGGCTCTGCAGCCCACCTGTCTCTGTTTTGCATGAGATGTCACCTGCTGGGACGGGGACAGGCAGGAGGCCGCATGAGGAGCCTGAGACAGGGCAGGTCGGCAGGACGTGCTCTGAGCGGCTCCCCTACTGCTGTGGGCATTTATTTGACAGAGGCTTTACTGCTTGTTTGCCCAGTTTTCTTTGGAACCAATGGCAAGACACACTTCTGAGAAGCTGGGTGGCGTCTGGGATATGACAACTCCAGCTCTCACGAGTTTGGGGTTGGAAGCCAAGCAACAGGCCAGTGAGGCTCATTCTCTCCTGCATCTGACTGCCAGGGGCCAGGCTGAGGAAGATCTGGCGGGGGCACCATGGAGAGGTTAAAGAACATACACACGTGAGGGCAGCAGGAGTGCCAGGGCGGAAGCCTCCTCTCCCTCCCGCCTGACATCCAACACCTTCTATTCATAGAAACCAGTAACCTCCCTCCACACTCTAGGCTCTGACCCCCAATCCCCACCAGCCCCAGACCTGGCTACCTACTGCCCATCTGGCGCCCCTGCTTCCACATAAAAGACCTGCAGTTTGGCCGGAACAGAAGCCTTGATTTCTCCTCCAAAATCTGATCTCCCCAGGCTCTCCCATCCAACAAGCGGCACCAGCAGATCTCCCAGCTGCTCCAGCCAAGACTCTGGAAGGCACCCTCCCTGATCCCTCACGCCTCCTGCCACTCTGGTGGTTCTCAGATCTGGCTGAATAGGAGGGACACCTGGGAGCTCTAAAGCACCAACCCCAGGGCCCCACCCCAGACCAATCAGAGTATAATCTCTGGGGGCGGGCCCACGGCACCAGTACTTTTCAGAAGCTGCCCAAGGGGATTCTAATGTGCGGGCAAACCTGAGCACTGATGGCTTCAAACATATTCGGAGCCCAGCAGCTTCTCCTCCCCCCACCTCACTGCTTCCACCTTGGTCTGAGCCACCACCACGTCCAGCCTGGCCCACTGCACAGTTCTCACCTTCCTGCTTCTCCCGGCTGCACCTCAGTTCCCCCATCGCAGGCCAGACGGTACCCTTTTCAAAACCAGGTCACATCACGCCTCTTGGATGGCTTCTCACCAAGGTTCTCACGAGGCCCCAGGCCCTACCCGGCCTGGCTTCCGCAGCCCTCCCTGCCTCTTCCAGCCCCTCTCACCCCCACCCACCACGCTCTGGTCAGCCTGGTGTGAGTCCTGTTTCTCAAACATGCCAACCACGCTCCTGTCTCTGGGCCTCTGTACCTGTCCTCTGTCTGCAGGGTGCTGCCCGAGCACTGCTTCATGTCACTTAAGACTCACGGGTCCTTCTCAGATCACCTTCCTGCAAACGGTCTGGTTCACTCCAGAAAAGTCCCCACCAGAGCCCCTGGATCTTTAAAAGCCCTTTTCACTCCCTGGAATTGCCTTGTTCTTTCACTTGTTCTTCACTGCCCGACACCCTAGGCTGGGAGGTGGGCAGGAGGGCAGGGATCACGGTCTGCCTTGCTCACAGCTGAACTGACTGCTCAGGACCCTGAATATGGTAGGCACCCAACACGGACTGGCATTCATTTGACCCCAGCCCGCAGTGCCTGCTCACCGCTGCCGGGGATCCTTGTACAGTGGCAACCTATCTCATCACTCCTGTGTTTAAAATCCTCAGTGCCTCTTGATGGCCCCCATTATCCCACTCCTACCCCACTTCTTTGGCACTCTGGCCACGTGACCAACCCAAATCCATCCTCCTGGGTTCTCTTCACTCCAGACCACCACACCCCAACACTCGTGTGTCTCTGTGCACGCTGCTCCCTGAGCCTGGAACGCTCACAGTGTCTTCCAAGCCCCCACACCTCACCTTCCCTGCCCTTGTCCACTGTTCTGATCAGAGCTGGCCTGGGCGCCACTTCCTCCAGGCAGCCCCCCTTCCTAAGCTGGTGATTTCTTTCACACCTACTCATGCTTCCTTCTGCCGCAGCCTTCATCACACAGGGTGGACCTCACCTGTCAGGGCACCGTGAGGGAAGAAAGCATGCCCGGGGCCCAGCAGACAGCAGGATTATAAGCTGAGACAAATAACGTCTTTTAGTCTTGTGCCCTTTAGCAAGGGCACTGGGAAACCAGTGAATGAGCCCGTAAGTTGCTTCCAGTACGGTCAAGTTGATGCTGCTGGGAAAACCGTTCGTACCCTTGTGTTTGGGGGCACTTATAACCTTATACTTCGTTTCCTTCAGGTGACAAGTGTTCCAACAATCCCACAAGCAGTGCTAACGCTCGGTCAACAGGCCCCTGCCTGCCAGTGTGTGCCATCTCCACAGGCGCATGTGCGAGCAAACTTGTGACCGAGCTGGGCACTGACTTGTGACTGAGCCGGGCAAACAGCTTTCCCTAGGGACGGATTAATGATCCACCCCCGAAACCCCACCCCCCACCCCGAACCAGCAGTAAGTGGAGCTCTTCGAGAAGTGAACCAGTTCAGGACTCAGCATTTTGGCCGTACCTTCCCTGGGACTCAGAGGAACGAGATCTGCGTGGCCGGGGCCACTGCCATTCAGAGTGCTTTCCCTTTCCTAATTTAAACACACTCGTCCCACGTACTGAGACAATTAAGCCACAGGAGGTCTTTATCAAATAATGCACTCTCTTGCTTTTCCCATACACAGTAATGAGCGGGAACGGAGGATTTAATACCAGGGTAGGCGACACTCAACAGCCACTTGCACAGCTTGGTATATTTAGCTAAGTCCTTGGGCAGAAAACCGTGGGTTTGCCCATGATATGCACTGAGAGATGCCTGTCATGGCCTGAAACAGGCCTGTCCAGCTTTTCAGGAAAAGATAAGCCTCGTCCAAGCAAGGTAAAGGCCACTGCCATGCAGGTTTCTGGGCCTGGGTAGGGCTTTAATTTTTAATTTCATCTCCACCTAGCGCCAGTCCTGTCTTCACTAGGAGGCCCCAACCCCACCCAAGCGGCAGCGTGCTTTCTGCTTGGATCATCCGGCCCCAGCCTCCTGGGGCCCTCACCGTGCCTTTCTAACCAGAGGCTGGGCTTGCCCTGGCCAGGCCCCTCCCACGGCAGGCTCCATTCATGCAGACACGCACGTATATAAAGTATCGTTCAACCAACCCAGACAGGCCGCGGCACAGACGGGGTCCCCTTGGAGGGGCCCGAGTTTCCCACCCCTGTGGGAAAGAGAACAGGCCCTCCTATCTCTGCGTTCCCAAGGTCAGGGGGCACATGCAGGCTGCGGCCATGCCCGGGCCAGAGGAGGAGAGTGCGGGCTGGTGAAAACGAGCCCAGACATACTCACGGGGTCCGTCAGCATGGCCCGGCAGTGGGAAGCCAGGGCCAGGAAGGCCAGCAGGTTGAACACAAGCCCGTTGATGACGCTGTACACGTAGTCCCGGGACGGAATCAGCATGACGAAGAGGACCACGAACTCCGCGTAGAGGACCAGGAACCAGGTGACGATGGCACAGGCGATGCCACAGCCGTCGCGGATGAACCACATGGTTCCCGCGGGACGGGGGTGGGGAGGCGGGATGCACTTCTCCGGCTGGAGGTACTCCGGCTTCCGCTCAATGTCTCGGAAGTGGTGGGCGGGGATAAGCATCATAAACTATTCTGTCCATACTGGCATCTGGAAGAGAGAGGGAAGGATCCAGAAATGGCGGCGTGGTCTAGTCGTCTGGGAGACTTGATGAAGCTACCTTTCCCAAGGGAGCCGTGAGGATCTGGGTGTGAACTTCTAATTGAAAGCTGCCTACACCTGTTCACTTCCAACGCTGAGTTCTTGTCCCTACTCCTGAGAGCTAAGTTAACCTCTGTGAGACAGGGCCACCTTGCCCAAAGCCGTCACGTGACAGATAAAGAAGGACGGGGAGCTTGAAACGGGCAAATGCCGAGCTTCCCTGGTGGTCCAGTGGTAAAGAATCCACCTGCCGGTGCAGCAGACATGGCTTTGATCCCTCCTCTGGGAAGACCCCACATGCTGCGGAGCAACTAAGCCCGTGGACCGCAGCTGCTGAGCCTACACTCCAGAGCCCAGGAGCCGCAACTAGGGAAACCCGTGTACCTTAGAGCCTGTGCTCTGCAACAAGAGAAGCCACTGCGTGAGACGCCTGGGCACCGCAGCTAGAGAGTAGCCCCAGCGTGCCACAACCAGAGCCAGCCCTCGCAGCAACAGAGAACCAGCATGGCCAAAAATAAATTAAAAAAAAAAAAAAAAAAGGCAAACACTTCACCCAAGGTCAGCCAGGGCAGCAGGCGCGCACACACTACACCAGATGGGAGGCAGGACTAATAGACATATTCACATTTTGACCTACAAGACAAGGGGTGGGGTGGGTGGTGGAGTACCACGCCCTCTGGAAAAACTCTCTTCATCAGCTACACTGCTGCCTCTACACTGCGGACCGACCCAAGATGCATGCTGAGGCTCTTTGGGTTTGAGTAGGAGGACAGAAGGCCTGGGGTTAAGCTGCTCTAACTTACTGCAGTGCATTAGCCAATAGTAAAGGCATGACACTCAGCAGCATGGGGAATGTTCTAGAAACAAGCCAAGCTTGTTTTAGCCCTCTGGCCAAAATGGTTAATTTTCCAGGGAGAAGAGACTCTGAGTTAGGCTCTACCTGTGGTGACGAAGCAAAGTGTAGGAATGTTGGCCAGCAAGCCCAGAAGTGTGTCCCCACCACCTGGCTGTGGGGCTGGGTAAGTTCTGGTCTCCGGACCTAGGACAAGACCCACACCCCAGCCCCAGGCCCCTCCTCAGGACAGGGTAGGTGTGAAGGTCGAGGGAGCTGGAGGTGCCTGTTACACACGCTACGGACCGTAAGACCCTGCACACATCACAGACGGTGTGCACGTCCTCTCTCTAGGAAAGACGTCCATTCCTCCAGAAGCACGTGCTGAGCAAGGTGCCCGCTCTCTCAAGGCTCCAGCCGAGTCTCTGGAGACAGCCGTGAAATCGCTAAGACTCGATAACGGAAGTCTATCTGTCCACGGCGTGTGCTGCAAGACAGCAAGTCCAGACTCCCCTCCTCCGGCTCTTTATCTTACACTCTGTGGCCTGTCGCTTCACCCACCAGGTTTCTCAGAAACCATGGTGGCCTCCAGTTCTCTGCCAGACGTAGGAGCCGAGGGAAAACCACCCCGGAACACAGTCTCTGAGGCAGGCAGGCGACACCTCAGTCTGTAGAGAACTTGAGTCCCCTCACCGCAGAGGAAATCCCTCAACAGCGGCAATCCCTCAACAGACAATCCCTCTGTCTGCTTTCCTGAAGGACAAGAGTGAGCTCGCAAAGGCTTCTCCTTGCCCTTTGCCCAATTTTCCTCCTTCCTCGACTGCCCTCACCCCCAGCGAAGAAAGAGGACCTGAACTGAATACAGTACAGTCATGAAAAGTAAGGACGTGTCCAGAAAGCTGAGAGGGGAGAACAGTAACTATGACTCAAGGGACAGACATCCCAGAGTCAAAAGTTGCACAGACTAACAGGAAAGAATAAGGCCAGGGCCTCCCCTCCCAGGCTGGCAGAGAATCAATGGCTGAAAGGCAGGTAATGTGGATTGCGTGCATTTCCAAAGGAACACTGAAAAAAAAAATTTAAAAAAGGAACACCGACTCAACAAATATTCAGAGTGACTATCATATTCAACCAGTTTTCCAATAACGCAGCCTTGTGCTCTTCACAAGATAGTGGCGATCGGTGTTGCCAGGGACGACTTCGCAGCATTAGAAGATGCAGGGGTACCGTCTGCAGCACCGAAGAGAAGGGCTGCTGGAGATTGAGAACCGGGGCCATCAGAGGGAGCTGACCCACGGCAGGGAGATTCTAAACTTCCAGATTCTGCACAACCCAAACCCAACAAATGAAAAGCTGAAATTTCATTATGATTCAAGAGCTGATCAAGGCTCACCATTTTGACAATGTCCAAATGCAAGGGTTCTCCCGGTTTTTCCTGTTGCCATACTGATTTGTATGCATATCACCCAGGCCCCCACAATTGCTGTCTAAGCTCTAAACCAGTAGGGTTTTATTGGACCACCGCCACACTTTGATTACACGTATTATAGGGTCTATGTCTGTTCTGCATTATAATAGCAAGGCTGAGCAGCTGTGATGGAAAGACTCATTAGCTTCAAGTATTTAGTCTGGCTCTTTACAGAAGTTTGCTGGTTCTGGGATAGTTGTTACTCACCGAAAAAAATACAGATATGCCTTGTTTTATTTCACTTCACTTTATTACGCTACAAGAAACACAAATCCTGCATCTCTTTACAAATCGAGTGTCTGTGGCAACCCTGCGTTGAGCAAGTCTCCTGGTGTCATTTTTCCAACAGCATCCGCTCACTTTGTCTCTGCACTTTCGTAATCCCCGTGACATTTCAAGTCTTTTCATTATTATTTTATTGTTATGGTGACCTGAAATCAGCAATCTTTGATATGACTATTTTGTTGTTTCAGGGCAGCGTGAACAACCCCCCATATAAGACGGCAAACTTAAATGGCGAACGTTCTGGTGTTCTGACTGCTCCATGACGCTGCTGTTTGCCCCTCTCTCTAACTCCCCCTGTGCCTCTGTATTCCCTGAGATACAATAATATTGAAATTAGGCCAATCAATCAGCCTCCAATGGCCTCTAAGTGTTCAAATGAAAGGAAGAGTAGCATGTCCTCTCACTTTAAATCAAAAGCTAGAAATGATTAAGCCTAGTAAGGAAGACATTTCAAAAGCTGAGACAGACCGGAAAGCTAGGCTTCTTGCATGCAACAGTCAAGTTGTGAATGCAAAGGAAAAGTGCTTGAAGAAAATGAAAAGCGCTGCTCAGTGAGCACACAAAGATAAACAGGTGAGACTGCCTTACTCCCAAGACGGAGAGGGTTTTAGTGCTCTGGACAGAAGACCAAACCAGCCACAACATTCCTGCAAGCAAAAGCCGAATTCAGAGCAAGGCCTTATCTCTCTCCATTTCTGTGAAGGCTTCAAGAGGCGAGGCCGCTGCACAAAAGTCTGAGCTTGGCAGGGTTTGATTCATGGCGTGTAAGTTAACAAGCCATCTCCATAACATAAAAGTGCAAGGTGAAGCAGCAGGTGCTGACGGAAGCTACGTCAGCACGTCCTCCAGAAGGTTCAGCTGAGGTAACTCATGAAGGTGGCTACACTAAAGAACAGATTTCCAGTGTAGACGAAACAGCCTTCTATCGGGAGAAGATGCCATCTAGGACTTCCCAAAGCTCGAGAGAAGTCAATACCTCACTTCAAAGCTTCCAGGGATAGGTTGACTCTCTTGTCAGAGGCTAAGTAAGCTGGTGACTTGAAGTTGAAGCCAATGCTCATTCGCCATTCTGAAAATCCCAAGGTCCTTAAGACTCACGCTGGATCTACTCTGCCTGTGCTCTATACATGGAAACAAAGCTGGACCGACAGCACATATGTTTGCAACATAATTTACTGACTGTTTTAAGCCCTCTGTTGAGACCTACTGCTCAGAAAAAAAGATTCCTTTCAAAACAGTATTTCTCACTGACACGTGTACTCACCCAAGAGCTCTGATGGAAACAAATTTAGAGCAACGCTTCTACAACTTATATACTTCCAGTGAGTATATTTTCAGAGTCGTTGACTGTATTCTATCTGTCCTCTGACAACTGCTCATTCTTATTGTGAAAAGTGAAAGTGTTAGCCACTCAGTCATGTCCGCCTCTTTGCAACTCCATGGACTGTAGACTGCCAGTCTCCTCTGCCCATGGGATTCTCCAGGCAAGAATACTGGAGCAGGTAGCCATTCCTTTCTCCAGGAGATCTTCCCAACCCTGGGACCGAACCTGGGTCTCCTGCATTATAGGCAGATTCTTTACCACCTGAGCCACCACCAGTCATATGGCGACGACATGATTAAACCTGAGTTGTGTTCCATATGTGTGATTTTCCTGAGGAACAGGTCCTTCCACATAAGTAAATGTCCCAGGCAACTGTGGTTTGTTCCTAAGCAGAAACACATTTTAACCATTTGGGTGGTTAAGTTGGAAATCTTAAAAATACAAGTAAAATCAAAAACAACAAAAAATATATATTAGAGCTGCTTTTGTCTCAAGCACAGTAACCATGCATTTCTTTGGAACGATTTAGAGTCATTACTGGGAGCATCAGTTACTGGAGTGTGTTAGGTCATGATGTCCTCAGGGGGCAGAGATTCACTGTGCTCTCGGTTTTAACCAACTGGCCTGTGCAGACTATTCCAATTCTAATTCTGGGGTCTCCTTCCTATGGCTGTTCGTCTTCCCCCTCCATTCCTGGCTGTCATTTCTGTGTCTACGGCTACCCCCAATATACCCTTTATTTACTACTGGTATTTGGCTGTGGGCTGGACAAGCAAAGAAAACTAAGTCTTGCTGGGCTGCTAACTCGCTTCAGTCGTGTCCGACTCTGTGTGACCCCACAGACGACAGCCCAACAGGATTCCCCGTCTCTGGGATTCTCCAGGCAAGAACACTGGAGTGGGTAAGTCTTGCTAGACTTGTTTATAGAAGAAAGGTATTCACTTTAGGTAACAGGCCTTTAGAGGACACTTGCTATGCTGTCCTACCACACAGTCCTTGCGGGCAGGGAGCCTCGCCTTTCCATTAGCCCAGGGCCTGGCACATTGTAACCATCTACTACCTGTGTTCATTACACAAGTACGAGAGGAAAATGCATGAGACGGGTGGTCCTAGGCCCACCTCTCGGAGGCCTCATGTGATTATTCTCAGGGCTGCAGCCATGTTCCAGACGGTGGAGGGTGCCCTCGACAGGACCATGAAATAGACGGGCTGTGACTCGTACTCGTGGTTCCAGATGTGTCACCTTCAGACAACGTGAGACCAAAGGCTGGACAGAGGTGCTGTGTTTGCTCTGCCCCTCACTGGTGAGTGGGAGCCTGAGATCCGGGCAAGGACCCCAGCAAGGGTGCACCTGCAGAGCCAGACACTAAGAGCTGACCTGAAGAGCATGTTCCAGCCCACACTTTAGAGCTTCAAGTAGTCCAGTCAAAACCCAGGAAGACATGCTGCTCTAAAAACTCTACTTCACCCCCAGCCCCTCCAAAAGCGGCAGAAGCAGCTTTCTGATCCCGAGCAGGGCCCTGTGGGGCTCCTGGGCACAAGGCCTGTGTCCCCCCATTTCTCTGATTACAGGAAACAACCTTCACTCAGCCTCCAGGACCTTCCCTGAGTTCCAAGGGGCAGGTGCATGCAGTTGTTAATCAGGGGGGGGAGAGGATGTGAGACCAGGGAGGAGCAAACAGCCAAGGGCAGCCTTGGAGCAGAGTCCTGCTTCCCCAACACAGGATACATAAACAGTAACTTTGAGCTAGTCTGCAGATACTGAACCCTCCAGGTGGGAGAAGGTAATGGTAGGCTGCCCACAAGCATGCAGACCCCAGACCAGTTGGACCTGAAAGGTGATGTTGACCGCTACTGGACCTCACCATCAGCCCATCAGAAGAAATGTCCACGAGCTGACCAGGCCCTCTTTGAACAATTCCTATGATAAACTTCTCACTATCTTCCCTAAGCTGGGACACACGGTTTTGAGGGCACAAGCCTGCTGTGTCCCCTTTTGCCTGGTGAAGCAATAAAGTCACTCATTTCTACTTCACCCAAATCTCGGTCCCCGAGATTCGATTCAGCACCAGTGTACAGAGAAGCTGAGCTTTCGGTATCCTTTCCTTATGTTAGCCAACTGAAAATTTGAGAAATGTGGGGGGAAACCCACCATGAAAAGCAAACTGTACACATTCCCTTCACCCTGCTGCTAGTAACAATGGACAACAGGCAAACACAGCGCTCTTTTCCTTTTCCAATTAGGGAAATATCAATCCTTGGGGCTGAGGCTCTTTGTCAAAGACCCACTCCCGACACGAGTCCTCGTGTAAGCAGAAACGAGCAGGACTGGCGGCTCAGCCTTGGGGGCTGCTAAAAAAAAATGCTATCAACTGAGCCTTTCAGGGAAAGATTAGAGATCTCTTCAAGAAAATTAGAGATACCAAGGGAACATTTCATGCAAAGATGGGCACAGTAAAGGACAGAAGTGATATGGACCTAACAGAAGCAGAAGATATTAAGAAGAGATGGCAAGAATACACAGAAGAACTATTCAAAAAAGATCTGTATGACCCAGATAACCACGATGGTGTGATCACTCACCTAGAGCCAGACATCCTGGAATGTGAAGTCAAGTGGGCCTTAGAAAGCATCACTACGAACAAAGCTAGTGGAGGTGATGGAATTCCAGTTGAGCTATTTCAAATCCTGAAAGATGATGCTGTGAAAGTGCTGCACTCAATATGCCAGCAAATTTGGAAAACTCAGCAGTGGCCACAGGACTGGAAAAGGTCAGTTTTCATTACAATCCCAAAGAAAGGCAATGCAAAAGAATGCTCAAACTACCGCACAATTGCACTCATCTCACACGTTAGCAACGTAATGCTCAAAATTCTCCAAGCCAGGCTTCAATAGTACATGAACTGAGAACTTTCCAGATGTTCAAGTTGGATTTAGAAAGGGCAGAGGAACCAGAAATCAAATTGCCAACATCCGCTGGATCATGGAAAAAGCAAGAGAATTCCAGAAAAACATCTATTTCTGCTTTATTGATTACGCCAAAGCGTTTGTATAGATCACAACAAACTGTGGAAAATTCTTCAAGAGATGGGAATACCAGACCACCTGACCTGTCTACTGAGAAATCTGAATGCAGGTCAAGAAGCAACAGTTAGAACCAGACATGGAACAACAGACTGGTTCCAAATTGGGAAAGGAGTACATCAAGGCTGTATATTGTCACCCTGCTTATTTAACTTATATTCAGAGTACATCATGTGAAATGCCAAGCTGGATGAAGCACAAGCTGGAATCATGGTTGCCGGGAGAAATATCAATAATCTCCAATACGCAGATGACACCACTTTTATGGCAGAAAGCGAAGAAGAACTAAAGAGCCTCTTGATGAAAGTGAAAAAGGAGAGTGAAAAAGTTGGCTTAAAACTCAACATTCAAAAAACAAAGATCCTGGCATTCCATCCCATCACTTCATGGCAAATAGATGGGGAAACAATGGAAACAGTGACAGACTTTATTTTCTTGGGCTCCAAAATCACTGCAGATGGTGACTGCAGCCATGAAATTAAAAGACGCTTGCTCCTTGGAAGAAAAGCTATAACAAACCTAGAGAACATATTAAAAAGCAGAGACATTACTTTGCCAACAAAGGTCCATCTAGTCAAAGCTTTGGTTTTTCCAATAGTCATGTATGGATGTGAGAGTTGAACTATAAAGAAAGCTAAGCACCGAAGAACTGATGCTTCTGAACTGAGGTGTTGGAGAAGATTCTTGAGAGTCCCTTGGACTGCAAGGAGATCAAACAAGTCAATCCTAAAGGAAATCAGTCCTGAATATTCATTGGAAGGACTGATGCTAAAGCTGAAACTCCAATAGTTTGGCCACCTGATGTGAAGAACTGACTCCTTGGGAAAAACCCTAATGCTGGGAAAGACTGAAGGCAGGAGGAGAAGGGGACGACAGAGGATGAGATGGTTGGATGGCATCACCGACTCAATGGACACAAGTTTGAGCAAGCTCCAGGAGTTGGTGATGGAGAGGCAAGCCTGGCATGCTGCAGTCCATGGGGGCTGCAAAGAGTCAGACACAAGTGAGCGACTGAACTGACTGACTGAACTGACTGACTGAGCCTTCAGAGTGTCACAGTTGTAACGTCAAAGATCATTGATTACAGATCACCACAGAAAATACAATAATAATGAAAAAGCTTGAAATATTGCAAGAATTACCACAGTATGATACAGAGGGGAAATGCTGCTGGAAAATGGTACCAACAGACTTTGCTCAATGCAGGGTCACCACAAACCTTTTAATCTGTCAAAAATGCAAGTCTGGGAAGCTTAATAAAATTGTATTTTTTTGGTCAAGGGTTTTGTAGCATTAAAAATAGATGGCTTAACCACTGATGGTCCAGTGGTCAAGAATCACCTCTCAATGCAGGGGACGTGCGTTCGATCCCCGATTGGGGAACTGGGATCCCACATGCCGAGGGCAGCTAAGCCAGAGCACCACAGCTACTGAGCCCGTGCGCCACAACTAGAGGGTCTGTTGCGCAACGAAAGACCCCACGTGGTGAAACGGCGATCACGGGCCACAGCTGAGACCTGATGCAGCCAAGCAAAGAAATAACCATGTTTTAGAAAGAATACAAAGGTATGAACCACGGTAATTAAAATAAAGAGAGATGGCTTTCTCACATGTTAGTAATTCAAGCCCAAAGTAACTATTCTCCCCTCCCCACAGAGGAGCGCACCCAAGGGCCAGAAAGGTAAAAGGAGTAAGCCTTGGGGCCGCGGAAGTAAAGCAGAGAGAGTCGCAGGCCCACAGGTGGAGCTCCCCAGAGATAGTGAAACCGATGATAAGGCAGATGGTGTCCAGAATGACAATCTGAGCTCTGCGGTGGCGGGTAGTGTGTGGAGGTCTCAGGAAACCACCTCATCTTCCTTCTTGGAGATACAGAAGCAAAAATCAAGAAATGACTGACATGAGTGCTAACGTCCAAAAAACGCCACCGTTTCTGGTCCAGAGAGTGGCCCCCAGATTCAGCTGTAACACACGTGCTTCCTTATGCTTGACCACAACTGTGCCCTTCCACAAATCCAGATAAGCAGACCAAAATGTACTTAGTGAAATGCCACCGAGGGTCCCGAGAGCCCTTGCAGTATAGCACTCAGGACTCAGGTCCATGCTGCCTATCCATGGCTGGGCAGCTCAAAGGGTTTCAAAGTGGTGACTCATAGGCCAAGCTCACAGGCCCCGTTCCACTGTGGCCCACAGCTGGTTGGTGGCCAGGCGAGACCCCTGGCCTGGCCCAGTGCTGACACTTAGTGATGGGCAGAGTCCAGCTATATGCCTGGAGTTAATCACTTTATTTACTTTTTAAAAAATATTTATTTGGCTGCACCAGGGCTCCGTTGTGGCGTGTGGGATCTAGTTCCCTGACAAGGGACTGAACCCAGGCCCCCTGGGTTTTAGCCACTGGACCACCAGGGAAGTTCCATTCATCAGTATTTGTTGAGTGAGGGGCAAATCCTTATCAATCTATCACCTGGCCTCAGAACACTGACCAGAAGTCCATGCTTTGTGAACAAGGGTCAAAGGCATGACCATCACAGAAAAGTTCAGTATCAGATTATTAGAGCCCCCAAATATCTACTGTTCTTGATCTAATGAATATCCAAAGAACTCCAGACCCTCTCAGATTGCCAGCTGTTTTCCTGAGACAAGATACTACACTAAAGTCATGGGTTTCCCTGGTGGCTCAGCTGGTACAGAACCTGCCTGCCAATACAGGAGACACAAGAGATGTGGATTTGATGCCTAGGTCAGGAAGATCCCCTGGAGAAGGAAATGGCAACCCACTCCAGTATTCTTGCCTGGGAAATCTCACGGACAGAGGAGCCTGGCGGGCTACAGTCCATGGGGTTGACAAGAGTCAGATATGACTGAGTGCTCATGCATGCATACATACACACATATACATACACATATATACATGCACGCACGCACGCACACACACACACACACACACACACACACACACACGGCTTAGCTAAATCTAAACCGAAGTCCTATAGGCAACTCAAAGAACATTGTGAGGATTCCCTTCCAAAAACACCACACCCACTCACGCTCTCGTGTATACACATGCAACCAAGCACAGCATCCAAGCAGATCTTGGAACTGTATAGATTCAGAACCTCTCATGTTTTAGAAGAATGAACTTCAAGTAGGAAAGTATTTACAAGCCAGCCCTGCAACTGCAAAGATGAATAAAAGGTCCATTCCCTGGAAGCTTTGGAAAAGAATCTGATCAAGTAAAAAATGGATTTATCTATGTCTTTACTTAAATTTCAGTTAATTTGCATACTGATCCAAAAGGATTGTAAATTTTATACCCATGTTTGGATGATTCTCAGAAAAAGAATGAGCCATGAAGCATATGTTCGAAATGCTTCATAAAAACCAGAACGAGTCACTCAAGTTTTCCCCAAAGGTAAGCGTGTGGCCCAAAGGCAAGGTGCCTTACCTTCCCCTCTGCACTGCGCCCTGCAGGCCAGGAAGGCGTCCAGACAGGCAGAGCTGCTGGCCTGTTCTGGGGCTTGACCGAAGGGTCTACACGGTGTCTCTATATACGAGGGTCTGGCTTCCCCTGCCTGCCTCCTGTCTGTGTCATACTTAACTTTAACAAAAACAGAAGAAAAGAAAGGAAAGGAGGGAGAGAGGGAGGGGAGGAAGGAGCGGGGAGGAAGAGAGAGGAAGAAAGAAAGAAAAGAAACACATCATACCCCAAAAGCAAATCCTATACACATTAAAATTCACTAAGGGAACCAGGAAGTGGTCGGTAAGCTAAAGTGGCCTTCTTGTCTCATAATCAGACACCTTCTTATAAAACCCATTCATGTACAAACTCAGACTCCCAACAATGAGTCTCCATTTCAGAAAAAAGTTTTGGATTTGAAAACTCATGGAGGCTAACAGTTCCTCCGCTTACTACAACTGAGTACTACTGTACTAAAGCTGGCTGGTGTACTGCCTCTGGGCTTTCTGGATCTATTAAAAAAAAAAAAAAAACCACACACACCCACATACAGGATGACATAATCTATGTCACGGGCTTCCCTGGTGGCTCAGATGGTAAAGAATCTGCCTGCAATGAGGGAGATCTGAATTCAATCCCTGGGTTGGGAAGATCCCCTGGGGAAGGGAATGGCAACCCACTCCAGTATTCTGGCCTGGAGAATCCCATGGACAGAGGAGCCTGGCAGATACAGTCCATGGAGTCGCAAAGAGTCAGACACGACTGAAAAACTAACACACGCACACACACACACACAATCCATGTCAGAAACACGGGGAATCAGTAGAAACTACCATTCATTTGGGTCACACATTCATTGCTTTTTATGGGCATGTTTTATCATATGTTGCCACGATGAGAAAAATATTAAAACAAGACCACACATGAGATCAACTGGTAAAAACAGTTGCTATCTGAGTCAGAATTTTAGAGTGAGGAAGAACCATAAAGACCATCTAATAGATTTCAGTCAAACTCTTCTGCTTTCAGATGAAGAACAGTGGTGGGCACTAACAGGAACCGTGCACCCGTTAAGACCGAGGATGCACACAAACCAGCAGCTCTCAGCTCTCAGGCCAGCCTAGCACAGTAGCTTTTATCAGTCGTTGTGGAGATGGAAAGAAGGAGGTGTAGAGGCTTTTAATAATATTCCCCAGGTCAAAGAAAACCAGGATCCAAAACCAGCTCCGCCTGCCTCCACAGACCACGTTTTGAAAACGGTACGTGGCTGCTCTTCCTTTCTCTCTCTTTTTTTTTTTTTGCAAGAGGGGGCCAGGAGAATGACCAAGCAGAATACACAAGTTCTGCTTCCTACTTCCTTGCACACATTTCATGGTGCTAAGGAGAGGTCACGGCATTAAATGAAACTTAGCTTTAATGTTATCTTTCAAGCGACTGGGGACAACCAGTTCTCTAAACTTTGTGGCCTTCTTTTAAGAACCTGAGAAATGGACTCTAAGCAGACTTTCCTTGCACTCCTAGGAGCTTATAATACTGTTAAAAAAAAAAAAAAAAAGGAGCCTTCTTTCTTCTGTGAGCCATTTCACTGCCGATGGGCTGTCTCTTTAATGGGGCAAAGCACCCAGCCCTCAAATCCACGGCCTTTCGGGAAGAGACTGCTGGGACTAGCTGACCCCTTCCAGACTCTAGCCCAGGCTCCTCTACAGATGGATAAAGAAACGAAGCTCAAGGAGTCAGTTGGTTTCCATAGAACAGTTAGAGAGGTGGCTAACATCCTTTCTAGGTCTAATGGATGATATCGAATAATCGGGCTTCCCCGGTGGCTCAAAGGTAAAGAATCTATCTGCCAATGCGGGTTCTATCCCTGGGTTGGAAAGATTTTCTGGAGAAGGAAACGGCAACCCACTCTGGTATTCTTGCCTGGGAAATCCCAGGGACAGAGGAGCCTGGCGGGCTACAGTCCACAGGGTCGCAAAGAGTCAGACACGACTGAGCAACTAAACATCATCTACTAGTTGCTTATGCGGCCATCACCCTACATTAACCCCTCCTTCCAGGAAGTCTGCAACCCAGTAGGGAAAACCTTTAAAAAAGCAAAAGCATCTTACTGATTTAGCTAGCCAATTAATATCTGTCAGCCCGTTTGACACGCTCTAAGTATGTGGAACCCTCTGAAATCAGGTGAATGGTTCTCACTTGACACTGACCTGCCCTTGGCTTCTGTCAGGGTAGGTTCTGAGATGGGCATCTGGCTTGGCTGCTGCTCCAGCACAGACCACGTGGAAAGTGGAGCAGGGCCCTGACTCTCACTGAAGGTCTCACCTACTGGGCTGTATGCTGGACACTTCTCAGCCTGCTCGAGCCTCCCGTCCTACCTTGTAGGATAAGCACGCACTTTCCCACCCTCTTTTAGGGAAGATTAGCCTATGTTCACACTGCTGGGAAATTCCATGGACAGAGGAGCCTGGTGGGCTACAGGCCACGGGGTCACAAAGAGTTGGACACGACTGCGCAACTTCACTTCACTTCAGCCTATGTTCACACTGCTGGGAAATTCCATGGACAGAGGAGCCTGGCGGGCTACAGGCCATGGGGTCGCAAAGAGCTGGACATGAACCGAGTGATGAAACAAGAAAAACACTGCTAGGAAGCAGTGGAGACAGGATACACCCCCAGGCCTGTTCTCATCCCAGAGCCTACCTTTAACTGCTCTCTGTGATCGTTAACATTGCCCATTACCTAGAACCAGAAGGGGGAGGGGTGCTGGTGTTTCTGCCAGTGACCCTGGCTTACTTACAGTTTCAATCTCTTGCCCACACATGGTCACGGAAGAGATGGCACTATCGCGTGGGCCACGTGCAGCGCTGTTCACAGACCACAGAGCTGAACATAAGCATTTTGGGCCCTAAGGTGAGGCCTTGGCTGAACACCAACCAACGTTCAGAAGACTGGTCCTGCCTTAACTGAGGGAGCAGGAGGACTATGGAGCTTCAGCCAGAAGAGTCACCCTAAGATCGAGGCCCTAAAGTCTGCTTCTGCTGGGGGACACTTCCGGGAGGGCCAGGTTCCAGCACGCTGCTTGTTTGGGGGGAAAGCCCACCCATGCTAGGCTGAGAGCACCCAGCAAAGGGTCCCACCTGAGGGTGCTGAAAATGGCACCCGGCCCCACATTGTGCCATGTGCAGACATGCAGCCTCTGTGACATCACTCAGGCAAAAACCTGGCTTTTGTAGGGACTAAAAGCAACAGTGCTTGGAGGGATCTGAAAGACGAATTAAGGGAGGAGAAGAGAAAACCAGTTATGACCTTTGTGCCAGGCTTCAAGGAGGGTCCCTGCTGATTCCACTCACCCCAAGTCCTGTAAGTCCTGCAAGAGCAGGGCCTTGGAGGAGTCTGGCCCGAGGAAGCAAGGCTTCACATGTCCACTGCCCCTGTCTGCCAGGACGAATTGTTGGAGGGCTTTGGAGACAGATGAAAGTGGAATGAAGACTCGGTTTGGAGTCAAGCAGCCAGAATTCTACTCTGCACCTTGCTGCTCACTAACTCACAATTTGGGGTAAGACAGTTACCTCCATGGGCTCCATTTCCTCATCCATAAAGTAAGAGGGAAGACTAAGCTGACTGCTAAGGTCTGCTGCAGGACTCAGATTCTGATTTCTCTGTTCTCAGGAACAAATTCAACATCTCTGTTAATTTCTTGGATTTTTTAAAAATTATCAAAAGTATCCTTTAACGTCCTACCCCTATTCTTTGTTAATATTCAGAAAGAAACCCACCAACAACCGTTAGCAATTTTCCTGAGCATGTTCAATTTTTTCAATGAAATATGGCATGTAATTACCGCTTCCTTTGTTCTCTCATTTAATGTTTTGTGGAGTGGGAAAAGCACTATTAAAATACATCAAACATTAGAAAGTAGTTAAAGGAAAGTCTTAAATATAAAATTAAACATGACCACTTTTCAATGTTTAAATGTCTGTAAATCCAAGATCTACTGGGGCTTCTATAACCTGCTTAGAGAGGTCATTTTCGTGTAAAATGAGGTTTAGAGAGCTTGACCTGCTCAAAGTCACAAAGCAAGTTAGTGGCAAGGTCTGGCTCACTGGAAGAGATGCCCAGTAGTCTTTCCAGCATAGACCCTTATCTTCCTAGCCAACCCATCTTTCGAGATGCTCTGCTACCCCGTCTTGACTTAGAAACGCACACTCTGTACAAAGCGAAGTCCAAACTTACTGCACGGGAACTGCAGCCACAACTGCACTTGTCCCCCCAGGGCCACTGTCCAAAGGTGAAAAAGCAATCCTACCCAAGGGCATTTCAACCACTGAACCTGAACAGGAGGTATTCGTGTCTCAAATTGACCAGAAAATTTGAAGAGTTCAATCAACAAGTCTCTACATAGCTGAATGGTTACACTTTGGAGTGTGTCTATGAGTGCTCAGTCGTGTCTGACTCTTTGTGACCCCATGGACCGTAGCCCACCAGGCTCCTCTGTCCCTGGGAGTCTCCAGGCAAGAAAATAGAGCGGGTAGCCATTCCCTTCTCCAGGGGATCTTCCTGACCCAAGGATCGGACTCGTGTCTCTTGCATTACAGGCAGAATCTTTACTACTGAGCCACCAGGGAAGCCCATTCAATTCGGAGGAAACTGTGAATTGCCTAGATGAATGACTGGATTAGGTGGGACATGCAAGGTGGTCTTCTTACCTTTACAGTTGAGAGCCAGTAATAACCTGGTCATTTGTCTCTGGAAATGATTTAAAAATGAAAAACCAAACAAACAAAACAGGACGAAACCCGAGGTGGAGTGGTATTAACCTCCTTGGCTCCCCCAACAGGTCAATGGCCAGACTTTACACCTTCCTCAGGGGGTATGTGTGCGCATTAGTGGCTCAGTCATGTCCGACTCTTTGTGACCCCATGGACTGTAGCCCACCGGGATGTACGTGTGTTAAAATGTTTCTAGATAGGCTCGTCAGGACACATGAGCGCCCCTTTCTCATACTACATGCCCTCATGAAAGACATGGGCAGCACCCTGCCATTCTCTTAACATGAAACACCCAGGAAGACCCTTCCTCTACAGTAGAATAAGCTTTACCTGTGTATCCCCATCAATTTTCCTATCACTGGAATTACAAGGCATGGTTTCTACAATAGCGAGACAGACAGATCTGCGGGCCTGTGACAGGTTATTTATACTGAGTGTTCTTTAAGACAAGGCAGAGGCAGGACAAGTGCAAAGTGTTTAAAGGAAACAGAGCTACAGAGAAAACAATAGCTCTTTTTTTTTGGTAAAGATTGGTTTGATGTGGACCATTTTTTTAAAGTCTTTATTGAATTTGTCACAGTACCGTTTCTTTTTTTTATGTTTTGTTTCTTTGGCCACAATGCATGAGGGATCCTAGCTCCCTGACCAGAGATATGAACTTCCATCCCCTGCCTCAGAAGGTGAAGTCTTAACCCCTCTGCCAGGGCAGTCCCCAGCAATAGCTCACTTTTGCTTTTCTGGTGCTCTGCTTTGCTAAGTGGAGGAATGCAAAGGAAAAGGCCCAAAACTTGGCTTCCTCTGCTTAAGACCAGGAATACAGTGTTCCCTTGCTGAGATCTTAAGAGCTCTCTTTTAAGAGCTCTCTGCAATTTCAGCACCATGGACTCAGCAATGCCCCAAGCTCTCCCCTAAACCAACTTTTATTGCTGTAATTAACAAGGGTAGGTGGGACAGATTTCCTCTACAGCTGTAAAGTTATTGTTGCTGCCAGTGGCTAACAGCAGCTCTTTACCTGTTGCCCTTGATGCCTGGCCTGCCCAATTAGCACCTCATTCTAGCCAGGCCTCTCATCTAATTGCCATGTGTCTCAAGTGAGCACTTTATTTTATTGTCTTGTTCATGCACTAGTTCAAGAGCCTGGGCTCCCCGGTCAGAATACAATCTCCAGCTTCTCTTAGGCAGGTGTGTGTTTGCAGTTTCCTTATCACTGCAGGCCCACGGGAACACTAGGGACACACAGCCATGCAAACAAATACTTCCTGATTGTTTGAAGAGCTTCTTAGATATTTATTCTGGGAATAAGCACGTGGCTGGAATCTGGGTCTCCACGCCTATCTCAGCCCTCTACCAGATCTACTGGCCTTCTCTGCTGTTGAGGGCTCTCGCCTACATTGAGTTAAGCTCTACTTGGTCTGTATGTAACCTTTCCCCTTACCTAAAAGAGCTGGCTGAAACAGACACAGGGGCTTCCTACAAGCACCACCCTCAACATTCCCCTAGAGAAAGGAACACATTCCTTGCTTTTGGAATTAAAACTAACTATAGCTTATATGGCATTACCACTCCCATAACAAATATATTGTTTAGCTGCTCAGTCGTGTCTGACTCTCTTTCGACTCCATGGACTGTAGCCCACCAGGCTCCTCTGTCCATAGGGTTTCCCAGGCAAGAAAACTGGAGTGGGTGCCAGGCTCCTCTGTCCATAGGGTTTCCCAGGCAAGAAAACTGGAGTGGGTTGCCATTTCCTTCTCCAAGGGCTCTTCACCACACAGGGATCGAACCCATATCTCCTGCATTGCAGGTGGATTCTCTACCACTGAGCCACCTGGGAAACTGACAAGAAACAAGGTGAAGTGTGAAAGTCAAAGGTGCTCAGTTGTGTCCTACTCTTGCGACCCCATGGACTACACAGTCCGTGGAATTCTCCAGGCCAGAATACAGGAGTTGGTAGCCTTTCCCTTCTCCAGGGGATCTTCCCAACCCAGGGATCGAACCCAGATCCCCCGCATTGCAGGCGGATTCTTTACCAGCTGAGCCACAAGGGAAGCCCATAAGAAACACAGTTCAGTTCAGTTCAGTAGCTCAGTCGTGTCCAACTCTTTGCGACCCCATGAATCACAGCACGCCAGGCCTCCCTGTCCATCACCAACACCGGGAGTTCACTCAGAAACACAGGCTTCCTTCAAATGCTCTGGTGAATGAAATGAAAGGGGACACCTGCATAAGGGGGTGGTTAGGAATGTAGGTATGGGATCGAGGTTGTCTGCTCTCAAATCCTGACTCTACTGCTTCCCAGTTACGTGACCTGGGACCTTGGTCAAGACAATCTCTCTGTACCTCAGTTTCCCAATCTGTAAAATAGGATAATAGCACCTGCCTCACAGGGCTATTGTTAATAGGAATGAATCAGTTAGTCTTTGTGAAGTGCTTCAGAACAGAGTTGGGCACATAGTAAGCACTATTATGCTTCAGTTATTATTAGATATAATTAATAAGAATACAGAGATTTAGGACAGACGGACCTACAAATCAGTATGCACGCAAAAGAATCTGACAGTGATGGGAAAACAAGCTGGTTAATAGAATAATATGCCATCCTTGGTGTTTTGATTTTCTGGCAAACGTACAGTCTTTGAACTGCTTCAGTAAACCAAAAAGAACTCTGAATTTATGGGGTTTTGAAATATCTAATGTATGATCACAACCAATGTGATAAAAAATGTTCTGGCTGCATTAAAGTACAACAGTCAGTGAAGGTGTCATTGTTTTAGCAGAGAATTTAAAACGAACATTCGATTGTTTGTATCTCTTGTATCGATTTAGGCTAACATGTCAGACATTGTTTGTAATGTTATTTAGCAAATACTGCCAATCCTTCTCCAGCAGAGAATCTTTAGTCATTTATCTGGGAAACACTTCAAATGTATGTTCTATAGTTTTAAAGACACACTGAAAGATTTTTACATAAATATGATCCCATGGTATCCAAACTCAGAATTTTCTTTCCCTGTCTTTTCTGATCTATTCGCTGCCACTTTTTAAACCCTTGATCCTCTTAGATATCCTACCTATTAAAATTTCACATCCGGGTCTCTTCTTTCGGAGCGATCTCGAGCGCAAGACACCATTTCTCACATCAGAAGTCCCCTGTTAGCTCATCACCCAGGTGCTCATTAGAATCCAGGTGTTCAATCACACAAACGCCTCAAGGTGCATTTGTCCCAACAGGTGGGGCACCTGTACTCTCATGAAGGAGGAAACTCTTCTGGGTTTACCTCTCCGAGTTTCCCGGAGGGCAAAATTCAACACTGCAAGACATCCTCCCTATAGGTACGCCAGCAGAGAGTTACGGAGAGACGCCCAAAACAACTAAAGGTCCAGTCTACTAAGCAGAGATCATTTATTTGGGGGCTCCGCAGTTTAGCGCTTCAGAATGTGGGCAGGTACTTCCTCTCCATACCCTCTTCAGAGGGTATACCACCTCCCTATCCCACTATGTTCCCTGGTGCCACTGTTACAGCTCTTCACCACCACGTTTATGCTGGGTCTGGAGCCTTCCCTCTGCCTGGGAGCTTCTCTGGGCAGAAGCTGTGTTTCACTTGTCTCAGTGTCTCAAAGCTAGCACAAAGCTCATCAACAGTAGGCTCCCAAGAGTTATATGTGAAACTGTATTGAGGCTACTATCTGGGACCCGACCATTCTTTGGACGATCAAGCAGTCAAGGGTTAGTTTCACCATTCTTTGGACGATCAAGCAGTCAAGGGTTAGTTTCACTTCTGACAACAGGGAGGTTCCTCAAAAGTGGGGCACTTGGAAAAGTCATCAGATGCCCTCGTTGCTACTATCGTTTTGGGTTAATTTTCCTCCATTTATCTATGTGGCTCCTTTAAAATCTGTTTCCTGCCTTATCAACTCCGCCTTAATGGGCTCCTTCAGTGACCCCACGTTCACCTTGCAGGTATCCTTTCTGGGTATTCAAGGCCCATATTCCTACTTGGTCACGACCGAGGCCGGCATTTTTTTTTTTTTTTTGTCCACGGTTCCCAGCGATCACCCGGTCAAGCCAGGGCTTCCAGTCCCTGCTGGAAAGCGCTGGGGACGTCGGGGCACTGCGCCCCCGCAACCCTCCCGCCAGCGCTGATCAAGACTCTCCCCTCTACTCTCTTTGGGACAAAGCTCCGGCAACCATCCGGGGCATAGGGATCCTGCAAGGCTCCGGGGGGTCAGCGTTCGGTCAGCCAGCCCCAGAGACAGCGGGGGTGGGGGTGGGGGAATCCCTGGGGTGCAGCTGAAGACATCTCGGGACTAGACGGGCATTCACTCCCGGCCCAGATCCTTATCACCGAGAACGACCTAAAGAGAGCTTGATCGCTTCTTTCCTCCCCACCATCCCATGGGCCAGAGAAATACAACACATGAGGGCAGGAAGGAGAGCCAAGAGACAGCCTCTCTCAGGCCAATCGCGACGTCCGGCACCTCTGACTTGGGGTTGGTCTCTTTCTTCAACACACACGCACACACACGACCGGCCACTTCAACTCCAGCTCTGAGCAAACTGCGCCGCACGCCTCTTCCACCGCTAGTCCTTCGAGCTCCGGCCCCGGCCCGCGCCTGTCGTCTCGCCCCAGCTTTCTCACCCGATCCCAGTTTCCTCACCCGACTGACCGTGAAGCCGGAGGCAGTTCCCCAGTCCCAGGCCCCCCTGGTGGGGCTCCGGCTGCCGCTGCCGTCGTCGCTCCCCTTTCAGCCCTCGACCTGGGACCCGGCCCTGGGCTGCAGCGATGGCTCCCCGGCACGAGGCGCCGCGGCTCCCTGGACTCGGCCAGACACAGGGCGGCGCGCAGGAGAAGCCCATCGAGCTCCCCGGCGGTGGTGGCGGCGGCGGCGGCAGCTGCAGGAGCGGCCGCCGCGCAGGCTGATGACGCATGGGCGCGGGGTTGGGGGGGGGGGTCGTGCCTGGCGGCGGGCGACGCGGGCGGATGACGTCTAGCGGCGGGGGAGGCTCGGCAGCATGGCGTCGGTGGCGCTGAGCGAGGCGGAGAAGGTGTACATTGTACATGGCGTTCAGGTAGCGGGCAGTACCGGCGCCGGCCTCCGGGGTTCCCTTGGCCTTGCGGGTCGATGCCGGTCCTCGGCTCGCCCGTAAAGACTGAGGCAGGCTGGGTTTACCTTTGATTAGACCGCTGTGCGGCCGGCATGTGCAGCTCTAAAGCCGCCAGTGCCGGCGTCTTTGGGACCAGGCGGCGAGCATCCATTTAGGACTGTATGCGTACTTGGATCTTTCCGGGTCCACAAGGTTCCAAGCCTGGACGCGGTGGGCAGTCCCTGATTCTGTTAAATCCCCTCTCAGCCTTTGAAGGCTGAGCTGTCTCACTTTTGTTAGGTACATACTCTGTCATAGTTTTTATCTCATTGAATTTTTGTTAAGTCCTGAAGGTGAGTGTTATGTCTGCTTTACATATAAAGAACTAAGTTCAGAGAGATTAAGTCAGTTGTCTGAGGTCGTAAGGTAAGTGTGTGGTGGTATTGCTGGAAAACGGGTTTGACTCTTGGTCGTGAAAGTCGCTCATTTGTGTCCGACTTTTTGCGACCCCATGGATTATACAGTCCATGGAATTCTCCAGGCCAGAATACTAGAGTGGGTAGAGCCGTTGCTTCTCCAGGGTTGTCTCTTGGATGTTGCACCGAAAAACACAACCAAGCCAGAGAATGGGAGAAGGAGAATTTATTAATTGCATCAAGGAAGGGGACTCTGGGAATCTTTTCAGAAGCAATGTCTACCAATAGCAAAACTGGAAAACAAGCTAAGGGCACAGGTATATTCATGAAGGGGCTTGAGCAGAGGAGGTAGCCTACAGTTGGGGCAGAAGTCAGCGGAGTCCAAGCTTTAGTTGATTGCAGTCACCAAGGGGACTGCTTCCCTGGTGGCTCAGCTGGAGAATTGTATGGACTGTATAGTCCATGGGGTCATAAAGAGTCAGACATGAATAAGCGACTTTCACTTTGCTTCACTTCATCAAGGGGAAGAAAAGGGCAACATCATCTTCAGGTTGTGACCACTTTGGGCTCTTATCCTGGAGTTACCATCCTCCAGCTGAGTGGGCAGCTGAGTTCTTGTAGAACAACTCAAAGGTTTGTATCAGACTGTTACGTATATCCATTGAAGAAAAACTAGGGCTCCGTTTTATCTAAGAACTGTTGTTTCTTCATTGCTTTTCCATTTTTTCCTGAATTCTGTAGTTCCCTCAAGATCATTAATTACTGCAGCATGTTCAAGGGCAAGCACTGTGGCCAGGCGTAGATCACAAAAAGGCTGAGGACTAAAATGGCTTCCCTTGTGTCCAGAAAGCCATGCATGCCTGGTTCCCTTTTTCCGGAACCCCCACCCTTTCTTTGTACAGTGGACCTAGGATATAAATCCAGATCTGACTGTAAAGCCCAACTCAAGTCTTGTGCTATTTTCCCTTTTTAAAAATAGGCACCCAGAGATGAAAGCCAGGGAGAATGCCCACTGCTTCCACTTCTGTTTCTTTGCTCTGTCCTCTGAAAGCACGTCGGCGAAACAGGAGCAGGGAGGGCAAGTTCTGAACCCCCACCATTTTTCTAGGCCTTAAATAGTATATGGACATATATTACTATTACCTTTTTAGGCAGTATTTTTCCCACGTTGGTTTAAGCTTCTTTAGAACCCTAGTTAGCATTTTTTTGTACAGCTTTTGTTTTACTTACTTGTATCTAACTGGTTTTGTTTTTTAAGTATTTTATTTATGTGGCTATGCTGGGTCTCAGCTGAGGGATCTTCAGTCTTTGTTGCAGCATGTGAGATCTTTAGTTGAGACCTGTGGGATTTTAGTTCCCTGACCAGGGATCCAACCCAGGCCCCCTGCGTTGGGAGCACAGAGTCTTAACCACTGGACCACAAGGGAAGTCCCAAGCTGGTTCTTACATTCAGGAATTGGGGGGCAGGTTTCAGAATTTCCAGAATTAGCATTTAATCTTCTTTTCAGGTTTGCTTAACTGGCTAAATGTGTGCTTTCTTCCTCCCTGGAAAGACGTTGCTAACCTCTGTCTTAGCCCAGTAATTCTGAAACCTTGAAGTGCCTTTTACTCACAAAATACAGCTTCCTGGGCTTTACCTGGACCTTCTGGATCAGAATCCTTGGGGCTGGGGCTGGGGCTGGAGCCTGGGAATGAGTATTTTCATAAATGTTGGGAGATTTTGATGCAGTTACTAGACATTGGACCTTGGACCAGCCACTGGCCTGGTCCAGCCTGCCTGGAGTCTGCTGTAGAAATCTTTGCCCCTCTGCCTGAGGAGCTTGTAGAAAGGGGGACCCCTTTCAGGGCCAGCGAGTAGGCTGTTGTCTAACACTTGGAAATGAATTGTCCAAGGAGACACACGTGCTGACAAAGCAAGAGACTTTATTGGGAAGGGGCGCCCAGGTGGAGAGCAGCAGGGTGAGGGAACCCGGGAGAGCTGCTCTGCTGTGCAGCCCGCAGCCTCGGGTTTCACGGTGATGAAGTTAGTTTCTGGGTTGCCTCTGGCCAGTCGTCCTGACTCAGTATCCTTCCTGGTGGTGCACACATCACTCAGCCAAGGTGGATTCTAGTGAGGAGGATTCGGGGAGGTTAGTAGTTTATATGGACTGGCGTCCCCTCTCTCAAATTTGGGAAGAATTTCCCAAATTCTTCTAGTTAGCAGTAGCTTATTAGTTCCGCATTCCTTACCAGGACGTCCTGTTGTAAGATAATATATCTCCTGCAAATGGTTATTATAGGAACCTTAATGGTCTGGCCAGGGCAGGTGCTTTCTGCCAGTGGTTCCCCTGACAAGGTCAGTGGCCTCCAGCTTCTGTTTGGATGAGGACTTGGAGTGGACTGAGCAGGGCGCCTCCTGGCTCCACCATTCACAGAAAGAGTGTAGTCAGCTAGCTCCCCCTGTGTAAGGGGACAGAACAGGACCGTGTGGAGTGACAAGGAAAGGGAGCATGGGCCGCCTGGCGTGCACTCAGCCCTGAAGAGACGCCGCTCCCAGTGGAGATTTTCCTGTCAGAAGCGTGGCTTCGTCCGGAACCATCCGTACTACATCTGCAGCCTTCACAGTGACCCCATGAGGGGTTCGGCCTGTGGCTATTGAGATTTAAGCTCTTTTTATTTGGGAAGATTAAGTCAGGTTGCAAAGAGTTGGACACAACTGAGTAACTGAACTGAACTGAGAGGTTGTTAAATTGTTGGGTGTAGAAAGTCCCTAGGCAGCTCCTGGACACTGCCTCTCCGGGGCTCAAGCATGGATCACGTGTCTTTGTGACTCTGCCTGCCTTGATGTCTCTGGGACACCCCTACTTCTCTCTGCTGAAGTGTCTCCCTTCTCCACAGCCACTTGCTGTCAGGGTGCCCTCCACCTGGGCACACGCCGCCCGCCCATCTTTACTTCTGTGAGGCCTCTCCAGCTCCCTCCACATCATGACCTGTCAGCTCCTCTTTAACTCTCTTTCCCTGCCAAGTACTTCCCAGATCAGAGATCAGATTCTAAGGAGAGAATCGGTTTCAGGCCCCAGAGAGCTGGCCACTCTCTGGCCTGCGTGCCTTTGGGTCAGGCACTTGCAGCTTTGCAAGGCAAACAGCATTGCATCCTAAAGGAATGCGGGCCCACCCAGCAGGCTTGGAGAGTGGAACGAGGACAACATCTGGTTTGCCTGCTGGGTCTTGGGCCTGGGCCTGCAGAGCCGGGCTCCTTCTAAAGTGGGGTGGCTTCCTAGTAGGGGAGGCCATCTGGTCTCTGTTCTCCTCCAGTGAGCTCTGTGGTTCAGTCGCTCAGTCACATCCGACTCTTTGTGACCCCGTGGACTGCAGCACGCCAGGCTTCCCTGTCCTTCACCATCTCCTGGAGTCTGCCCAAGTTCATGTTCATCGAGTCATTGATGCCATCCAACCATCTCATCCTCTGTCAGCCCCTTCTCCTCCTGCCTTCAATCTTTCTCAGCATCAGGGGCTTTTCCAATGAGTCGGCTCTTCACATCAGGTGGCCAAAGTACTGGAGCTTTAGCATCAGTCTTTCAAATAAATATTCAGCGTTGATTTCCTTCCTTCAGGGTTAACTGGTTCGATCTCCTTGCACTCGAAGGGACCCTCCAAGAGTCTCCTCCAGCACAGTTGGAAAGCATCAGTTCTTTGGCGCTCAGCCTTTATGGTTCAGCTCTCACATCCATACATGACTACTGGAAAAACCTTAGCTGTGACTAGATGGACCTTTGCCGGCAAAGTGGTATCTCTGCAAGGTAGTGAGGGGTTAGCATCACCTCAGAGGACCACTTCGTGTGTTGGATTGCAAGAGCCAACTGCCAGCTGCTATTAGGGAGTAGGACTGGGTTACCTGGGTGTGAGGAATAGCAACTCCGGGCTGGGTCATCTGTCCTGTGTCAAACAGGAGTTAAACCTGGCACCTCGGTGTCCTCATTGGTAACCTCTCTCTGGGTTGTTTTTAAGGAGTCTGTGAGTTAATACATGTAGCCAGAAGCAGAAGGAAGTCCTGAGCAGGGACTCTTGTGAGCTGCCTGTGTGGGAGAGTCTCCTCTAACTCTGCAGGTTCGGGGTTATTCCCTCTTCTGCATAAAGAGATAGACTCAGAGATGTGCAGGAACTAACCTGCTCAAGGTCCCAAAGCTGGTGTGCAACAGCAGAGTTTTAAATACAGGTTGAAGGTGATTCCATATCACCCAACCAGCGGGGTTGTTGCAGTCACAAAGTGAACAACTTGAGTCACCAGGACCCACCCTGGCATTCAGAAGGCCTTTACCTGGAAAGGCGCTCAGTCCCCTGTCCCCTGAGGACAAGGCTCTGCTCCCTGGTGTGGTCAGTCACCTGTAGGCACTTCTACTGATT